>NC_052148.1:223176621-223494264 GCF_902713615.1 Scyliorhinus canicula | reverse complement strand
GTAACTAGTTACAAGTGTTTATGAAATGCA
Organism: Scyliorhinus canicula; assembly: GCF_902713615.1. Taxonomy (NCBI): domain Eukaryota; kingdom Metazoa; phylum Chordata; class Chondrichthyes; order Carcharhiniformes; family Scyliorhinidae; genus Scyliorhinus; species Scyliorhinus canicula. The sequence continues at coordinate 223,494,234 of NC_052148.1, read as the reverse complement.
CTACAAAAGAGGATCCATTATAACTTTAAGAATCTCACCCCAATTCTGCTCTGGCATTGTTAGACCAGTGATACCAGGCATGGGAACCAGGGTGGGAGTCTGGGTGTTTGGCATTACATTTCTGAAATCCTGTTTCAAGGCAATTTTAGAAAAAAAACAATTGATAAGTCGCCCCAAAATTCTTAACCCCCTTGCTTAGAACTTGGAAGTTATGAATCTGGGACACAGCTGAAACCTGTTCTGTATCCAGGGCACAGCTGAAGGTTTCAGTAATAATGATGCTGAGGTTTTCGGAACAGCGTGAATGTGCCTATTGTATAACAAGAAAAGCAGATGGGGGCATGATATACCCTCCCATCCCTCGAGTGCATCATTTAAATTGTGCTAACGTTAGGAAAAAGAATGTCAAATGCTTTGTGAAGATCTAAATTAAAACAAGCTGGTCTGGTGCCAGTTACAGAGAGCCCTTGTGACTCCTAAGTTAATGATGTCATAATCCCCTCATGTATTACGACTGAAAGGAAAATTCCACTCATGTCAGTCCCTTTTGGTAATTTAATGATGTCATTAAGTCTTTTTATTTGAGCTTGTCACATCTGGGATGTCATAATTGGCAACACAATAGTGTAAATCAATGAGTTAGAAATAATCTATTGTGGGTGTCTGCAATTTGAGCTTTTTTTTGTTGGTGAAACTTGACTTGAAGACCATCAGAGTACTCTCTGTAATGATCACTTAATGACAGTCCTAGCAATTAACAGACAATTCAGCTTTGAGTGTGTATTGAGATTCCACAAGCTGTATTTTGTTAGCGCACAAAGCACATTTAAGTGCTTCAGAATAATTATGTGAATTTATATTTACTTTCAGTCAGTTTTTGTCTTGGAGCAAAGGGGAAGTATGTTCTCTGTTCTGTCCCAGGTGGAGAAATATCTTCTGTATATATACTGGAAAAAGATGCTAATCTTGATGCATCTTTTGAATCAGCCACTTAGCTGAGTGAAAATCTCCGTTTCCACCTGGTACAGAGCCGGGAATGGCAGGTGAATACTGGGAGAGCCCCAAAGCATACTTTGTGCTGGGAGTTGGGCCGATTGCGAGTCACCTGACTTGCTATGCCTGCGTGATCTGGATTATGCCCTCGCTGGGCATCAACGGCTGTGCCTACGAGGCCTCAACCAGGCACCAATCAATACTGGTCTCCACAAATATGGACCAGGCGTGGTGGCACCTCAGGGTGTTTTGGAGACTATTAGAGCCCCCCCACCCCCGGCTGGTCGGAGACAGGGCCGGGCAGTATCCTGGCACTCCCCCCAGCACCCGTGGCGCCCTACTTGGCACTGCCAAGATGCCAAGCTGGCAGCACCAAGGTGCCCACCTGCCAAGGCGGTATGAAGGAGATGCACATAGGTTGAGGTGAAGGCAAGGGTTCCTGAAAAGGGGGGAGGGGTGTAGAATTTGGGGCAGGCTTTCAAAATGGAGCCCTTGGCGAGTTCAGCTGTCCAGTGCTGGAAAAATTTTAAGTGTGTCCTCGACCAGGGATAAACTCGCCAAGTCCCATTGAACAGTGGTCTCTATCTTGGCATTGCAGCTGGTGCGAGACATCCCGCTAGACGCGCCCAAAACTGCACTTCAAAATTTTTCCGGTGAAACACGCCCATTGTGTTGGGTGACTATGGACTACAATACTGAGCCTAAACATTTCTTCCCTTGTACAAGGAATTATTTAGAGAAAGAAGATCCATTCGGAAATTGATTGTGGAAAATATTTTGCTTTGAAAATCGTTTTCATTCAATACATTTCGTACAGTTACCATTGACAGTTTTTAAGTATGAATTAAAATATATTTAGCACAACCGTTTTCAGTCTTATTTACACAACCCCTGCTTCTGTGCACCTCACTGTGAAAATGACGAGATTTTTGATTCACTGGCAGTCGGCAAACAGCAGAGACAGAACTTATTCCAAACGGCTGGGAGATATCACACTGTGGTGCAGATGTCTGGAGGATGGTTTGTGTTTGTCCTTGAGTGTTATAGCATGAAAGGTGAGATCTTTTAGAAACTTGAATTCCTCATGAGATGTTGACTGACTTTGTTATGCTACCAAAAGAGCAACTAAAAGAGAAAAGAAGGAGAAGGAATTTGACTGGCTGGTGTCCCTGTTCTCGCATTTCCCTCCTGCTTGCCCCAGGAAGACACCAATATGGGAATTATTTTTTGCAGCTACAGTCAGTACAAGTGTGCCAAAGATCACAGTACAATGGGCAGTCACTGCACGTAAATATCTTTTCAGAAGAAAGTTAAGCCCATGATGCTAATGGCAATGTTGGAGGCAAAAGAGTGCAGCTGAAAATGTAGCATTGACGTAAATGATCTAATTGGACACAATGCTTCCATTTGTGATAGCGTTAAACCGTATATGAGTGTCAGCTTGGCTCAGTAGGCCGCATATCCTTGCCCCTTAGAAAGTCATAGGTTCAAAACTCAGTCCAGGGACCTCATTTTACTCAAATTGACTCTGACAGTGTGGTGTAATACTGAGGGGAACTACATTTCTTGGAGATGCCATCATTTGAATGAAACTGAGGTCCTGTCTACCTACTGAGGTGGAAATAAACGATTCCTTGAAGATATGTTTTTCTGGTATTCTGGCCAACAACTTCTACTCAATACCATCAGATTGAGCATTTATCACATTCTCTGCTTGCGAAACAATGTTGCAGGCATATTATATGCCTTGTTTACCTATTAATTAACAGCGACTAGGCTTCAAATGTAATTTATTAACTGTGAAGTGTTTGCATGGTTGAAACTCAGAATAAATGCAAATTCCATATAAATGCAAGTTCTTCCCGACATTACTGGGAGGTTATTATTTTCCATAATGGATCACTACCATACCTTCAATGTTTACCCATTCAAAAATGTCACTGGCTAGGATACTGTTCCCTAGGCTCAGCAAAGAAAACAATATGGTGTGTTAGCAGCACAAATGACCAGCAGTTATAATCAGATTTCTTCTTGTTTTATAGTGGTCTGATTGGTGGAGACAGGGCAGATAGAATGTAACTTCTGATATCGATGAAAGGGTTAGGTTCAGTAGTACTGGAGTCAGACTGCTGTGCATGCATGACACTCAATGTTTCATTGCTTATAAGTCTATAAAAAAATGCATAATCCACAAAGTACTGTGCTCACAACATGAACAGAGATGCACTATAGCGTTGGGGTGGAGCTGGAATTTCATACAACAGCCAAGGAAAACTTTCATCATGGTAATAAAATTCCATTCAACAGCAAGTAACCCGATTTACCTATACTGTTTGATGAAGACAGTACAATGTTTTATTATTACCAAAATCAAGTTAAATTTGTAAAAGTTTACACCGAGGGAGAAAAGAAAACTACACTGCAACATTCTGTCTTGGTTCGTATCAATCTCTATTTATTAGAGAAGTGCTATTGCACAGTAACATCAAAGGGACCGAAATTCCTTTTGTAACATGCTGTTATCAAATACTTCAGGCATTGTTGTTCGAGGATAATAATAATTAACTTGCTGAAGAGCTTACTGGTGGAAAGAAGCCCAAGAAGTGGAGGTCCAGAATGAAAACTGTATTACACTACTGGGCAACATCCTTAGTAAGTCATGCTTAAGATTTAGTCTAGTTGCTCAAATCTATCCTTTAGAACGCAAAGTATTGAGCAAAAAAGTAATTTGCAAAAAGATTGTGTGAAACAATAATTAGATGTGGAGACATTAAAAAGATAGAACATAGTATGTACAAGTATGATGGGCTGAAAGGCCTCCTCTGGTGCTGTAAAATTCCATGATATGGTACACGTGACTGTATGGAACTTTGTAAATTTGATGGAGTTTTTCCCCCCTAAAAGGTTGCAAAATCCGGTTTTATCTATCAATAAATAGGCAATGTCTTTGATAAGGAAAGTAATGGCCATGAACATATTTGCCTAAATAGCAAAGTATTTAGATACACCATTGTTCTGTACACCTGTTGAAATCAATCTGGCAGGCACCATACCAGCAGACTTGAAGGATTTCTTTGCAGAATCAGTGAAAGAGTTTTTTCTAAAGGATGGAGAGTTACAGTAGAGGCTGCTTGGCCCTGTGCTATGGGCTTGCACTAAAGCAGCCAGGGGCACTTTTTAAAACACTGTACCTGAAACAGTGCCTTTGTTCTCTCTCAAAGAGGACATTAGAGGCCAATGAACCGTTTCAGCAGTTTCAAAGCATTAATCAAACATGACATGCAAAATGCTATCACTATAGCAGCCCACCCACTAAAGGACTGTGCGCCTGATGGGTTTTCAAAAAAGGAAAACAGCTTAATATTAATGGACTTTTGGGCAGTTAAAGCATTCCTCACATAAAGTTAAAATTTTAAGCATGAAACAGGTTTAACAGAAGAATGGGGTCGGGTTTTTAAGAGACTTTTGAAGCATTACTGTCAGAAACTCAGCCTTAGCATCAAACTTGCACTGTCACCGAGACATTTTTAGGTAAAACAGAATTTTTTTTCCAGCAGCAACATGATCATTCCATAGTCTTGCTTTAGGGCGCCGAAGACAATCTTTTCATTGTTAGACCTGACACTTATCTCTTTGCTAAAGCATAGAATTTAAATCAGATGCTTCTTGAAAGAATCAGGCAATTCTGTATGAAAATGAACTTAACCTGCACAGGGTGCATGCAAAGCACAACAACATTGTTAACAACAACTTGCATTGATAAAGAGCCTCCTAATCTAACCACATATCCCAAGGTGCTTCACAGGAGCACTATGATACATAATTTGTCAAGATTCACATCAGGAGATATGAGAATAGAAGGCCAAATTCCTTGTCATAGAGATCGGATTTCGAAGCATCTTAATGGAGGAAAGGGAGATAGGGAGATGGAGAAGTTGGAGAGAGGAGGATTCAGAGCTTACTCCGAGCCAGTTGAAGGCACAGCTAATAAACAGAGCTGTTAACTGAACACGTTACATGTGAACAAATGATATCCCTTGAATGCTTCGGAAAACAGGTGCTGCCTGTGATTAAAATCGTAAATGCACATGAGGCCAGAATTAATGAAATACAGGTAACTCAGAGGGTTGTAGGGCTTGGGTAGATGAAGGAGAACATGAGGCAGATAGTGAGGTGACAGAGATTTTAAAACAATGATGAGAATTTGAAAATCAAGGTGCTGTTTAACCAGGGAGTAATTGAGGACACAGTGCAGAGGTTCATCCCAAAGAAAAGAAAGGTTATCAGAGGGAGGATTAGGCAGCCATGGCTGACAAAGGAAGTCAGGGAATGCTTCAAGGCAAAAGAGAGAGCCTATAATGTGGCAAAGAGTAGTGGGAAGTCAGAAGATTGGGAAGGCTACAAAAACAAACAGAGGATAACAAAGAGAGAAATAAGGAAGGAGAGGATCAAATATGAAGGTCGGCTAGCCAGTAACATTAGGAATGATAGTAAAAGTTTCTTTAAATACATTAAAAACAAACGGGAGGCAAAAGTAGACATTGGGCCGCTCCAAAATGACGCTGGTAATCTAGTGATGGGAGACAAGGAAATAGCTGAGGAACTTAATAAGTACTTTGCGTCCGTCTTCACAGTAGAAGACATGAGTAATATCCCAACAATTCAGGAAAGTCAGGGGGCAGAGTTGAATATGGTTGCCATCACAAAAGAGAAGGTGCTAGAGAAACTAAAAGGTCTGAAAATTGATAAATCTCCGGGCCCAGATGGGCTACATCCTAGAGTTCTAAAGGAGATAGCTGAAGAAATAGTGGAGGCGTTAGTTATGATCTTTCAAAAGTCACTGGAATCAGGGAAAGTCCCAGAGGATTGGAAAATCGCTGTTGTAACCCCCCTGTTCAAGAAGGGAACAAGAAAAAAGATGGAAAATTATAGGCCAATTAGCCTAACCTCGGTTGTTGGCAAAATTCTAGAATCCATCATTAAGGATGAGATTTCTAAATTCTTGGAAGTGCAGGGTCGGATTAGGACAAGTCAGCATGGATTTAGTAAGGGGAGGTCATGCCTGACAAACCTGTTAGAGTTCTTTGAAGAGATAACAAATAGGTTAGACCAAGGAGAGCCAATGGATGTTATCTATCTTGACTTCCAAAAGGCCTTTGACAAGGTGCCTCACGGGAGACTGCTGAGTAAAATAAGGGCCCATGGTATTCGAGGCAAGGTACTAACATGGATTGACGATTGGCTGTCAGACAGAAGGCAGAGAGTTGGGATAAAAGGTTCTTTTTCGGAATGGCAACCGGCGACAAGTGGTGTCCCGCAGGGTTCAGTGTTGGGGCCACAGCTGTTCTCTTTATATATTAACGACCTAGATGACGGGACTGGGGGCATTCTGGCCAAGTTTGCCGATGATACAAAGATAGGTGGAGGGGCAGGTAGTATTGAGGAGGTGGGGAGGCTGCAGAAAGATTTAGACAGTTTAGGAGAATGGTCCAAGAAGTGGCTGATGAAATTCAACGTGGGCAAGTGCGAGGTCTTGCACTTTGGAAAAAAGAATAGAGGCATGGACTATTTTCTAAACGGTGACAAAATTCATAATGCTAAAGTGCAAAGGGACTTGGGAGTCCTAGTCCAGGATTCTCTAAAGGTAAACTTGCAGGTTGAGTCCGTAATTAAGAAAGCAAATGTAATGTTGTCATTTATCTCAAGAGGCTTGGAATATAAAAGCAGGGATGTACTTCTGAGGCTTTATAAAGCACTAGTTAGGCCCCATTTAGAATACTGGGAGCAATTTTGGGCCCCACACCTCAGGAAGGACATACTGGCACTGGAGCGGGTCCAGGGGAGATTCACATGGATGATCCCAGGAATGGTAGGCCTAACATACGATGAACGTCTGAGGATCGTGGGATTATATTCATTGGAGTTTAGGAGGTTGAGGGGAGATCTAATAGAAACTTACAAGATAATGAATGGCTTGGATAGGATGGACGTAGGGAAGTTTTTCCATTAGCAGGGGAGACTAGGACGCGGGGGCACAGCCTTAGAATAAAAGGGAGTCACTTTAGAACAGAGATGAGGAGAAATTTCTTCAGCCAGAGAGTGGTAGGTCTGTGGAATTCATTGCCACAGAGGGCGGTGGAGGCCGGGACATTGAGTGTCTTTAAGACAGAAATTGATAAATTCTTGATTTCTCGAGGAATTAAGGGCTATGGGGAGAGAGCGGGTAAATGGAGTTGAAATCAACCATGATTGAATGGTGGAGTGGACTCAATGGGCCGAATGGCCTTACTTCCGCTCCTATGTCTTATGGTCTTATGGATCCACTATGGGTCAATGAATACCGTGTTGCTGGGTGAATTGAAATGATTGCAAGTTAAGATATGGGCGCAAGATTCAGGGGCTAAGGGGACGGTTGCACAGGCTAAGGAGGGTCTGGTGGGGGGTGTGCAAAGAGGGTCACACTAGCAAGCAATGCTAGTGAACGGAGTTAAGGTGGGAGAGGAGGTCACGAGGGGAGGCCAGGAGAAGGGGAGGGAGCGGAAGGGGGGGTTGGGGGGGGGGACGGAGAAATGCGACATGGCAGAGTTGGAGGCTGAGTGTGGTCAGGGACGGTGAGGAGGGCACCTTGGATGGGCCTGGTTCAGGGTGGGATTGTGAGGCACAACTGGTGGGAAATTATGGCAGACGGTAGGGGGAAATGGAGGCGTAAGCCTCCGGTATGAGTCGTGGAATATCCGGGGGCTAAATGGACTTGTCAAGAGGTCCCGGGGTTTTTGCGTACCTCAGGGGTTTTGAGAGCGGAGGTGATTTTTCTACAGGAGATGCATTTCGGGGTGAAAGATCAGGTTAGGCTGAGGAAGGGATGGGTGGGACAAGTATTTCACTTGGGGTTTGATTTGAAGTCAAGGGGAGTGGCCATTTTCTTGAATGAGAGGACGGGATTTGTGGGGGCCAGGGAAGTGCGGGATCCGGGGACAGGTATGTGATAGAAGGAACGCCGGTGGTGCTAATCAATGTATATGCTCCCAACTGGGATGACGCAGGCTTTATAAAGGGGTTAGTGGGAGCGATCTCGGACTTGGATATGCACCATTATGGGTGGAGATACACTGATTATGGGTGGTGATTTTAATTGTGTGATGGAGCTGAAGGTAGACAGGTCGAGGATGGCAAATGAGTTGGGAGGGTATATGGAGCATATGGGGGTGATCGATCTTTGGAGGCTCAGGAATCCAGGGGGGTGGGGTGGGGAGTACACCTTCTTGATGTACGTGTATAAGGTGCATTCTCGAATTGATTTCTTTGTGGTGAGTCGCGCGGTGCTGATGGGGTTGGTGGGGTATGCGGGAATTGTGATTTTGGATCATGTGCCACATTGCCTGGAGGTGAGGTTTAGCTTGGGGCAGGTGCAGAGGCCGGGATGGAGGCCAGATTCAGATTTCTTGGCGGAAAAGGCATTTTGTGAAAAGGTGAGACTGACGATTGGGAATTATTTAGAATGGGGAAGTGTCGCCGGTCATGTTGTGGGAGGCGTGAAGGCAGTGGTTCGAGGGGTTATGATCTCATTCAAGGCTCACAGGGATAGGAGGAGGAGGGAGGAGCATGGATGGCTGCTGGGCGGGATAGTTGTTGTGAATTGGAGATACCTGGGGGCCCCCACTAAGGAGGAGTTGGAGAGGAAGAAATAGTAGGGGCAGTTTGATAAGTTGACGACAGAGAGCGAGGGGGGGGTGCAATGTGAGTGCGGAGAGAAGGTGAGCTGCATGTTGGCCCACCAGGTGTGGTTGCAGACGGCACCTAGGGAAATTCTAAGGGAGCAGGCAGAGATTGGGCAGGTGGTGACAGAGCTGGAGATGTTCAACAAGGTGTTCAGGGGGTATTCTGTGAACTTGTATAAGGCTGACCCGGTGGAGAGGAGGGGATATGGGAGGGTGTTTGGAGTTCACAGGGATGGAGGAAGAGAAGAGGCAGGCGTTGAAGGAGCCACTGGAGCTGAGGGAGGTGATAGACAATGGGTGCGATTCTTCGCAAATGCGGAGAGTCGTGAAGGCTGCCGTGAAACTGGCCGTGTTTCATGGCAGCCTCCGCGCCCCCTCCCGGGACCCGATTCTGCTCCCCGGTCGGGGCTAGCAGCGGGGCCCCGTGAACCTCGGCATCGCAGGCTTAGCGAACTTCGCTAAGCCCGCGCGCCAAGGTTAACGGCGGCTGATGCAAACGATGACGTCAGCCGCGCATGCGCGGATTGGACGGCTCCAATCTGCGCATGCGTGGATGACATCATCATGCATATGCGTGAAACCCGCGCATGCGCGGGCCGTTATGCCCCTCAGCCGCCCCGCGGACTGATCCATCGGCTAGGAGAGAATCGCTGCTCGCCGTAAAAAACGGCGAGCAGCGATTCGTGTCGTGGGGCGGCCGTGGGGGGGGGGAGAATAGCGGGAGGTCGGGAAAAATGTCGGGAAGGCCCTCCCGCTATTCTCTGACCCGTCGTGGGGGGTGGAGAATCGCGCCCAATATCAGGGGAATGCAGTCGAGGAACACCCCGGGACCGAACGGCTTTCCCGCGGAATTTTATAAGGTGTTCGTGACTAGTCGGCGCCTCACTTGTTGGGGATGCTTAGTGAGGCAATGGAGAGGGGGGAGTTGCCAGAGACATTGAAACGGATGGCGATTACACTGATTCCAAAGATGGGGAAGGACCTGCTTTAGTGTGGGTCACGCAGGCCCATCTTGCTGTTGAATATGGACACAAAAGTATTGGCGAAGGTGTTGGCGCGGAGGATGGAGGGATGTGTGCCAGGGCTGGTTTCTGAGTACCAAATGGGTTTTGTAAAGGGCAGGCAGCTCTCTAGTAATATCAGAAGGCTGTTAAATATGGTTATGACTCTGTCAGAGGGGCGGGCGCTGGAGATTATTGTTTTTATGGATGCAGAGAAGACCTTTGATCAGGTGAAATGGAGGTACTTGTTTGAAATTCTGGGGAGGTTTGGGTTTGGCCGAAGTTTGTGGGATGGGTGCATCTTTTGTATGTGTCCCCGTTGGCAAGTGTGCGCACAAACAAGATGAGTTCCCCAACTTTTGGATCGCACAAGGGAATGAGGCAGGGTGCCCGCTGTCGCCACTGTGATTCGCATTGACGATTGAACCCTTGGCAATGGCCCTTCGGGGATCTGCTGATTGGCAAGGGATTGTGAGGGCAGGTGCCGTTGTACGCGGACGATATGTGTTGCTTGTGCCAGGCCCGCTGAAGACTATGGGCAGGATCATGGGACTGTTGGAGAGATTTGGGGCCTTCTCTGGGTATAAGTTGAATGTTTGGAAAAGCGAGGTGTTTCGGCGAATGTGGCGGGGTGGGAGGCCAATTTGGGAGTCGTTGCCGTTTAAGGTATCTAGCGAGAGGTTTAGGTATTTAGGGATCAGGTGATGCGTGAGTGGGCCATGATGCAGAGGTGGAATTTGACAGCATTATTGGAGGAGGTTAAGGGGAATTTTAAGGGGTGGATACTTTGCACTTGACGCTGACAGGGAGGGTGCAGGTGCTGAAGATAAATGTGCTGCCAAGATTCCTGTTTGTCTTTCAGACCCTCCTAACTTTCTCCTTAAGGTATTCTTCCGAAGGGAGAAGGCAGTGATCTTGGCGTTCATTTGGGCAGGAAAAGTGCTGAGAGCAAAGAGGGCTCTGTTACAGAGACAGAAAGGGGGGATCGGCGCTGCCGAACCTGCTGCATTATTATTGGGCGGTGAATGTGGAGACGGCGAGGTGACGGTGGGGAGGGAGGGGGTGGAGTGGGTAAGGATGGAAGAGCGGGGAGAGAGGGGGTGGCGGGGTCAGGATGGAAGAGGAGTCCTGTCAGGGATCTAGTCTGAGTGCCATGGTGATGACTCCACTGCCGTTATCTCCGGGAAGTGTACAGGGAGCTCGGTGATGCAATCGAAGATCGGGGTATGGAACCATTTGAGGAGGCATATTAAGTTGGAAAGTATGTTGGTGCTGAAACTACTGCGTGGGAATCGTAGGTTTAAGCCGGGGGAGATGGATGGGGTGTATGGGAAATGGAGGGATGCGGGGCTGGAGCGGGTTCGGGACATGTCCTCGGAGGGGAGGTTTGCGGGTCTGGACGAGGTGCGGGAGAGGTTCGAGCTGCCGAGGGGCAGTGAGTTTAGGTAGTGGTGCAGGAATTTGCGTGAAAAGAGTGGAGGGCATTCCATAAGCTGCCGGAGTGCACGCTGTAGGAGCAGCTGCTGCTCCCAGATGAGTTGGGGGAGGGCAGAGCTGGAGGTATATATGGGTGGTTGGGGGAGCAGGGCGGGATGCAGGTGGTGAGGATCAAGAGTAAATGGGAGGAGGAGTTGGGGGGGTGGGAAATAGGTTGGGGACTATGGAGTCAGGCGGTGCAGTGGGTAAACTTAATCTCCTCCTGCACGAGGATGAGCTTGATTCAGTTCAAGGTGGTGCATAGGGTATACTCGGGCGAGGATGAGTGGGTTTTTCCAGGGGGTGGCTGATGGGTGCGAGAAATGTGAGCGAGGACGGGCGAATCATGTGTACATGTTCTGGGGTTGTGAGAAGCTGCAGAGATTCAGGGAGGTGGTGTTTGGGTCATTATCTAAGACAGTGGGGGCGGAGGTCAAGCCAAACCCTATGGAGGAGATTTTATGGGGTATCGAGTGTGCCGGAGCTTCCGGAGGGGAAGGGATCCAGTGTTGTGGCCTTCGCCTCTCTGATTGCCCAGAAATGATCCTGATAAACTGGAGGTCGGAAACACCGCAGGGGTGGCGGCTTGGTTGGAGGATTTGTACGACTTTCTCTGGTTAGAGAAGATTAAGTTTGAGTTGAAGGGGTCAGAGGAGGACTTTGAGCTGTGGTGGGGGTTGTTCATGATGGTATTTGAAGAGTTGTTTGTCGGGGGGGAAGATGGAGGAGTGGGAGGGGGAGGGGAGGGGATAAAAGGGGAACAATTGTACAAACTGTGGACTGTGTTTTTATGGACTCTGTACTTTATATTTAGCTGTTGTTACATGTGTTGGAATAAAATACTTAAAAAACGATATGGGCACCAGATTTTTGGATGCCCTCAAGTCTACAGAGGGATGAACGTGCAAAGGAGTGGAGGCCAGGAGTGCATTGGTATAGTCAAGTCCAGAGATAAGAAAGCATAGATAAGCTGAGATGATAATGTAAGTCAAAATATGCAGGAATAATGATAACCATTAAAAAGTAAAATCAATTTACAGTGCAGAGCCTGTTTTCCAAAGCATACAAGTGATCTAATTTTTTCCCATGTAGCCTGTTCAGTTAACAGCCCTGTTAATTAGCATTGAATTGTGGACAAGTTGTCAACAGTTCAGAGTTTGTGTCAGTAAGGAAATAAGTAAATTATTGCATGACAGTCTGTCAGGATTTAGTTGAATTGAAGGAACAGAAGGTTCTTCATTTAAGCCTTTCACACAGCATGCCATTAACACAAACAACGAATAGAAGTTGGCTTGTTTAGCTTATTGCACTGACAGTATTTAAACTGATTTTGAAAAACAGTAGGAAGACCTAGCACAGGGATCTGATTAATTCACATGTTCTGAAAGACTAAACTTGCAACTTCTGGCATTGCACCCAATTCTGCCCTGCTTGCGATCAGTAATCCTCAGTACTAATTGTACAGTACAGTTTGTAATCCGTGTGAACAGGAGAAAATGTTGCAGTTCGTGTAACTACATGTCACCTTGTGTTTTCAGCACATATCTCTGCAAAGCACAAGTTTCAGCAGCATTGTTTTGTTAACTGGATGGAAACATGGGTGAGCAATACCGAAAGGGACTAAAATGGCCTTCCCTTTGTTTGTTAAGTTGTGCCTGAGTGACTTTTCCAGCATTTTTAGCGAGGTTTGACAAGATTTCCTGTGTTACAATCTGTTCATTTAAGATGCACTCACACAATATCAGATCCAGCCATATTATCTGGCCGTCATCCATCTCAGTTTCTGATCCACTTTCTGTCAATTATGATTTTTATTTTAAAATGATGCTTCTGACTTTAATTTACTAAACATAGGCCAGAATATTCTGTTCTGGAGTCTAAATTGAGTGGAGGACGCATAAGTGACCGTTATTCCTGCTGGGATGATATTGCTTTGTTCAGCTCATTACATGTCCATTCGCAAGCAGCTTGTTGAATCTCATAGTGGGGGCGGGCAGGAAGTTAGCATCGCCGCCGTCGCCTCATGGGGCCAAAGGTCCAGGCACCATATTTAAAGGACACTCTGACAGTCATTCATTCACTGCAAGCCAAGAACTCTGGATTCTGCCGACACCAGGATGTGGCAGAGCAGACAACCTGTGGCCACATAATTCAGCTGGAGATTCTCCTCCAGGTCATCCAGGAAATATGGGAGGGTGCTGCTTCCCAGGAATGGCAGCAGGAATCCACCCTGTCTGACCAGAGCAACCTAGGAAGGGGTCACAGTGGAGCGTAGCACCCATGGAGACTGCCTAACAGTGCAGAAAAAGGATGAACAATCTGTTGTGATCTGCCAAGGTAGTCAGCAGAGACTACTCACTGCAAACTGATAATGGCATCAGGCAGTGTGCAAATGCACAGGGATGTCAGACAAGAGTTTGGGTTTCAGAATTCAGCAGCAGATGGGACATGTACACTGAATGCGTGCCATGTATCAATAGTAGGAAAAATACTAAAGTCCATTATAAAGGATGTGATCACGGGCCACTTCAAAAATATAAATGAGATTAGAAAAAGTCAACATGGATATTGGAAAGGAAAATACTGTTTGACAAACCTGCTGGAGACTTTGATGACGTAACTAGCAGAATAGATAAGGGAGAATGAGTGGATGTGGTGTATTTGGATTTTCAGAAAGCTTTTTGATAAAGTCCCACATGAGGAGTTAGTTTGTAAAGTTACAATGCACGGAATTGGTGGTAATATATTGGTTTGGATAGAGAATTGATTGGCAGACAGGAAACATAGAGCAGGAATAAATGAGACTTTTTTGGAGTGAATGTCAGTGACTAGTGGGGGCCCACAGGGATCAAATCTTGCCCTAGATATTCTCAACATACATCAATAATTTGGATGAGGGAATCAAATATAAGATTTCCAAGTTTGCTGATGACACGAATCAAGGTGGAATTGTGGGTGGTGAGGAGGAAGTAAAGAGGCTTCAAGGTGATTTAGACAAGTGGAATGAGTGGGCAAATACATGGTAGATACAGGAAACATATATGATTGTGAAGTTATCCACTTTGGATAGAGGAACATAATGGCACAGTGTTATTTAAATGGTAATAGATTGTGAAATGTTGATGGACAAAGGTACCTGGGTGTCCTTGTACAGCAGTCTTAGAAAGCAAGCATGCAGGTACAGCAAGCAGTTAGGAAGGAAAATGGTATTTTGGCCTTCATTGCACGAGGATTTGAGTACAGGCGCAAGGATTCCTTACTAAAGCTGTACAGGGCCTCGGTGAGATCACACTTGGAGTATCGGGTGCAATTTTGGTCTCCTTACCAGAGAAAATATACAGTTGTCATCGAGGGAGGGCAGTGAAGATTTACCAGATTCCAGGGATGGCAGGATCCTTGTATGAGGAGAGATTGTGTCGACTGGACCTGTATTCACTGGTATTTAGAAGAATGAGAGGCAATCTCAGTGAATTGTATAAAATTCTGACAGGGCTGGACAGTGTGGATGCAGGAATGATGTTTCCTCTGGCTGAGAGGCCCAGGACAAGGGGTCACAGTCTCAGGATGCAGGATAGGCCATTTAGGACTGGGATAAAGAAAAATCTCTTCACTCAGAGCATGGTGAACCTGCGGAATGCTCTACCCCATAAGGCTGTGGTGGCCAAGTTACTGAATGTATTTATGAAAGAAATAGATAGATTTATAGGGAGTGGGAGCATGGCATTGAGATAGATGATCAGCCATGATCACATTGAATGGCACAATCGATCGATGGGCCGAATGGCCTACTCCTGCTCCTATTTTCTATGCTTCTACACACTCAATTTTCTACCAGTTGCAGCAATCCTGCTTATTGATCACTTACAGGGGAGGGCTCAGGAGCTGCCAGAGGTATCCATGCCCCTAAACAGCTCATGCACCCATTGAAATGATAATCCTTATCTCTGTCTGCGGGGCAGAAGCACCCACAATAGGAGACAGTAGGACTGGAGACGACATTGCGGACATTCAAATCATCAGCCCCTTCGAGGAGGAGGCCTCAAAGCTAGCCAGGGGAGGAAAAGGACCATGTCTGTGCTGAAGGTGTGATAGGACTCTCTAGGAAGCCAGAGGATGCCTTCAGTCTGCAGTTTCCAGATGCACACACAGAATATCATTTTTCTTTAATTAAGGAGCATCCAGGAAATCTTTATTTTCTCCATTACAGGTACCAACACGACCACCCACAACTCTATCTCTTATCCTAGTTCGGAGGAAGAGGACTAGCAGAATGCACTGTTACGGTGTTCACCTACATTCTCCTCCAGCAGAGATATATTGGTGGATGCCTGTTCTATAGTAGGCTAGGGGGGTCACAATCTGGTGAGCAGATTACTGACATTGGTCCACTGCTTGTGGAGAACTGCTGGAGACTAGGCCCCTGCTCAGCCCTATGCAGATGAAGAGCCTCTAGTCCTGGCACTAAGTGACATGTTGGAGACAGAGAGGGGAATATCAGGCAGAATTGCTAGAGGCCATGCGCAGACTAGACCAAATGCTGGAGGATTCCAACCATGTTCTGTCTGCTGTCATGGCTCTAGAATGCAAGTGTTATTCTGCCTCCATGGAAAGGGTGGTTGGCGCCATGGAAACACAGGTCTAGCAGCATACACTGTGGCTGCATGATATGCGCATGGATCTGCCTCTGTTTCTCTAGCCATGGGTGCAGTTGAGACGGGAACGAGACATCTCAAACTCCCTCCAGGTGCTCCTTTTCCTCAAGCCATCAAGGAGATGCCATCGGGCACCCATAAGGAGGAGGAATGCCAGCTGGGCAAACTGGGAGCTTCAACCCAGGACACTCCAAGGGTGCCCTGTTGCTCCACCTCCCTTCTGCCTGAGACCCCATTACCTCTGCAGGTGAGGCCAAGGAGGATGCACCTGCATCTGTACCTGAGCAAGAGATTGTTAGCAGGCTGGAGCATCGAGACCCCGGGCCATACACAAGACACTCATCAAAGCCATCACATAGCAGACAACAAACTGCCTCCAACTCAGCTGTAATTGTTGGGATATAGAAAGAGAAAAGAAAGATCAAGAAGTTTTGAAGGCACACTGGATGTACAAATAGTATATATACTATTGGCACATGAAAATATGTGTTCATTTTCACCATTTACAAATGTCCTGGACTCCATGTTGCTGATAATTGCTTCAACAGTCGCGAGCATTTAAGTGTGTGGAATTTGAACTCCCACCAGAGTCCGATAATGAACTCTTACCTTCTCTCACATTATCAACATAGTGAATGCTTAATAAACCACAGGTACATGATTAAGTACTGGCTATCATTTGTGAGTGTGCTGTCTGGACATGTATCATGCAAGCCATTACTTGCTGCTCACCATGTTCTGAGCTCTGAGAATGACGACTGCGCAGAGTGCTCAGTGAGGTAATTGCATCTCCTGTTGCTATCGCCTGATGTGAATTGTGGGTGGGTGTAAGGAGTACTCAAGGGGAGTTCAACAGACTATGTGAGTGGCAAGGAACACTGTAGATGCAGTTTCAGGGGTGAGAGAGTGAAGCTAAACACTGTCTTCTTAACAGAAGAAAACCAGAGGCTTGCCTCCATGTTTGGACAAAACTGTGCTGGGCACGTCCAATTGTAACTGGCCTTCCTTGGTGGTTTGTCATTTTGTGCTAACCTGCAGGGGAAGGCTGCAAGTAAGTAGGCAATTGTTAAGCTAATGTAGAAACATAGAAAATAGGAGAAGGAGGAGGTCATTCGGCCCCTCAAGCCTGTTTAGTAAACCTGTTCTGTACTCCCGCTAAAGCAAGACCATCCTTCCTCTGATAGGGAGACCAGAACTGCACACAATATTCCAGGTGTGGCCTCACCAAGGCCTTGTATAATTGCAGCAAGACATCCCTTCCCCTGTACTTGAATCCTCTTGCTATGAAGGCCATTTGCTTCTTTACTGCCTGCTGCATTTGCATTCTTACATTGAGTGACTGATGTACGAGGATACCAAGGTCTCATTGCACATTTTCCTCTCCTAGCTGATGGGCATTCAGATGATAATCTGCCTTCCCATTTTTGCCACCAAAGTGGGTCACCTTTATCCCAATTATACTGTATCTGCCATTCATTTTCCCATTCACTCAACTTTTCCAAATCACGCTGAAGAATCTCTGCGTCGCTCACACAGCTCAATCCCCCCATCCAGCGTTGTGTGATCTGCAAATTTAGAGATTTTACATTTTGTTCCCTCATTTAAACCATTAATATATATTGTGAATAGCTGGAGTCCCAGCACCGAACCCTGCGGTACCCCACTAGTCACTGCCTGTCATTTGAAAAAAGACCCATTTATTCCTACTCTTTGTTTCCTGTCTGCCAAACCGTTTTCTATCCATCTCAGTACAATACCCTGAATCCCATGACTTTAGTTTGACACGCTAATCTTTTGTGTGTGAGTGTGTCAAAAGTCCTCCTGAAAGTCCAAATAAACAACATCCACTGGCTCCTCTTTATCAACTCTGCTAGTTACGTTCTCAAAGAATTCCAGTAGATTTGTCAAGCATGATTTTTCTTTCATAAATCCATGCTGACTCTTTCCGATCCTGCCAAGTGCTCGGCTATAAAATCCTTGATAGTAGATTGTAGAATTTTCCCCCGCTACCATAGGCTTACTGGCCTAGAATTCTCTGTTTTCTCTCTACTTCCATTTGTAAATAGTGGGGTTACATTAGCTACCGTCCAATCTGTAAGAAAAGTTCCATAGTTTATAGAATCTTGAAAGATAACCGTCAATGCATCCACTATTTTGAGAGACACTTGTCAGCCATGACCATTCACCTTGGAGGATGGGGGCCTAGAGTCATGTGTTTGCAGCCATCCACCAGCCTTGTGTAGTCCTTGGAGACATTCAACTCCCTCGCTTGATCCCAGCCTCTGGGACCTCTCAGCCGATGGCAAATCGCACAGAATGGACGGCTGCCCCAGACCTTGCTGGGATCTCCATATTGTGAGACCCATGAGTCAGAAATAAACCTGTTGTCATGTGGGCTTCACCATAGCGAGGAGAACACAACGGAGCATGGTTGTCTTACAGTTGCCTCATGACCATTAGGGTGTCCCAATTGTGCTCACCTTGAAATCCACCCACCCATAAAGACCGTCCTTCCACTTTGAGGAATCGCAGTTTCAGTGATAGTGTTTCATAGTTGAGAATCCCAAAAATGGTGTGCTTCACATGCCTTTTCTCCCCTCTGAGCCTAAACCCATTTCTATACCAATACCCACCTTGATTCCTGCTGTTATCCAAGACACTTGTCTCATCTGTTTCCATGCCACCCCCCCCCATAAAACCTCCAGCTAAAGAACTATTATCCTGGACCTGCCACCCTACCCCATCTCACTTCCTCCTCTTACTATGCCTGTTTCCCCGCTACTCAGCCCCCTCCATTCAATTCCTAGGATCCCACTGGCGACAGCACGGACAATACCCTCTAGGACCACCTCTCACCCACCATTCCTGCCTGGAAACCCCCATTCCCACACAACTAAAGAACCCCCAACCTAACGGGCAAAGCCCTTCTCTCCATCCCACATCCCTGCACATTCATATTCCCTCGCTGCCTTCATCTCCACCCCAAACGGTCTGACTTCATTCCCCAGAAAGCTTCCATCCATTCCACCCTTAACCTGCCTCCCAAATCCAGCCTCCGCTCCACCCTGTTTCTGCCTCCCATGACCAGCCTTCACACTGCTTGCCTTACTGGCACCCAATCTGAGTCAAAAGGCTCAGATTTGTGAGCATTCCCCAAGAAGGCCAACTCATCTCAAAGTTATTGAAGAAGTCAATCTCACCGAGTGCATGTCACTCATATACAGTCGTGAATGTGAACATGCTAATTTCTGACTGGAGGCGAACTAAATTTTGAGGGGGAACATAGTTCCAGAGAGGTGGTCTTTTAATAAACATGCATGCCATGTTAATGCATGCACAAAGGTCTTCCTGACATTATGCATTGTGAAGCGTGACTCACCTTTATAGGCCTGAGAACTTAATTGCTAAAGTTCATCCCATCATCGGGAAACTTTGGCATTGTGCCAATTTTAAGATCCCCTGCCCAGCGAGCTACCTTCTGCTGGTGGAACCGAAAGATATTTCTGCAATCAGATCGGCTGGAATTGGCAGGACTCAGAATTGGGTCTTGTGTGGTGAGAGTATTTCATTTTCATTTTCTCCGCTTTGATTTTACAGAAGGCTTTTGGCACTGTCAGTTTGGCACATGGCTATATTAATAGACGCTCCTGGCACATTCCCATCTTCTACTCTCCATAGGCTGAAACACATTCAAAACTCTGCTGCCCATGTTTTAACTCGCACCAAGTCCCCTTCACCAACAATGTTGTTTGCAATTGAGCAATGCCTTGGTTTTAAAATTCACCTCCTTGTTTTAATCGATCTGTGGCCTTGCACTCCCGATTCCTGTAATCTCAACCAGCCCTGCAATCTGAGATATCTGCACTCCTCTAATTCTGGCCTCTTGTGCATTCCCAATGTTAATAATTTCAGCATTAATGACCGTGCCTTCAGCTGCTTCAGCCTTAAGCTCTGAAATTCTCTCCCAAAACCTCTCCACCTCTCTTCCTCTCTATTTTCCACTGAGATGTTTCTTAAACCTACCTCTGTGACCAAACATTTGACCACCTCCATTTGTGGCTCAGCATCAAATTTTGCTGGATGACCCTCCTGTGATGTGCCTAGGGGCCTTTTACAATGCTAAAGGTTCTATAAAAAAATTGAAGTTCTGTTGCTGCACGCTATCTCCATTTGAAACAACAATTTGAAAATTTGTCCGCGATTTAGCGGCCCCATTAGCCGTTGGCGTAAATCCTGCAATGGCCGTTAAATATCACTCGCGGCCAAAAATGGGATTTGCGCCATCGTGATTTCAATTTGAGATCTTCCCCACCAGTGGGGGCCAGAATCGATCGTACCCGGGCTCGGTCCACGCCCTCGTGAAACACGACGGCGTTCACGATGGCGCAAACACTTGGGCTCCATATTGGAGAATCATCCCCCTTATGTTTGTGTTCCACACAATTTCTCTCTGCAGCCAACTACCCAGAGAGAATAAAATAGATACCTCCCACTTAGCAGTGCAAAAGAGAAATCAGTTTTAGCTTGGTGATTCGCTCTTCTTCCCCTTGGGGGGTTCACCTTGCCCCCATGGTTACACTGATTGTAACTCAAGCCAAACGCAGGCCATTCAGTTCCACTTGTATATGCTGCCATTTATACTCCACACCACACTCCTGCCACCTTATTTCATCTAACTCTTGTCAGCTAATCTTTCACTCCTTTCTCCATTGTGTTAATCAAGCTTCCTTAAATGCACCAATGCCATTTGTCTCCAATTACTCCTGTGACAGCAAGTTCCACATTCACTTTTGTAAGTGAAGTAGTTTTTCCTAAATTCCCTCATGGAATGCCCGAATGCATGAATCACAAAAGGTTAGTATGCAGGTTCAGCAAGTAATTAGGGAAGCTAAGATAATTTTATCATTTATTGCGAAGGGAATTGAATCCGAAATAGGAGCAGAAGTAGGCCATTCAGCCCCTTGAGCCTGTTTCTCCATTCAGTGAGGTCATAACTGATCTGTTTGTGTTTCAGGTTCTGCATTTCACATCTACCCCCGATAACCTTTGATTCCTTTGCCTAACCAGAATCTATCTACCTGTAAAATATTCAGTGATCCCACTTTCTGAGGCAGACAGTTCCAAAGTCACACAACCCTTTGAGAGAAAACAATTCTCCTCATCTCTGGCCTAGAATGGTGATCCTGAATTTTGAAACAGTGCCCCCTCAAAGAGGAAACAAAATAGCCGGAATTCTCTGGCTGCTTGCTGGCAGCGGGATTCTCTGGCAGCAGACCCACGTCCATAGGTTTGCCAATGGTGTGTGGTGGCTTCAATGGAAATTCCCATTGACAGTGTCAGGAGCAGAGAATTCCGTTGCCAGCGACTGGTGCGCTGGGCTCCTGCCGCTGTGAAACACGTGGCTAGGAGGCCAGAGAATCCCATTCTTTGCTTGTCCGCCTTGGCAAGACCATTCAGGATCAATCAAGTCACCCTGACTCTTCTAAACTCCAATGGAAACAAGCTCAGCCTGTCCACACTATCATCATAAGATAACCCTCTCCTTCCAAGTATCAATCTAGTAAACCTCCTCTCAACCGTCTCCAATGCATTTACATCCCTCCTTAAATAAGGAGACCAAAACTGCAAATGATACTTGAGATGAGATCCCAGCAATGCCCTGTATAACTGAAGCAAGGCCTCCTTACTTTTATGTTCAATTCCTCTTGCAATAAAATATGGCATTCCACTAGCCTTCTTGATTTCATGCTGTACCTGAATACCAACATTTTGTGACTCATGCAAGAGAACACCTAGATCCATCTGCATCTCAGAATTCTGCGGTTGCCCTCAAAAAACAAAAGTAAGGAGGCCATGCTTCATTTATGCAGGGCATTGGTGAGACCACATCTGGAATATTATTCTATATTGGTCTCCTCACTGAAAGAAGGCTGTAAATGCATTGGAAGCAATTCAGAGGAGGTTTACTCGACTAATACCTGGAATTGGTGGGTTATCTTATGAGGAAAGGTTGGACGGGCTAGACTTCTGTCTGCTGGAGTTCAGAAGAATAAGAGGCAATTTGACTGAAACATGTAAGATTCTGAGAGAGGGCAGCATGATGGCGCAGTGGTTAGCACTGCGATCTCACGGCGCCGAGGTCCCAGGTCCGATCCCGGCTCTGGGTCACTGTCCGTGTGGAGTTTTCACATTCTCCCCGTGTTTGCGTGGATTTCACCCCCACAACCTAAAGCTGTGCCAGGTAGGTGGATTGGCCACGCTAAATTGCCCCTTAATCGGAAAAAATTAATTGAGTACTCTAAATTTATTTTTTAAAAGATTCTAGGAGGTATTGACACAGTGGCTGGGGAGAGGATATTTACTCTTGTGGGAGAATCTAGAACTAAGGGTCGGCGATTAAAAATAAGGGGTGGCCCATTTATATCAGAGATGAGGAGAAATTTTTTCCCTCACAGGGTCGTCAGTTTTTGGAATTTTCTTTCTCAAAAGACAGTGGATATTTTAAGGCAGATAGCAAGGGGGTGAAAGGCTGTTGGGGGTAGGCCTAGATATGGAGGTAAGTTTACAGTCAGATCTACCATGATCTTATTGAATGGTGGACCAGGCTTGAGGGGCCGAGTGGTCTACTCCCACTCCTAATTTGCAAGTCCGGGTGGATTATTACTGATTTACTTGAATTTATGGCCCATGTCAAGTCTCACTTGGTGGAAACTTCTTCTATAAGCCTTCCTTATCAAACCCTTTCATTATCTCAAGGATCTTTTTCCAGTTACCCTTCAGCTTTACCTTTCCAGGAGAAGAGCACCCCTGCCTGTTCAGCTTTTCCTGCTAAGTTTAGCCTCACAGTTCTAAAAACATGGGAGTAGGAGAGGCCATTTAGCTTCCGGAGCCTCCCTTGCCTTTCAGTGACATCATGGGGGATCCTATGATGTAATTCCATCTGCCCACTAACTGATATTCATGGAAGAGAGTTCCAAACATCTCCCACCCCTTGTGTCTGGAAGTGTGACCTAATTTTATTCCCAAAAGATCCTGCATCATCCTTGTGAATCCTTTCCAGCCCTTTTCTAATGCCTCTATATTATTTTTATACAATGGAGAACAGAAGTGGGCACTGTATGCAAGTCTGGTCTAGCCAAGGATTGATACAAGTTTAACATAACCTCTCTGCTTTTCAATTCTGTCTCTCTAGAAATGAATCACAGTGTTTGCTTTGCTTTATTTCCGGCCCTTTTAACTTGCTTTGTTACTTGTGTATATGTACCCCCAAACCTCCGCCATTCGGACTCTTGCTATGCGAGCAGCATGTGACTTCCTTATTTGTCCTCTGCACCACTTGCCAATTAGGCATATTGAAATTCAAATATATATGCACTCCATAAACTTATTGTTATTCCTGTTTTTTGTCACATTCTTTCTTAGTATTAGTCAGACATCACAATTTAATGTCGTCTGCAAATTTTGAAAATGAAATAGAGATTGAAAATTTACCTCCTGCTTCGTGGCAGGTGTGAACTTCCATGTTTCAATTTCAATATCCAGGTGGGATTCTCCCATCCAGAGGCAGAGTGTCCACGGCACCGTAAACGCCGTTGCATTTTACGACCGCGTAAACGGGCCCCTGCCAGGGGAAATTCTGGCCCCTGCAGAACCAGATGCCGATCCGGATGATCCAGCTGCTGATCCCGGCGCGAACTGTGTGCCGCGGGATCCGCCCATGTGCAGTGGCGCCGGCGCCAATGTGCGCATGTGCAGCATCCTCCTTCAACGTGCCGGCCCTGACGCAACATGGCACAGGGCTAGAGGGGCCGGCGCGTAGGAAAAGAGACTGGTGGACAGAGAGGCCGATCGGTGGGCCCTGATCGCAGGCCAGGCCACATCGGAGGCCCCCCCCCCCCCCCCCCCCCCCCCCCCGCCACTGGGCTCGGACCCCCGTACAGGCTGCCACCCGACCCTTCAACGCCGAGATCCCGCTGGCTCAGAGCAGGTTAGAACGGCGCCGGCGGGACTCAGTTTTTTTCGTACGGCTGCTTGAATCGGTGGGCATGCCGTGTAGAGCGGCTCGCGACCGGCGCCAACCACGCCAGTGCTAATGGCACCGATTCTCCCATCTGCGGAAAATTGCGTGCTGGCGTCGGGGCGGTGTGGCCCGGTCGCGGAGATTCTCCGGCCCAGCCCAGGGCTGGGAAAATCCCGCCCACTGTGTCTCGGCACTGTCTTACATAGCTTTTATACACAGTAACGCAAGGAAGCATTGTGAGTAATGAACTGAATGACTGTTTATTGCATGCAGGCTTAAAATAATGGCCGCGATTCTCCCAAAGGGAGACAAAGTGCTGACGCCGGAGTGAAACCCGGAGTGTTTCACTCTGGCGTCGGAGGCCGCTCCTTGCTCCCTATTCTCCCACCCCCAGGGGGCTAGGAGCGGTGGCGCGTCAATTTTGGGCGCCGGGCCCTGACGCTTGCGTCAAAGCGGCGCCGCCTGAATGAAGCGGCCGGCAGCGCCTAAATTACATCACCCACGCATGCGCAGGTTGGCCGGCGCCAACACGCGTATGCGCGGTTGCCGCCTTCCCCTCCGCTGCCCTGCAAGACATGTCGGAGTGATCTTACGGGGCGGCGGAGGGAAAACAATGTGTCTTGCCACCAGAAGACCGGCGCAAAAACCCGGCGCCCCCGGCAGCGGGGCTGGCCGAAAGGTTTTCGCCGGTCCGCGCATGTGCCGGCAGTGACGTCAGCGGCAGCTGGCCGCTGACGTCACTGGCGGCGCATGCGCGATGTGGGGTTCTCTTCCGTTTCCGCCATGGCGGAGGCCGTGGCGGCAGCGGAAGAAAATAGAGCAGCCAGGGCACTGGCCCGGACTCTGAGGGGGGCCCCGATTGCGGGCCAGGCCACCGTGGGGGCACCCCCCCGGGGTTCGATCGCGCCCCGCCCCCCCCAGGATCCCGGGGCCTGCTCGCGCCGCTGAGCCCGCCGTTCCAGAGGTGGTTTAAACCTCGGCGGCGGGAGAGGCCTTCCAGCGGTGGGACTTCGGCCCATCTGGGCCGGTGAATCGCCGCAGGGGCCTCTCCGATCGGAGTGGTGAGATTCCTGCCCCCGCCACTTCCCGGGTGGCGGAGAATCTCTGTCACGGCGGGGGTGGGATTTTAGGCGCCCCCAGGCGATTCTCCGACCTTGCTGGGGGTCGGAGAATTTCGCCCATGAAATGCATTGTCGCGAGCATTACTGATGTTGAAATATACTTAAGCCGTCTCCATCATGTGAGCTATTT
The DNA here is from genome assembly GCF_902713615.1 of Scyliorhinus canicula. NCBI lineage: Eukaryota > Metazoa > Chordata > Chondrichthyes > Carcharhiniformes > Scyliorhinidae > Scyliorhinus > Scyliorhinus canicula. The sequence continues at coordinate 223,469,123 of NC_052148.1, read as the reverse complement.
TGCAGTTGACAGAAGAAAAATGACCGTATCAAATAGGATCAGGAACAGGCCATTTGGCCCCTCAAGCCTGTTATGCCATTCAATAAGATCATGCCCGGCCTGGTTGTGGCCTTAACTCCTCCTTCCGCTCCCCCCCCCCCCCCCCCAATAACTCTGGGCTCCCTTTTAGATCAGAAATTTATCCAACTCAGCTATTTAATCACACAGCCTCCATGCTGGTAATGGAATGGTAATTCCAAAAACTAATGACCTTCGGAGAGAAGGAATTTCTCCCTATCTCTGTCTTTCAAGACAGGGGTTGTGAAGGTGGGTTGGGGGAGGGGGTTGGGGGAGGGGGTTGGGGGAGGGGGGGGGGGGGGGGGGGGGGAACTCATGAAACACAGTTTTATGAAGACATGGGAGGTCCGCACCGACTTGTATCTAAAGAAAGAAAAGTTTATTTACAATGTTTAAGCTATACTGCTCCCGGTAGTACCCTGAACAGGTTGGTCCGAACTGGCTGACCTAATATACGTTGTTAATTGAGTTTCCCCCACCCCTTTAGCGGGAAAGTCCGTATTCCGTAAAGTACACGGGGAATATGATCATTCCCACCCAGTACGTTGCGTATGGGTGCAGATTATGACATGCAGTGGGTGGCCTCCCCACTACCTTCAGTCCACCTTGCCCTGTCTCCCATTTTACAGTGGACAGAGGAGGCATCAGGAAACACGCCCACCCGTGGGCCTATTGAGGCCCCAAATGGCCAATTAATCACCACCAAGTTCCTCATTCCACCTTTCCCGCTATTTTACCTATGGCAGGGGAAGGCGCGTGCCATGTGGGAAGCCCACCAGTTTTAGATGTGTGGGCTCCTGTTGGCCAAGGGGCAGGGAGGGGCATCTCGATTGGGGGTCCTCTGTGCCCATTGGAAGCACTTCCACCCAGGTCTTACCTCTCTTCTAACCCTCCTTTCTTTGCCTCTCAAACCCAGCTCCCCATCCCCCTCACACACATCACCCCACTTACCCACCTCACACCCCCCCCCTGTTGCGATTTCCCAGTCAGACTGTGTTCATACCCTGGGCTCAGCTTGAAGAACGGCTCTACAACCTCCTTTGTTTTGGGGACTGCCTGCGGCCAACAAGGTGGGGACAGAAGTCTTGACCTTAGACAATTATCACTATTTCCACTGTAAAATGTGTGTGGAGCAACCAACGTTTTTTTCAGCGGGCTCTTTAGTGAGACTTTTTAGTCAGACTTTTTAGTGAGATTGGGAGGGCAGGAAATACAGCACCCTCTAAAGTCCAGCTCATCCACTTAGCATCAATCCAATCAAGCTCCCTCAGAATATTGGGCGGGATACTCCCATCTGACCGCAGAGTGTTGATGCCGTTGTAAAAACTGGAGAGTTTAACGACAGTGTCATCAGACCGCTAAGTGTAGTGATCCTCTGCCCTACAGGAGGTCAGCATGGCACCAGAGCCACCCACGCCGCTCCAGCTGCCGATACCGGCATCAAATGGGCGCCGCGGGTCCGCGCATGCGCACTGCGACCGGTGCGAATGCACGCATGCGCGGTAGCCTCCTTCTCCGCGTCGACCCCGACGCAACATGGTGTAGGGCTACAGGAGCTGGTGCGGAGCAAACGAGGCCCCCACCAGGAGAGGCTGGCCCACCGATTGGTAGGCCCCAATCACGGGCCAGGCCACGGTGGAGGCCCCGGGGTATGACCCCCCCCCCCCCCACAAGGCCGTCCCCAACAGGATGGAGGCCGAGGTCCCGCCGGGTAAGACCAGATGTGAATGGCGCCGGCAGGACTCAAGCTTTTTTGGGTGGCCACTCGGCCCATCCCGGGCGGAGAATCGCCGGGGTGGGCCGCGTAGAGCGGCCCCAACCGGCGCCACGCCGGTGCCAATGGCGTTGATTCTCCGGTCACCGGTGTCGGGGCGGCATCACGCGATTCGCGCTTGGCCCGGCGATTGTCCGCACTGACATGGGCTGAGAGAATCCCGTCCCTTATGTTTCTCATAGATCTCAAAGAATTTACAATAAGATCACCTCTTATTCTTCAAAATTCCAATGAGTATAGGCTCAACCTGCTCTAAATTTTCTTTTAAGATAAACCCCTCATCCCAGGAATTAGCCCAGTGAACTTTTTCTGAACTGTTTCCAATACAAGCATATCCATCCTTAGGTAAGGAAACCAACACTGTATACAATACTCTGGGTGCAGTTTCACAATGCTCTGTGCAGCTGTGGCAAAACTTCTCTATTTTTATACTCCATTCCTTTTGCAATAAAGGGCAAACCTCTATTTGTCTTCATAATTACTTGCTGTACTTGCAAGCTAACCGTTTGTGGTTCATGTACAAGGACACCCTGATCCTTCTGTAATGCAGTATTCTGCAGTCTATCTCCACATAAATAATATTCTGCTTTTCTTTTCTTCCTGACAAAGTGGACAACCTCACTTTATCCCACATTACACTCCATCCACTAACATTTTGCTAACTCACTTTATTTATATCCTTGCCTGGAATGGAACATTTAAGTTATAAGAGAGGTTGGGTAGGCTTGGGTTGTTTTCTCTGGAGCAGAGAAGACTGAGGGGTGACCTGATTGAGGTGTACAAGATTATGAGGGGCATGGACAAGGCGGATACGGAGCAACTGTTCCCCTCAGTAGAAGGATCAGTTACAAAGGGACACAAGTTCAAAGTGAGGGGTGGGGGGTTTAGGATTTGAGGGGAAACATTTTTACCCAGAGAGTGGTGATGGTCTGGAATGAACTGCTTGGGTGGGTAGTAGAGACGGGATGCCTCATATCCTTTAAAAAGTACCTGGGTGAGTACTTAGCACGCCATAACATTCAAGGCTCTGGGCCAAGTGCTGGCAAGTGGGGTTGGGTGGGCAGGTCAGGGCCTTTCATGCATTGGTGCAGATCAATGGGCTGAAGGGCCTTTCTGCACTGTAGTATTCTATGATTCTGTGATTTTGAAGACTCATAACTTGTTTTCCTGCCTATATTTGTATCATCAGCAGATTTGGCAACCCTGCAGTCAGTCCCTTCATTCAAATCATTCATATTATTTGTAAATAGTTGAGGTCCCAACATGATCCCTGTGACACTCCACTAGTTGCAGTTTACTGAATAGATAATATCCATTTATCCCAATTCTGTTTCCTTTACTTAGCCAATCCTCTATCCACACTAATATATCACCCCAGCACCATTACACCCACAGGTTCTTTTTTATTACTCTGCTTAGTACATCCTCAAAGGACTCCAATCAATTGGTCTCTTTCACAAAACCATGTTGACTCTGCCTGGCTGGATTATGATTTTCTAAATGTCCTTCTGCTACATCCATAATCACTGATTCTAGATTTTTCCCAGTGATGGATTACAGGCTAACTGATCTGATAGTCTCCTGCTTTCTGTCTCCCTTTTAATGAAGCCATTTAGAGTGTGTGACATTGTGCTGCTGGCACTCTTCACACACTTCAGTGGTTGTAATACAGAACCCGGAAATTTACAGACTTGAGTTCACTTACCACTATTGTCACAGTGTAAAGAGTGCTATTATACTGTATTTAATCTGCTGAGATCTGGACTGCTGATATCAGGACCTCTCTCTGAGTTTGTGCAGACACTAGTTTGTATAAGGCTTTGTTCAGGGAATGAAAATTATTATTTGCGTTGCTTCTACATGGAAATTATAGGTCGGGGGATGCACTCCATAGATAAGTGAAATTGAAATAATGGTTTTACTTCACTTCATTGGGTTGAAGATTCTCTTCTTGTTGCTGACAAATGTGGGTGGTACTGCGTTCTGTAGAAGTGAAGAGGGCGGCAACTCCAAATGTCACCTATGTAGATGCCAGTTGTGCAATTTGTTTATTGTGAGTGCTGCCTCATTTAAATTGTACTGGGAAGCATTGAAAGTCAATGATCAAATAAAATCTGCTGTTGATTCGCTATCACTCATTTAGTGCCACTGCCCAAGATGTCATTAACACCTATCCTTCTGGGCTCTTTCATCAGTTTTCCACAAAGGTCGTTCCTCGACCTTCCAACATTTACAATTAAGCCATCACATAACAATAAGCAGAGTAGCAGGTGCAGGCAGCTACTGACACTGCATCTACGTTTTCAGCAAATGAATAGCTGGAAAAGGAACTAGAAATCTTGCCACGCAGGGAGGCAGAGTAAGGTAGTTCAATTTAGTTAAATATTGAGACCAAGTTGTGGTTGAAATAATGGAGCAAATTTTCATTTTACCACCTGTTTGGTAATCTGTTGCCGTGGAACACTTGTTTGATGGATTTCAATCAATCTTTATTATTCATTCATGTGATATGGGAATCGGTGGCAACGTCAGCATTTATTGCCAATATCTAATTTCCCTTGAGAAGGTTGTGGTGAACCACCTTCTGGAACCGCTGCAGTCCATGTGATTAAGGTACACACAGAGAGTTGTTCAGTGGAGAATTCCAGGATTTTCATCCAGTGATAGTGATGGAATTGCAATATAATTGCAAGTCAGAATAGTGTGGACTTAGAGGGAAATTTTCAGGTGGTGGTGCGCCTGTCATCTGCTGCTCTTGTTCCCGTACCGGCCTCCCCGAACAGGTGCCGGAATGTGGCGACTAGGGGCTTTTCACAGTAACTTCATTGAAGCCTACTTGTGACAATAAGCGTTTACTATTATTACTATTATTATTATTGTTATTATTATTATAGGTTTTGTCAGGTGCTGTCTAAGGAATCTTGGTGAGTTGCTGCAGTGTATCTTGTAGATGGTGCACTGCTGCCACTGTTTGTGGTGGAGGGAGTGAATTATTAAGGTGGTGGATAAGGGGCCAACCAACAAAGTGCTTTGTCCTGGATGATGTTGAGGTTTACGAGTGTTGTTGGAGCTTCACCCATATGGGTAAGTGGAGATCACACTCCAGATTTTGCTCAAGGTTTTACAGCTCCCCCCCTTCCACCCCCATGGCGTGGCAGCGGAGGCAGTTCACCATTGGTTGCCGGCAGGACTGGAAGCCAGACCGGACGATCCCGTGGTGGGAAGGGCCAGAGAATCCCACGCTTTTCTTTGTAGGTGGTGAAACGGCTTTGAGGAGTCATTGCTGCGATATTGTGTGGGTTATTGCTGCAGAGGTCCCAGCCTCTGGCCCGCTGTTACAATTAGACGTTATTTATGAAGGCCTGCCGTCCCAACCTTGCCCCTCGCCTGAGGTGTGGTGATCCTCAGATTAAATCACCACCAGTCAGCTTGCCCCCTCAAAAGAGGAAAGCCACCGATAGTCATCTGGGACAAAGGCAACTTTACCTTCACGTAAAGCTAGAGTGTGTCTGTGGCTGGTCCAGTTAAGATTCTTGTCAATCGTGATTCCCAGGATGCTGAGGGGCAATTTTTAGCAATGACATTAATATTAAATGTCAGGGGAAGTGGTGACATTCATTCTTGTTGGAGATGACCATTGCTTGGAACTTTCAATGACATGAATGTTACTTGTTACCTGTCAACTCAAACCTGAATGTTGACCAGCTCTTGCGAGACATGAATTGCTGCAGTATCTGAGGAGCTGCAAATGGAACTGAAGATTGTACAATCAATGAATATTCTCACACTTATATTATGATGGTGTGAAGGTCATTGATGAAGTAACTGATGATGGTTAAGCCTCATACACCACCCACCACCCTGAGGAATTCCTCACTGATGATTGGATGTAGCTGGGAGATCTCGACCGAGTGCCGTTTAGTACTGGCCTCCAAAAATGTGGACCACACGTAACAACACTTGTGGGAGGGGTTCTCTCAGGTGATCGGAGCTGCTCAGGTGGTCGGGCTCTGGGCACGGTGGTACCCTGCCATCTTCAATGCCACACAAGCACTACGGCACTTCCAACCTGGAACGATGCCACTATCAAGCCTGACACCCTAGCAATGTCACCCAGGTGGCACCTTGCCTGTGTTGGGGATCAGGTCCGTGGTGTCCTGTCCTTATGCGGTGGGATGCAGAGGGCCCGAGGACCCCGTAATTGGTAATTTGGGGCTCGTTAGTGCAGGAAATGAATCTAAGTGCGGCTGTGGCAGGGCGTTCGTTGCCGAGTCCCGTTTCATAGCGGGGTCGTAGCGCTGGGAAACGGCATGCTAAACGTGCCCAAAACTGGATTCTTTCTTTTCCATGAAATTGCTCCCTATGACTATATCAGGATGTTGTTTGACTAACTAATGGATCAACTCTCTCAATTTTGGCAGAAGTCCCCAAGTGTCTATATTCATCCACTTAATTACCATTTTTAAAACTTTCTTTTCCATTACTGTGTACACATCATTTGTTCGGCACTGTGAAGACGTTTCCATGTGTTCAGTGTTGTACGTTACAGATCATCATGGATCTAGACAGGTTATGTTGTAAAACAGGGAAGTGTTGATGTTAAAGATTAGATATAGGAAAGAAGCAAGGTCAAGACCTCAGCTTGGGTGAGATTACCATTGCTTCAGAAGTCAGGGTGGCATGATGTGTTCAAAAGTGCACAGGGGAATATAAAGGAGGGGTTTGAAATGTAGGGATCTAAATAAAAACAAAATATACTGGAAACACTCAGCAGGTCTAGCAGTTTTCTTATAGAATTTACAGTGCCGAAGGAGGCCATTCGGCCCATCGAGTCTACACTTGCTCTTGGAACGAGCACCCTACCCAAGCCCACACCTCCACCCTATCCCCATAACCCAGTAACCCCACCCAATACTAAGGGCAATTTTGGATACTATGGGCAATTTAGCATGGCCAAGCCACCTAACCTGCACATCTTCGGACTGTGGGAGGAAACCGGAGCATCCGGAGGAAACCCACGCACACAGGGGGAGAACGTGCAGACTCCGCACAGACAGTGACCCAAGCCAGGAATCGAACCTGGGACCCTGGAGCTGTGAAGCAATTGTGCTAACCACTGTGCTACCGTGCTGCCTTTGTGGGGAGAGAAACAGAGTTAACGGGCACGATCTAACGGCCCCGTTGCTCCCGACTCGGGACATGGTGAGGCCAGTAAATTCCTCGAGAAGTCTCTTGTGAGATTTACCGCTCGTTATACCTTGAGAGGCATCGCGCTCTGGGATCTCGCCCTCACTGGGCGTGAACCAGATATTCACAATCAAGCGAGTAGTTAGACACAAGTGCAGGGAAGCACCCTGATAAATGCGCCCAAAACAGGACTCTGTTTCTTTTCCATTAAATCGCGCACAACATTTCAGGCCAGTTAATTAGAAAACAGCTCGAATTTCAGTTTACATCTTTCATCAAATTTTATTTTAACTAATAGACTTGGATGGTATTGACTACCTTCTCCACTTGCGGTAAATAAATGGGTATTTTATTGAACACATTTTACACAAAACGGAAACGCTTTTCTGCCAGTACTGTAATTCTACGTTCCCTTTGTGTGACCCTTTCCAGCCAGCACATGGCAGCTGTTCCGAGGTCTGCCGGATACTATAGTCCCCAAACTCCCGATCTAAACTCAGGGTAGGTATTAGAGTTTGTTACAAGACGGCAATCATTCCTATTCACTTTTTCCAGGTCCCTCGTCATCTTATAGATTTGAATTGGCCTCCACTTTTAGAGACAACCCGAGCGAACAAAACCTTTCCTCATAGTTAAAATCCTCCATTCCTGGCAACGTTCGTGCTAGTCTCCTCTATAACCTATTGATTGTGATCACACCCTTCTTTTAATGTGATGACCAGACTATGCAATACTCTTGCTTTGGCCTATTTCGGGTTTCATACAGCTCTAGCATAAACTCCTTGCTCTTATCTTCCAGCCGGCATTTCTATTTGAAAAAGGAAAGAGTCATTTTGTTCATTAGTCCTGAACATGTTCTCACCGCTAATATATAATATTACACGCGACTAGAAATAATGAAAGCAGTTTGTAGTTTGCAGCTGACACACCCATGTCCACTATTACCAGAATTCTGGTTCCCTCATTTATCACATTTAAAATCAGGTATCATTGTCAAACTGCATTTCAATGTCTAATGTGCATTATTACTGAGTGATTTCATTTTTACAAAGTGATAGTTCTAGTGTTCATTCAGTTCGGAAGGTAACTGATTAAAATGGATGAACTACGTATGTGAAGATTCTTCCTGCAAGAGATCATGGCTTAAATAGATGCGGTGAGGAGGATGTACCTGGCGAGCCCATTACTTAAAATCTTTGAAAGTGCAGGGTATTGTTGGCTATCTGAAAGTTTTTGCAAGTCTTTCAACAAGCTTTAATTGATGTACTAAGGTGGTATCTACATGCAGGTTGTTGCTGTTAAATTTGGGCCTCAAGAATACATATCGAGCTTGGATAGTTCAGTCAGTAGAGCATTTAATCTCAGACATTTAATCTCAGGGTCCAGGGTTCAAGTCCCTGTCTGGGTGTTTCTTCTTCACCACACTTTAGGAAGGATGTGATTGCGCTAGAAAGGGGATGTTGCCTGGGTTGGAGTGCCTCAGTTAAGAAAAGAGGCTGGTTAGGCTCGGGTAGAGAAGGCTGAGGGGGACCTGATGAGGTGTATAAAATTATGAAGGACATAGGTCGGGTAGACAGGAAGAAACTTTTCCCCTGAGTGGAGGGGTCAATAATCAGGGGTCATAGATTTAAGGTAATGGACAGGAGATTTTGAGAAGATTTGAGGAAAAACATCTTCACCCAGAAGGCGGTGGCAATCTGGAACTCACTGCCTGAAAGGGTGGTAGAAGTGCAACACTCACAACATTTAAGAAGCATTTAGGTGAGCATTCAAAATGCCATAGTTTACAAGGCTACGGACCAAGTGCTGGAAAATGGGATTAGAATAGAAAGGGGTTTGATGGGCAGCACAGACACGATGAAACAAAGGGCCTCTTTCTGTGCAGTAAACTCTATGACTATTGTCGATTTGGGGTCATAGCTTTGACAAAGGGTCATCTGGACTCGAAATGTTAGCTCTTTTCTCTCCTTACAGATGCTGCCAAATCTGCTGAGATTTTCCAGCATTTTCTCTTTTGGTATACATTGGTGATTTTGATTAAATCCCTCAATCCATATCACTCCTCATTTCCATTTTCATTAAAGTTATTAATCACCCGTTTTACACCCATAGTTTAAAATTATCCACACTGTTTTGAAAGCCATAAAAGGAGCCATGTTACAATCATTGTGTATAAAAAAGGGTAGCTTTAACTTTCCTGTTGGGGACATTGAACTAACATTCCATCAGACCCCTCAGGTGGATCTGACAGAAAACACTGCTCCAAGAAGATTCGGGGAGCTCTCCCAGCCAATATTTCTCCATCAACGGATTATCTGATTGCTGTATGTGGGCCCTTACTCTGCACATTGCCGCATTTCCTTATGTTACCATACCTCAAAAATACTTAATTGGTGTGAAACATTTTGTAATGGCCCGAGGGTGTGAACAGTGTGATATAGATCTATCTGTGGAAATTCAGTGTCACTTGATAAAAGGCATAATTGTCTTTCTTAATTCTGAGTGCAGGGTTAAAGTTCTGTCCCTTTAGGATGACTTGTCAGTACACTCTGGGTGAAATTCTCTTTCTGGGAGACTAAGGGTGCGATTTAACAAAAAAAAGTCCCGTTTTGGGCAGGTTAGCGGAAGGGCCGGGAACAACCCCGTTATCGAATGAGACTTATTATTTCGGGCCTCGGTGAGGAACACCCCACCAAGGCCGCACTCAGACGTATTTCCTGTACTGAGGAGCTCCGCTCACCAGTGCAGGAAAAAGGGCGTCCCAATCTCTCGACCCCCCCCGATGCGACCCCGGATTCCCCCCAATGCCCCAACTCACCTGTGGGGGTGGGGAGGGGGGAGGTCATCAAGCCCACCCCCCGCACCCCACCTCATATGGGCAGGGCACCTTGGGCCCAATCCCCAGCATGGGCAAAATGCAACCTGGGCACCTTGTCTGCAGTGCCCCTGCCAGGGTGCCAGGCTGGCGGTGACAAGGTGCCCGATTGTGGTTCGCGTTTGCAGGTCGCGAGAGAGAGAACTTCCCCCTCTGTCTGGAGTTACCACTTGGTGCCTATTTGACTGAGTAAAAGAATCATTGATGTAGTAATGTCAATTTGTCTAAGATAACAAGGAGCATCAATATGTAGAGTTTATTAGAGAAGTCACTCTCAAATATGTCCAAAGCACATTACCTTGGACGGTCATAGTCCTCACTTTCAGGATTCTGGTATGGCCTAGTAAAATGTCCAAAAGTCCAAAGATGTGCAGGTTAGGTGGCTTGGCCGCGCTAAATTGCCCTTAGTGTCCAAAATTGCCCTTAGTGTTGGGTGGGGTTACTGGGTTATGGGGATAGGGTGGAGGTGGTGACCTTGGGTAGAGTGCTCTTTCCAAGAGCCGGTGCAGACTCGATGGGCCAAATGGCCTCCTTCTGCACTGTAAATTCTATCTGTGTAAAAAAAAGATACGCTCACCGCTAATTTATCAACTCATTAATGGGTCTAGAAATTTGGTTATACAGCTTCTGTTTCTCAGATGTGAAATTTATCACATTAAATAAAAAAGAGGGTCGAATTCCACCTTTCCTGCCAAGTAGATAAGAAAGAATACCTTTTCCAGCTTGAAGACACCCATGAACAGGATGGAATCATGCATATTTTTTCTTTCTTGCACAACATGATAGTTTAATGTTCCTTTATGATGATATGATGAGGTTCACATTGTAAAGATGAGGGACAAACTTTTGCCATCTTTTGGCAGTCTGTCATCTTATGTGGGAAAAGTGGAGGGTAGTCTGCCAACTGCACTGCCAGCTTTGCCCTCCATATTTTTAAACACTTTGAAAAAGAAGTGAAGGTGCTGGTCCCATGAAACCCGCTCCGCCAACATCTTTGGTTTTTAAAAGATCGTGTTGTGTATTTAAAGGGCACACTGATTTTAACAAAATGGTATTCCCACTGCCATAGAACTCCCCAACCATCCCACATAGCCCCACAACCGCTCCACCACGGAATTCCCAAACCAAACTCCACATATCCCCCACCCACCCACCCCCACAGAAACTCCCATCTACTCCAGCAAGGAACTCCAAAACCCGCCCCCACAGAACCCCCCCCACCTACACACCATGGAACCTCCTTCCTATGGAACTTTGCCCCCCCCCCCCCATCAACCCCAGCACTATCCCCTGCCACTGCCCAGATACTGGCCCAGGCAGTGGCGGGGACAGTGCTTGGGCATGACTCCTCTTCTCCCCCTGAGGACTGTACTCAGCTGCGTGTCTCTAGCAGGTTCTGTTCGGCAGCTGCAGGTTGTGGGGGACGTGTTATGATTCACGTCCACATGCCCTCACGCTGATGTGAATCGGCAGTTTAACATGGGGGGACTATTTGCTGTAAAGTCCTGATACGCATATTTAAATAGATACAAAGGTTGGGAGACTTATTATTTCGGGCCTCGGTGAGGAACACCCCACCAAGGCCGCACTCAGACGTATTTCCTGTACTGAGGAGCTCCGCTCACCAGTGCAGGAAAAAGGGCGTCCCAATCTCTCGACCCCCCCCGATGCGACCCCGGATTCCCCCCAATGCCCCAACTCACCTGTGGGGGTGGGGAGGGGGGAGGTCATCAAGCCCACCCCCCGCACCCCACCTCATATGGGCAGGGCACCTTGGGCCCAATCCCCAGCATGGGCAAAATGCAACCTGGGCACCTTGTCTGCAGTGCCCCTGCCAGGGTGCCAGGCTGGCGGTGACAAGGTGCCCGATTGTGGTTCGCGTTTGCAGGTCGCGAGAGAGAGAACTTCCCCCTCTGTCTGGAGTTACCACTTGGTGCCTATTTGACTGAGTAAAAGAATCATTGATGTAGTAATGTCAATTTGTCTAAGATAACAAGGAGCATCAATATGTAGAGTTTATTAGAGAAGTCACTCTCAAATATGTCCAAAGCACATTACCTTGGACGGTCATAGTCCTCACTTTCAGGATTCTGGTATGGCCTAGTAAAATGTCCAAAAGTCCAAAGATGTGCAGGTTAGGTGGCTTGGCCGCGCTAAATTGCCCTTAGTGTCCAAAATTGCCCTTAGTGTTGGGTGGGGTTACTGGGTTATGGGGATAGGGTGGAGGTGGTGACCTTGGGTAGAGTGCTCTTTCCAAGAGCCGGTGCAGACTCGATGGGCCAAATGGCCTCCTTCTGCACTGTAAATTCTATCTGTGTAAAAAAAAGATACGCTCACCGCTAATTTATCAACTCATTAATGGGTCTAGAAATTTGGTTATACAGCTTCTGTTTCTCAGATGTGAAATTTATCACATTAAATAAAAAAGAGGGTCGAATTCCACCTTTCCTGCCAAGTAGATAAGAAAGAATACCTTTTCCAGCTTGAAGACACCCATGAACAGGATGGAATCATGCATATTTTTTCTTTCTTGCACAACATGATAGTTTAATGTTCCTCTATGATGATATGATGAGGTTCACATTGTAAAGATGAGGGACAAACTTTTGCCATCTTTTGGCAGTCTGTCATCTTATGTGGGAAAAGTGGAGGGTAGTCTGCCAACTGCACTGCCAGCTTTGCCCTCCATATTTTTAAACACTTTGAAAAAGAAGTGAAGGTGCTGGTCCCATGAAACCCGCTCCGCCAACATCTTTGGTTTTTAAAAGATCGTGTTGTGTATTTAAAGGGCACACTGATTTTAACAAAATGGTATTCCCACTGCCATAGAACTCCCCAACCATCCCACATAGCCCCACAACCGCTCCACCACGGAATTCCCAAACCAAACTCCACATATCCCCCACCCACCCACCCCCACAGAAACTCCCATCTACTCCAGCAAGGAACTCCAAAACCCCCCCCCACAGAACCCCCCCCACCTACACACCATGGAACCTCCTTCCTATGGAACTTTGCCCCCCCCCCCCCCCCCCCCCCATCAACCCCAGCACTATCCCCTGCCACTGCCCAGATACTGGCCCAGGCAGTGGCGGGGACAGTGCTTGGGCATGACTCCTCTTCTCCCCCTGAGGACTGTACTCAGCTGCGTGTCTCTAGCAGGTTCTGTTCGGCAGCTGCAGGTTGTGGGGGACGTGTTATGATTCACGTCCACATGCCCTCACGCTGATGTGAATCGGCAGTTTAACATGGGGGGACTATTTGCTGTAAAGTCCTGATACGCATATTTAAATAGATACAAAGGTTGGGAGTTCCGTTAGGTAAATCCTGTTGGTGCAGAAGCTGCAAAACTCCTGACCAAAGGCAGGAGTTGAAACCTGCCTTTCAGGCCCCCCCCCCCCCCCCCCCCCCCCCCCCCCGCCCATTCATTCACAGGATGTGGGCTTTTCCGGCTAGGCCAGCATTTATTGCCCGATCCTAACTTCCCGTGACAAGGTGGTGGTGAGCTGCCTTCTTGAACCAATGCAGTCGTCGTGGTGTAGGTACATCAACCATGCTGTCAGGAAGGGAATTTCAGAATTTTGACCCAGTAACAGTGAAGGAACGGCTATATATTTCCAAGTCCAGATGGTGAGCAACTTGGAGGGGAACTTCCAGGTAATGGTGTTCTCAGGTATTCTTGTCCTTCTAGATTGTAGAGATCGTGGATTTGGAAGGTGTTGCCTGAGGAACCTTAGTGAGTTCCTGAAGTGCATTTCATAGATTGTATGAAACACTGTTGCTGGTGTGCGTCGGTGTTTGAGGGAGTGAATGATTGTGGAAGGGATGCCAATGAAGTAGGCTATTTTCATGTGCTTGGTGTCGAGCTTCTTGAGTGTTGTTGGAGCTACACTCATCCAGGCAAGTGGAGAGTATTCCATCACTCCTGACTTGTGCCTTGAAGATATGGACAGACTTTGGGGAGACAGAAGGTAAGTTACTCGGCCCAGATTCCTAGCCTATGATCTGCTCTTGTAGCCACATTTATATAGCTAGTCCAGTTCAGTTTCCAATTAATAGTTAACCCTAGGATGGTGATAGTGGGAAATTTAGTGATGGCAATGCGATTGAATATTAAGGGTCATTAGTTAGATTCTCTCTTGTTTGGGATGGTCATTGCCTGGCACTTGTGTGGCGTGAATGGTATTTACCACTTGCCAGCCCAAGCCTGAATTTTGTCCTTGTCATGCTGCATTTGGGCATGGACTGCTTCAGTGTCTACAGAATTGTGAATGCTGCTGAACATTGTGCAATCATCAGCGAACATCCCCACTTCTGACCTTGTGAGGGAAATTGTGTTTCCACGATCTTTTGCAGTAGCTAAAGAAAACAAATCACACAAAAATAGAAAGGTTATGTCATTTCAAGCGCAAATTACATTCAATGGGCGGAATTCTCCGACCCCCCGCAGGGTCGGGGAATCGCCCGGGGCTGGTGTAAATCCCGCCCCTGCCGTGGCCGGAATTCTCTGCCACCCGGGAATCGGCGGGGCGCGCCGGTGGGCCCCCCGCGGCGATTCTCCGGCCCGCGATGGGCCGAAGTCCAGCCGCTGTCAGGCCTCTCCCGCCGACGTGGTTTAAACCACCTTTGTGCCGGCGGGAGCAGGCGGCGGGAGCAGGCCCCGGGGTCCTGCGGGGGCGCGGGGCGATCGAACCCCGGGGGGTGCTCCCACGGTGGCCTGGTCCACGATCGGGGCCCACTGATCAGCAGGTGGGCCTGTGCCATGGGGGCACTCTTTTTCTTCCGCCGCCGTCATGGCCTCCACCATGGCGGAGGCGGAAGAGACCCCCTCACCACGCATGTGCCGGTGGTGATGTCAGCGGCTGCTGATGCTCCGGCGCATGCACGGACTCACGCCAACCGGCGAAGGCCTTTCGGCCAGCCCCGATGCCGGGCGGCGTGGCACCAAAGGCCATTGGTGCCAGTCGGCAGAGCGGGAGCCAGTCCGGCGTGGGTCTAGTCCCTAAAGGTGTGGAGAATTCCGCACCTTAGGGGAGGCCCGAAGGCGGAGTGGCGCGGGACCCCCCCCGCCCCACCGTGTAGGGGAGAATTTCGCCCAATATGTCCTGCCACAAATCTGGCCATGTTACCAGAATAAATTAATCAACATTGGGGGATTTTGCCAGATTTATTCAATTGTGGGTCTTTGTGGAGGTTATAAAATTAAGCTGGGTCTTTTTTGGGCAAGGACAAAAGTAGGCACAAAAATGTTTTATTGAATTTATTCGGCAACTGATTATATTTTCCCAATATGGATAAATATATGTTCTAAAACGTCATTTTCAGCAGTTTAAAACCATGTTCCTCACAGGTGATGGATTGACACTGGGATTGAAGGTCAGCACGGTAGCACTGTGGTTAGCACTGTTGCTTCACAGCGCTAGGCACCTGGATTTGATCCCCGGCTTGGGTCACTGTACGGAGTCTGCACATTCTCCCCTTGCCTGCGTGGGTTTTCTCCGGGTGCTCCAGTTTCATAGAATATAGAACATAGAACGATACAGCGCAGTACAGGCCCTTCGGCCCACGATGTTGCACCGACATGGGAAGTCAAAAACTAAAGGCCATCTAACCTACACTATGCCATTATCATCCATATGCTTATCCAATAAACTTTTAAATGCCCTCAATGTTGGCGAGTTCACTACTGTTGCAGGTAGGGCATTCCACGGCCTCGCCACCCTTTGCGTAAAAAACCTACCTCTGACCTCTGTCCTATATCTATTACCCCTCAATTTAAGGCTATGTCCCCTCGTGCTAGCCACCTCCATCCGTGGGAGAAGGCTCTCACTGTCCACCCTATCTAACCCTCTGATCATTTTGTATGCCTCTATTAAGTCACCTCTTAACCTTCTTCTCTCTAACGAAAACAACCTCAAGTCCATCAGCCTTTCCTCATAAGATTTTCCCTCCATACCAGGCAACATCCTGGTAAACCTCCTCTGCACCCGTTCCAAAGCTTCCACGTCCTTCCTATAATGAGGCGACCAGAACTGTACGCAATACTCCAAATGCGGCCGTACCAGAGTTTTGTACAGCTGCAACATGACCTCATGGCTCCGGAACTCAATCCCTCTACCAATAAAGGCCAACACACCATAGGCCTTCTTCACAACCCTATCAACCTGGATGGCAACTTTCAGGGATCTATGTACATGGACACCGAGATCCCTCTGCTCATCCACACTACCAAAAATTTTACCATTAGCCAAATATTCCGCATTCCTGCTATTCTTTCCAAAGTGAATCACCTCACACTTCTCTACGTTAAACTCCATTTGCCACCTCTCAGCCCAGCTCTGCAGCTTATCTATGTCCCTCTGTAACCTGCAACATCCTTCCACATTGTCTACAACTCCACCGACTTTAGTGTCGTCTGCAAATTTACTCACCCAACCTTCTGTGCCCTCCTCTAGGTCATTTATAAAAATGACAAACAGCAACGGCCCCAGAACAGATCCTTGTGGTACGCCACTCGCAACTGAACTCCGTTCTGAACATTTGCCATCAACCACCACCTTCTGTCTTCTTTCAACTAGCCAATTTCTGATCCACATCTCTAAATCACCCTCAATCCCCAGCCTCCGTATTTTCTGCAATAGCCGACCGTGGGGAACCTTATCAAACGCTTTACTGAAATCCATATACACCACATCAACTGCTCTACCCTCGTCTACCTGTTCAGTCACCTTCTCAAAGAACTCGATAAGGTTTGTGAGGCATGACCTACCCTTCACAAAACCATGCTGATTATCCCTAATCATATTATTCCTATCTAGATGATTATAAATCGTATCTCTTATAATCCTCTCCAAGACTTTACCCACAACAGACGTGAGGCTCACCGGCCTATAGTTACCAGGGTTATCTCTACTCCCCTTCTTGAACAAAGGGACCACATTTGCTATCCTCCAGTCCTCTGGCACTATTCCTGTAGCCAATGATGACATAAAAATCAAAGCCAAAGGCTCAGCAATCTCTTCCCTGGCTTCCCAGAGAATCCGAGGATAAATTCCATCAGGCCCCAGGGACTTATCTATTTTCACCTTGTCCAGAATTGCCAACACTTCTTCCCTACGCACCTCAATGCCATCTATTCTAATAGCCTGGGTCTCAGCATTCTCCTCCACAACATTATCTTTTTCCTGAGTGAATACTGATGAAAAGTATTCATTTAGTATCTCGCTTATCTCCTCAGCCTCCACACACACTTCCCACCACTGTCCTTGACTGGCCCTACTCTTACCCTAGTCATTCTTTTATTCCTGACATACCTATAGAAAGCTTTTGGGTTTTCCTTGATCCTACCTGCCAACGACTTCTCATGTCCCCTCCTTGCTCGTCTTAGCTCTCTCTTTAGATCCTTCCTCGCTTCCTTGTAACTATCAAGCGCCCCAACTGAAACTTCACTCCTCATCTTCACATAGGCGTCCTTCTTCCTCTTAACAAGAGATTCCACTTCTTTGGTAAACCACGGTTCCCTCGCGGTTCTACCCCTTCCTCCCTGCCTGACTGGTACATACTTATCTAGAACACGCAAACGCTGTTCCTTGAACAAGCTCCACATATCCAGTGTGCCCAACCCTTGCAGCCTACTTCTCCAGCCTACACATCCTAAGTCATGTCTAATGGCATCATAATTGCCCTTCCCCCAGCTATAACTCTTGCCCTGCGGGGTATACTTATCCCTTTCCATCACTAATGTAAAGGTCACCAAATTGTGGTCACTGTCGCCAAAGTGCTCACCTACCACCAGATCTAACACCTGGCCTGGTTCATTACCCAAAACCAAATCCAATGTGGCCTTGCCTCTTGTTGGCCTGTCAACATATTGTGTCAGGAAACCCACCTGCACACATTGTACAAAGAACGACCCATCTAATGTACTCGAACTATATCTTTTCCAGTCAATATTTGGAAAGTTAAAGTCTCCCATAACAACTACCCTGTTACTTTCGCTCTTTTCCAGAATCATCTTCGCCATCCTTTCTTCTACATCCCTAGAACTATTAGGTGGCCTATAGAAAACTCCCAACAGGGTGACCTCTCCTTTCCTGTTTCTAACCTCAGCCCATACTACCTCAGAAGAAGAGTCCCCATCTAGCATCCTTTCCGCCACCGTAATAATGTCCTTGACTATTAGCGCCACACCTCCCCCTCTTTTGCCCCCTTCTCTGAGCTTACTAAAACACCTAAACCCCGGAACCTGCAACAACCATTCCTGTCCCTGCTCTCTCCATGTCTCTGACATGGCCACAACATCGAAGTCCCAGGTACCAACCCATGCTGCCAGTTCCCCTACTTTATTTCGTACACTCCTGGCATTGAAGTAGACACACTTCAAACCACCTACCTGAACACTGGCACCCTCCTGCGAAGTCAAATCTGTGCTCCTGACCTCTATACTCTCAATCTCCCGTACCCCAAAACTACAATCCAGGTTCCCATGCCCCTGCTCCCACAAAGTTCTGAAAGACGTGCTTGTTCGGTGAATTGGACATTCTGAATTCTCCCTCTGTGTACCCGACCAGGCGCTGGAATGTGGCGACCAGGAGATTTTCACAGTACCTTCATTGCAGTGTTAATGTAAGCTTACTTGTGACAATAATCAAGATTATTATTATTCATTTTTAAAAATGAATCTGTTTTAGTCAACGTTGTCACTCTTAAATACATCGGGAAATTTTAATAGCAAAATTTCGGTTTTTGGTGATATGCAAATGAGTTTCAGCAGGAAGTTGAGGAAAATTCCCTTTCAGAATTGGTGCAATTTTGGGCAATTTATTCTCAGATTGTCAATTGTGCCCAAAATGGAAAAATTACACCCAAAAGCTGATTGAACAATTAACTCAGCCAGTTCTCCTTTTTACTGGAATGTGCCAGAACTCTGAAAGGAAGGGGAGCTTAGTAACTCAAACTACAATTAAACAAAACTTGTCTTCTTTTGGTATATTGGGTGCCAGTGTGTGACAGATACGTCTGAGGAGCATAGTGCTTGCTGTTGTTGGAGCCTACAGCTGTGAGATAAATTACTCTGTAATTTCTGAAAATCTGTACCATGTCTGTCAATTGCTGGAGAGCAGCCAGGCTGAGAGTGTGTTAATTGTGTCGCTGCCTTCTGATGAAAGCTGTCCATACTCCACACCAGGGCACATTTCAGTAAAGACAAAGGTATGCTTGGAAAATGCAGTATTCCAGACAAAGACAGATAGTTCCACCATGGTCAGCTTTAAAAAGAACAGGGTAGCTCGCTGGTTTGAGGGAATGAAGGGACATCAGAAATGGGGTGAGCACAAAGGATTAGGACTACACATTACAGGGAGTACAAACCAACCCGATTGGCTGACTGAACAGCTTGTTTCAGTGCCATTAATTTCTATTTAATTCTATGCAATTGGTGAACACAGAATGATGTAATTTGCAGCTTCGTTTACAACCCTGATGGATGCTGCCTTTCAGTTTCCTGGAATCATGCCGTAGCTAAATTTCTTGGATGAAAATCTGTTCAGAAAGCAAGAAATATACCCACTTGCTTCAATGGGGCATGTTGAGCTGTTCCTTTGGATAAACATTTGTCATCTTTCTGACCCTGTTCTGTGTTAAGCACTGAACAGGGTCACGATTGGAAGCAGGGCAATGTTGGAATAAGTCCCCAATATTTACATGGAAGTGGGTTGTGATCCCTTTCATTTCATAGTTTCATGCTTCATATTATATGCTTTGATAATGGATGAGTGCTCATAAGATAACATCTGCTACTTATTCTGAACATAAATCTGGAGTTAGTCTAGGCCTTGCTCCATGTAGTTCATCAATTAACAATGGATGGTCTACGTAACTCTATACTGGATTGCATACATTCACTATTCCTAAATCTTAAGTTTCATGCAACTCACTGTTTCAAAACTCAAAGTAATATGTTATTTTTAAATATATGCATTTTACCAAAACCTGACTGTGAGAAGGCATTTCTTCATATTTTGAAACAAAAATGTTCCATATCCCTTATTACAATGCTATCATGCATCACCCTGTTTCAAGATCCATTTCAACTTAGCTTGTCATTTTTTTTCTGATATCATTGCCCTCCTACTTTCAGCTTCTCTTTCTTTCCATGAATACATTCTCTTATAAATGCAATTCAGTCTGTCTACACCTCTTCATGGTCACCCCGCTGCCCATCTCACAAGGGCCTTTTTACTCTTCCAGAGGAGTCCATTTTCAATTCTGAATGGCTGAATTTCTCACTGGGTGATTAGCCAAGGAAGGCAGCTCTGTTCTGAGCTCAGAACTCATTTAAGTTTCACCAGCAAGTTACATGTTGTGAATGAGCACCCTGCCGCAAGTAGTTGACTCGGGGAGGGCACAATATGGAGTGGCCCATACATAGTACATCAACTGGGAGATGGGTCTTGGAGGGGTGTGGGGTGCGGGTAAGCGAACACAAAGGGGATGAACCTGGGAGCGGTGATTTTGGAGGGTCAGTGGAGACTCCATGGGCCGAGTGGCCTCCTTCTGCACTGTAGGGATTCTATTGAAATGCTGGCCTAGCCAGTGACACCCACATCCCATGAGAGGATATAAAGACAAAAAAAGGTTGTTTCCACAGGCTGAGGAATCTAGAACATGGGACTATGGTCTCAAGACAAGTGGCTTATCATTTAAGACTGGGATGGAGAGAAATTGCTTCACAGCATCTTCCAAATCTGTGAGGTAGGATTCTCCGTCCTGTCGCACCCCACCAGCAGCGGGATCCTCCGTCCCACCAGCCAGTCAATGGGGATTTCCCATTGTGGGCACCCCAACTCGTTGGGAAATCTGCGGGCATGAGTGCGCTGCCGGCGAAATGAAGGATCCTGCCAACGGAGAATCTAGCCCGTGATCTTGATGACCAAGAAGACAAGGGCAGAAGACACATGGAAGCACCCCCACCTCCAAGTTCCCCGCCAAGCCACATGCCACCCTGACTTGGAACTATATCACCGTTCCTTCACTGTCGCTGGGTCAAAATCCTGGAAGTCTCTCCCCAACAACACAGTGGGTGTACCGACAACATATGGACTGCAGCTGTTTAAAAAGGCCGCTCACCACCACCTTCTCAAAGGAAATCAGGGATGGACAATAATTGCTGGCCTAGCCAGCGATGCCGACATGCCATGAATGAATAAAAAGTAAGTTTTTCACTCGCAGGCTCATGAATCTTTGTAATTTGTACTCCAGGGTGCTGTAGATTCTCCGTCACTGAATATATTTAAAGCCATGATGGTCAGATGTTCAGTAACCCAGGGAATCCAGGGATATGGAAAACAGGCAGGAAAGCAGAATTTAAACCAGAGATCAGCCAAGATTGTATTGAATGGTGGAGTAGGCATCAAGGGTCATACACTCCTATTTTCCTAATTCTTATGCTCTTTAAGTTCAACAGAACTGAGAAAAGTTAGACATGTGATAGGTTTTCAACAAATGAAAAGGGGAGGTGAGGAAAAAGAATAAAAGGAAAGATCTGTGATAGAGTGGAAGACAGGAGAGATTAAATGACAAAAAAATTGGAAGTGCAAGGCCATGAAAGTGAGTGGTAACTGGACAAGTACAGAAGCAAAACATGTGTATGGAGAAGATGCGAATGGCAGAATGATAAATAACTGCTGTCTGAAAGAAAATAAATGCTGTCTGACCTGTTCAGTATTTCCAGAATTTTCTGATCTTATTTTAGATTTCTTGCATCCACAATCTTGTGCATTTGTAATTCAAAGATTAAGGGCGGAATTCTCCTTTTTTGAGGCTAAGTGCGGTGGCAGTCGGCTAGAGCGACGCCTGTCTCGCCGACCAGAATGGCAGGATCTCACGGCAGATTCTATGCTTGGAATCTCGTTATTTACGCACAGGGGAATTCCCCTCCGACTCTCCTGGCACACCGGCAGATGATTTGTTCGTCCACTGTCAGCTGGTCACCGCCATATTTAAACACCCTCATATCACTCTCTCCAGCCCAGACCGTGCTGGATGTTTATAACCCAGAAGGAAAAGGCTAGCAGCCTCTAGAAGAAGTTCTGTTCCTCGATTCAACCACCCTCTCCCTGAGCCTATCATCCATGCCACACTTGCAGCTCTACCCACCGCATTTGGAGTCTTTATCCATTCCCTTTCAGTAAATGATGCGGTGTCCCATGGTCCCCCTTGTTTGTGAGCTTTTCATGCAATCTTGTCAGTGTCCAGATTCCCTCCACATGGACTTTGCTCTGCCTTCCATTGTTCGTCTTCTTCATCCACCTCTGTGCCCCTCATCCTGCCATCGTGAGCCTCCACCCTTGCCCCTCCTCTTTGCACAGTCCTCCTTCCACATTGCCCCCATTTGACTTTCCCCCCCTCCCCCGCCCCCTCTGCACCCTCCAGCCTCACTTCGCACTCCTCCACCCATTGTCGAAATTCGGACATTGTTGCAATGGCTGCATGATTCCCGCATCACTGTGCCCTCCAGGTATGTGTGGGATCAGGGGCATGTAGATCCCTGTACTCCCCAACCCCAGCTGCTGTACTGATCTGACTCGGTGATATAGGAAGGCCCATGGGTCGAGCAGCACGGTGCTGTCCATAAAGACCAGCTCGACACGGAGATGGAGGCAGGAACCAGCCTGCCCTGGCAGAGTGGTATACAGCACATCCGGAGCAGCTCGGCACTATGGCAGGAAGGCTTTGTTGAACTCAATCAAAGGGCGGAATTCTCCGCAAGGCCCAACGCCGTTGTGAAACCCGGAGAGGTTCACAATGGCATCGGAAGCCTCTCCCGGCCCCCTATTCTCCCCTCCCCGGGGGGATAGGAGGGCCGTACCGGGAAACTCGGCGGTTGAGCCTTGTCCCTGGCTTCAAGGCCTGGCGCGCGAAGAATGACGCCGCGGCGGCACCTAATGACGTCAGCTGCGCATGCGCGGGTTGGGCAGCTCAAACCCGCGCATACGCAGTTGCCGTCTTTCCCCTCAGCCGCCCCGCAAGATGTGGCGGCTTGATTTTGCGGGGCGGCGGAGGGGAAAGAGCGCGTACAATTGAGATGCCGGCCCGACGATCAGTGGGCACCGATGGCGGGCCTGTCCCCTCCCAAGCACGGTCGTGGTGCTCGATCCCCGATCCGCCCCCCACAGGCCCCACACTTACCTGGTGCGCCATGTTCACGACGGCAACGACCAGGTGTGGTTGTCGCCGTCATGAACTGGTCGGGAACGGCAGGCCGCTCGGCCGTGAAAAATGGCAGCCCGCGTTTCTCCGAGCGGCATGTCGCAAAACCGGACACGCCATTTTGGGGGGAATGGGAGAATAGCGGGAGGTGCGGGAGCGGTCCTCCCGCCATTCTCCCACCCATCGTGGTTGCGGAGAATCGCGCCCAAAGTCTCTGGCAAACTGAAGACCACCTTGTGCATGCCACTCTTTATCCATTGGGTTTCAGACCAATGTAATTTCCCGCTGGTGTGACGTAAGATTGGACGTCCTGACGGGATGCCTGCGGACAGCTGTTTTAATGAACATTCGGGAGATGCAAATGAATGAAAATGGCATTTATGCCACCAACCAGCGGGAAGGCCAACCCACCATTAACCCACCATTGAGAGAATTGCGACGTGATTTTATACCGGCAGGTTCCGTCTTTTAGGCTTCCCTCTAGGTTCTCCGCTCTCACTTGCCACTGACCCCGCCACGGATGAGATGGGAGAATTCCACCCCCAGGACTTTTTCACTAAGAATTAAACATTTATTCAGCTGTCTCTGATGCAATCCTCCCTTCTCCTTGTCCATCAGCCAAATAGCTGAGCTCATCCTCGCCAGGAGTTACTGTTTTGTTCCTTGACTCTATTCCATAAAGCTGTGATCTGTCAACCTCCCCTGTTGCCGCTCCCTCCCTCCACCCATTCTGGGTGGCACGGTACCTTCACCCTCAGGTACTGTCACCCTCTTTTTTTATAACTGCTATCATTTCCCTCCTATTTTGCAAAGTTCACCCTTGATCATGCCATTCTTGAAAATTGCCCCATCATCTCCAACCTCTTCTGCTTCATCAAATGCCCCTGAACAAATACATCTCCTCCTTTCCTGTAGTTACATATCTGAACCTATCCAACTAGTTTTCTGCCCTTGCTGAAATGTAACGAATGACACCCGCCTTCTACCTCTACAGCAGGGTTTCCCAAGCTATTGCAGCTGCGGAACTCTTTTGACCTCTCAGGAATCCCTGAGAACCAGTCTTTTTGAAGAGTTAAACCACATAAAAAAGATTATTATTGTGCAATAAGTACAAATGGACAAAAACCAACTTCCACGACGTTTGGTCTTATATGTATACATTTATTATAATAAATAAATTCTTTTTTTCAATAAATACTTCCAAGTCTTACCTTTTTGTTATTTTTAATGGGAGCAGCCACCCACACACACACTCTCTCACCAACACTCACTCTCACCCTCGTTCAACCTCATCCTCACTTACCCTCACCCACTCTCGCTCACTCACCCACTCTCACTCACAAAGAACAAACAAAGAACAAAGACAAGTACAGCACAGGAACAGGCCCTTCGGCTCTCCAAGCCTATGCTGACCCTGCTGCCCGTCTAAACTAAAATCTTCTACACTTCCTGGGCCCGTATCCCTCTATTCCCATCCTATTCATGTATTTGTCAAGATGCCTCTTAAATATCATTATCGTCTCTGCTTCCACCACCTCTTCCAGCAGCGAGTTCCAGGCACCCACTACCCTCTGTGTAAAAAACTTGCCTCGTACATCTCCTCTAAACCTTGCCCCTCGCACCTTAAACCTATGCCCCCTAATAATTGACCCCTCTACCCTGGGTAAAAGCCTCTGACTATCCACTCTGTCTATGTCCCTCATAATTTTGTAGACCTCTATCAGGTCGCACCTCAACCTCCGTCATTCCAGTGAGAACAAACCGAGTTTATTCAACCTCTCCTCATAGCTAATTCCCTCCATACTAGGCAACATCCTGGTAAATCTCTTCTGCACCCTCTCTAAAGCCTCCACATCCTTCTGGTAGTGTGGCGACCAGAATTGAACACTATACTCCAAGCGTGGCCTAACTAAGGTTCTATACAGCTGCAACATGACTTGCCAATTCTTATACTCAATGCCCCGGCCAATGAACGCAAGCATGCCGTATGCCTTCATGACTACCTTCACCTGTGTTGCCCCTTTCAGTGACCTGTGGACCAATACACCAAGATCTCTCTGACTGTCAATACTCTTGAGGGTTCTACCACCCACTCTCATTCACCCACTCTCACTCACCCACTCTCACTCACCCACTCTCACTCACCCACTCTCACTCACCCACTCTCACCCTCATCCACCCCCAGGTCTTCTCGCGTCCATGTGGCCTCGGCTCTTCTTGGACTCCCTTGACCCCTCTGACCCTTGCTCTTCTTGGGCCCTTCCCTGGCACTGGCTCTTCTCGGGCATCCTCGGCCTCAGCACTTCTTGGGGCCCGCGACCAGAGGTGGATGTACAGTTCTTGGGACTCTGTGCTCACCTTCATTTCTGGACCACCCTATCGAACCTCACATCCCTCCCCAGCCCAGTTACCCTCACCCCACAGAACAGACCCTCCCAATCTCACAATCTGACTCATCTTGCTCACCTGGGGACTGTCATAATATACACACAGGTATATGGTGGTGCACAGACAGGCAGTGATTGACACACAGGATGACCAATGAACACACAGAACATAGCTGCCAATCACCAGACAGGACACGACCACTATAAAGCCAGAGGGCACTAGTTTTCCCGTTCTCTTGGGATGCAGCCTCTGAGACAGTCAGAGCCCGCGAGCAACAACTAGAACATCCGCCATGTGGTAGTAAGATAGTCTGGTCAGGTTAGCCTCAGGTCTCCAGTCAACTCAGCATAGTGTCAACCCACAGTTAAAGTATGTATGATAGTTAAGAGCTTACCCAACACATCAGGGACTTCAAGGCAACCCCCTGCCTTAGTCCGGGCAACACGCCTCGCACCTTGCAGTTGCTGAACTGCCCTCCACCCTTGGTCAAGTTGCCTGCTTGCCTCGCCTGCTGCTCTGCATAGCTGCTGACCTCACCTCGTGGTGGCTTTCGATGCCTTGCCCTTCGCCGTTGCCAGCCTGCCTTGATCGAGTCACAAACCTGCTCGCCTCGCCTGTTCTGCTCAGCGGTTGGCGTTACCTTGTGGTGGCTTTTGGTGCCTCGCTGTTTCTGGCCTGCCTTCAGCCCTGGGTCGACTCACCAATCAGAGTCTGAATTCACTCTGCATTGTCTGCTAAATGTGCCAATCAGCAAATGCAAAGTAATCAGGCCCTGATTGGATGCTCAGTGCACTGGCTGGCATCGGACCCCCTCATTGGTTGCGGCCCTGTGCCGAGGCATATTGTGTTTCATTGTTAATCCGCCTCTGCCCAGGGCCGAACTGGCCACTTCGCAGAACCCAGCTTGGGAACGCATTTTCTAAAACTTTTAATACGTTCAACTAGATCATCCCCTTCCAACATCTCTGATCTGTTCTCGCTCATCCGTGGTGAGCCATGATGGCTCTTTCTCACTGAGTTTTTTTATGGGATCTATTTTTACTGATCTACTTATTGACTCTTGGTGAAATATCTGCAAACGTGTGGTCAGCTTTCATTTCCGTGCCTTTGACAGATAGTTCAATTTCTTCTGACATAAGAACATAAGAACTAGAAGCAGGAGTAGGCCATCTGGCCCCTCGAGCCTGCTCCACCATTCAATGAGATCATGGCTGATCTTTTGTGGACTCAGTTCCACTTTCCGGCCTGAAAACCATGATCCTTAATCCCTTTATTCTTCAAAAAACTATCTATCTTTACCTTAAAAACATGTAATGAAGGAGCCTCAACTGCTTCACTGGGCAAGGAATTCCATAGATTCACAACCCTTTGGGTGAAGATGTTCCTCCTAAACTCAGTCCTAAATCTACTTCCCCTTATTTTGAGGCTATGTCCCCTAGTTCTGCTTTCACCCGCCAGTGGAAACAACCTGCCCACATCTATCCTATCTAGTCCCTTCATAGTTTTAAATGTTTCTATAAGATCACCCCTCATCCTTCTAAATTCCAAAGAGTACAGTCCCAGTCTACTCAACCTCTCCTCGTAATCCAACCCCTTCAGCTCTGGGATTAACCTAGTGAATCTCCTCTGCACACCCTCCAGCGCCAGTACGTCCTTTCTCAAGTAAGGAGACCAAAACTGAACACAATACTCCAGGTGTGGCCCTTCCACTGCTTCTATGTTTTCACACTAAATGTCTCACACTCAATTTTAGAAGTGCTGTAATTTCCTCCACTGAACATTGGGAAGACTGAAGCCATATTCTTTGACCCTCCACAAACTCTACATCCTACTTCTTGCCAATTTTCTCCCCCTCTCTCTCCACTGTCTCAACTTGAATCAGACAGTTTTCAATCTCAGCATTCTATTTGACCCTGCAGAGCTCCCAATCCCATACTCACCACCATAAAGACCATCTATTCCTGCCTCTGTAATATTACATGCCTCCACTCTTACATCAGTCCTTCAACTGCTGACCATAACGTATGGTAAAAACTTCACCATTCTCAAGTTCATTGAAAATATTGTGGCTCATCCTACTCTGGGTTCAAAATATATCGGGCAACAGGCACATTTGCCATTGAAAGCCTCCAAAAAGCCCTGGAAAACTCTATCATCGGGACGGCCAATGAAGGAACAGTTCCCCCTGTAGGTGAGATTCAGAGGCCGAGATTCTCTGAAAACACGGCTAAGTGTTGACGCCGGGGTAAACACCGGTGTTTCATGCCGGCGTCAACGGGCCTCTTGGCCCAGTGATTCTGTTGCCCACAGGGGACTATCGCAGCGCTGGAGTGCTCCGTGCTGCTGAGCTGCCATAAGTGACCCTGCACTGCTTGCTGCGGGTCCGTGCGTGCACGCAGCGGCCACTTGGGCGTCGGCGCCGTGCAACATGGAGGGAGCCACACAGCGGGTCGGCATGGAACAAGGTGGGCCACCCCCGGGTTGCGCATGCCCGTCGATCGGCAACCCCGATCGCGGGCCTGGCCGTCATGGAGGCCCCCCCCCCCGGAGACTCATCACCCTGCCCCCCCACCAGGATGGCCACTGCAGCTGTGACGGCAAGCTCCAGCCGGGTGGAACCATACGTGAACCACACTGGTGAGAACTCGACCGGTTGCCTGTGGAGAATTGCTGCGAGGGCCACTTTCAACAGCCCCCGACCGGCGTCACGCCAACCGCGTGCGTGCGACTGGTGACGATTCTCCGGTCGCCGGAAAATTGCGTCCAGGCATCGGACCGGGGTCGCGGGCCGTCTCGGTGTCAACTCCGATTCTCCGACTGGGCGCGGGCTCGGAGAATTCCGGACAGAATCTGTGAGGAGCTGCTCCTCGGATCACAGATTCTGGGCAGGATTCTCTAATAATGGGACTATGTCCTCACGCCAGTGAGAAAAGCAGCGCCAACCACTCCGGCGTCAATAGTCCCGGAGTGACTCCCCTTCCTCGGGGGCTAGGTTGGCGCCGGAGTGGTCCCATCAGCTCCAGCCGGCGCGGAACGGACAGCGCGAGTTCGCGCATGAGTGCTACAGCCGGCATATTTCCGCGGATGCGCGGGACGGCCGGCGTGCGTAGGGGTTCCCTTCTCTGTCCCCCAGGTAATTTAGTGGAGCCCTACAGTGGCTCGGAGTGGAGGAACATAGGCCCCCATGGAACCAGCCCGCCCGTCGATCGGTAGGCCCCAATCGTGGGCCAGGCCACCGTGGCCCCTCCCCCCGGGTCGGATCTCCCTGTCCCCCCTCCAGGATGGCTCCCCCAGACTCACCTTCCAGGTCCTGCCGTGTGGGACCTGAGTAACCCACGACGACGGGACTCGGCCGAACTCGTCATCCACTCGGCCCATTGGAGCCCGGAGAATCGACGGGGGTTGGACGCTTTCTACAACCCCCAACCGGTGTGGCGGGAACCCCGCTGGCACGCGAGAATCGGTCGGGGAGAATCGGGAAGCCGCCGTCGGGGTGGCGGTGCGCGATTCTCGCGCCCCCCCCCCCCCCTCCCCCCCCCCGGGGATTCTCCAACCCAGCGCGGGGTCGGAGAATCCCGGCCCCCTGTTTCTCCTGATCCAGCTGCTCCTGCAGGTATAGGATTGCCGCGTGGAGGAGCAGCAAGTGTGGGAGACCAAAGGGTGAAATGTTTTTCCACAAATAATTACTCAATTATAGATGGTACAGTTTTGAAGCGGTCTTTGAATAACTGTTTGGGGGAACAAAAACTCGCCTCCTGCCATTACCTGACATAAAATATTCTCAGCATCCACGACAAGGCAGTTAAAGATTCATGAAGAATGAAAAAATGCCATTCAACACTTTATTGAAATAAATTGCCAATATTGAGGACATCTGGAAGGTGTCTGGCCATCTGTTCTAATTGCTCTGTTGACACCATTTCCAGATGCCCTCATTATGAATGAGCCTGAGCTCCGCGAATGGCTCATGCCTCAATGCTGCAGGGAATGTTGACGCAGCTTGCCATGTCGTGCTAGTTTTTTCTTGAGTGACATCTTTGTTACCTTGTAATATCTTGATCACTCAAGAGACTTTTTTTCTATGTTTGTGTGTTTATTTATACAAGATTAAGAATATTATGTAAAAGCTTTTTGTCATTGATTGGTAGCTTTTAAAGGTTGTAATATGAGCAGTTTTCTTTTACGGAGATTTTCCAAACATTTTTGCTGATTGCTTCAGGCATATTTCAAAGACTTTGCTGAATTTGCGAATGAAGAGTAGTTCTGTATATTGGGGATACTTGTAGAATAAGTATGGAGGCTGCATGGAGGGCATGGAAGGGGCAAGGGGTTTATGAGCGAGCATGTAGGGGTTATAGGGGCATGGGAGAAATAGGAGCATAAACATGACATGGAGAATATTGGAGCATGGGGCATATGAGGAAGCATTGTGCTTTGGAAGGAGCATCGGATTAGGTGAGGACTTGAGAGCATAATTCTCATGATTACAACTAGGTTGATGGCCCAGTAAATGGCAACGAGCCTTCCAACATGTTGGCCAACAGCGACCTAGTTGCAATCATGAGAATTATACTCTCAAGTCCTCGCCAGCCACCCACCTTCAGAGGTGGTAGGCCTGGCTCCATCCTGACCATGCCTCCTCAGAATGAAATATGGGGGGCAGGGTTCCCTTAACAAAGACAGGTTTGAAGAGGCAAGGAGCTGGATTCTCCATTTGGGAGACTAAGTGCTGACGCCAGTGGAGCATGTGTGGTCTATCATAACCGAAAAATCGGTGTGAAACCCGAACCGTTCCGGTACCGGTCAGGGGCTAGCACTGGCGGTGACTGAAACTCCCGCTGCCTGCACCGAAAATGGCCATAGAATGGGCGGGTCCTGGACCGCAGTGCACCCGGCTGCCGACCTGCACCGGTCGCGCCGCTCAACATGGTGTCAGCAGTGCGCGAACTCAACCTGCCATCCGTAACCCCACAGCCCACCCCCTGGCCACCTCCTACCAGTTTCCTCCAGCCCCAACTGAAACCTCCACGGCCAGCGGCATGGATCCTGGTCGAGTGTGGCGGCGCTGAACACAGTCCACAGATGGTATGCTGGACTCCTGACCACTGGGACCACACGTGGTCTACGCCATTGGGACCGCGGTCCATCGGAGACGGAGCATTGAGGGTGAGCCGGCCAATGATGCGGCAACGCCATTGAAACTGCGCACGGCGGGTGTCACGATGGCGTCCGCCAATGGAGAGGGCGGAGCATGGCTGACCGGCGTCGGCCCCGATTTTGGCATGGAAATCTATTTTCCGCCTCATTGCCGAACATGGGGCGCGATTCTCCGCACTCACGACGGGGCTGAGAATAGCGGGCGGTGCAAATTTTTACGGCGACGCTGGTCCGACGCCCTCCCACTGTTCTCCCCCCCCCCCCCCCCACGCCCGCCCCCCGACACGAATCGCTGCTCGCCGTTTTTTTACGGCGAGCAGCGATTCTCCCCTGGCCGATGGGACGATTTCCAAGGCCTTTACGGCCGTTTTCAAGAATTTGAATACACCTGCTATACAAGTTCGTGAATACGGCCGCAAAGTGCCGTTCTGCACAACCATGCCACCGATTGGCACGGCCGCACCACGGCCGTGCCAAGGGTGGCATGGGCACGTGATCGGTGGGCACCGATCGTGGGCAGCGGGTACTTACCCCGCGCACTCTTTGTTACTCCGCCGCCCCGCTGGATCAGTCCGCGGGGCGGCTGAGGGGCATTACGGACCGCGCATGCGCGGGTCTGACGCATATTTGCGGATTACGTCATCCGCGCATGTGCAGGTTGGAGTCGTCCAATCCGCACATGCATGGCTGACGTCATCATATGCGTCAGCCGTCGCTAACTTTGGCGCGCGGGCTTAGCGAAATTCGTTAAGCCCGCGATGCCGTAGTTCACGGGGCCGCGATGCTAGCCCCGACCGGGGAGCTGAATCGGGTCCCGGGAGGGGGCGCGGAGGCTGCCGTGAAACACGGCCGTTTTCATGGCAGCATTCACGACTCTCCGCATTTGCGGAGAATCGCGCCCATGATTTCAGTGTCGGGCTATGGAGAATCCCGCCCAAGATCTTTCCTGACTCCAATAACTGTCTCCTTGATGAAAATCCAGCATGTAACTCTATAGAAGTAGTGAATGATGTTTCATTGGATCAGTACACAGCTGTTAAGGGTGAGAATCTGGTTTCTTTTTGTGATTGATATATTTTTGTAAATTGAGGGAATCAAGGGATATGGGGGTAATGCTGAAGTAGAAGATCATACATGAATATTGCAGCTGGCTCAAAGGGCCGAGTGGCCTACTCAGTGAAACCATTGACTGCCAGTACCTATTTAGTGTCTTTTATATTAGGCCTGCGTTTATAGTTTATTGAGTTAATTTTGGACAATAGTGAAAAGTGGGCAATGTTGGATCGACTGCCTGTTAAATATCACTCTTAATTTTTATTCACATTTATTCCATTTGAAATATGGCCCATTATACCCAATTACTTAATTACTACACTGTTATACTGAGGTCAGATTTGCTCCATTCTATGCTGGGATCACCAGCTTTGACTGGCAGGCCTGGCACAGCTAGTGGCTATCTAAAACATGCCAGATTTGCTACGGCCTGCTGTGGGGAATAACCATTAATTGTGCATCTTTATAAACAGTACACATTCGAAAATATGCCATATTATTTAACATGCGAACAGCTAACATTTATGTTGGGGGACCTCTGGTAGCGACATGTAGGTAGAGGTCGCACGTTGGGTTGCTCCTGTTTTTTTCACCCAGATTTGGGGGGAAAATTTTATGTGACTGACCTTCAGAAAGGTTACGGCAACTAAAGGATGTCGAAAACCTAGAAGGAGAATATGGGGCAAAAAGGTGTGAGCAATAGCTCGCCTGAGAGCGGAGTTCTGTTGGAGGAAAGTAGCGGGAGCAAGCTCTCCAGGTGGGGCCGTGCCCATTACAGTGGATAAGCTGGCTGTGGAGTTTGAACAACAGATCACAAAGGCAGAATCTGCGGATCGTCGGATTGTCTGCAGGGCTGGTGGACCGAAAGCCGACAGAGTATTTCACGGAGGCGTTTGCCTAGGAAAGGAGGAGGAGCCTGGCTAGGGGCTGGATCGGTCTCATCGAACGTTCCGGCCAAACCACCAAGAGCTGTGATAGTCTGCTGTTTGTGGAAATTTTTGACAATGTTGTGGCTAAGGGGTTACTCCTGGAGATGATGGGCAGGCATCCATCCTGTTGTTGTTAAAAAAGGATAAGGACCCGGTTTAGTGTGGTTCATATAGGCCAATATCTGCGAAATGTGGATGCCAAAATACTGGCCAAGGTTTTGCCGCTTAGGTTAAAGGAGTGCCTCCCACAGGTCATTGGAGAAAATCAGATGGGGTTCGTAAAGGGAAGGCAGTAATCTCCGAATGTGCGGCATTTGTTAAATCTGGTGCTCTCCCCATCAGAGAGGGGTGGGGAGCCGGAGGTGGTGCTCGATGCAGAGAATGCATTTGACCATGGTAGAATGGAGCTATTTGTTTGCGGTGTTGGTAGGGTTTGGGATTGGGTGTAGATTGGTGGCATGGGTCAAATTGTTATATAGGGAACTGAAGGCGAGTGTGTGCACGGACAAGGTGAAATTGGGGTATGGGGAACATGGCAGGGCTGTGCCGATGATTTGTTCTATGCCGATGATTTGTTGTGCATCTCCAACCTGGGTTCTACCGTGCGGGTTATAATGGGGCTGTTCAGGCGATTCAGGGCTTTTTCAGGTAATAAGTTGAATCTGGAAAAGAGTGAGTGTTTTCTAGTGTCTTCTCCGCGGATTATCTCTGCGATTTATGGGAAGATGTTGGAGGAGGACGGGTATCTTTGGAGGGG
Source organism: Scyliorhinus canicula (assembly GCF_902713615.1). NCBI lineage: Eukaryota > Metazoa > Chordata > Chondrichthyes > Carcharhiniformes > Scyliorhinidae > Scyliorhinus > Scyliorhinus canicula. The sequence continues at coordinate 223,435,737 of NC_052148.1, read as the reverse complement.
TCAAGACCAAGTGGGAAGAAGAGCTGTGGATTTCTCTGGAGGAGAGGTTGTGGTGTGACGTGTTGCGGAGGGAGAAAGCCTCAATCTTGTGCGCAAGGTTGGGGCTGATAGAGCTAAAGTTGGTGCATAGGGCGCATCTGATGACATTGCGGATAAGCCAGTTGTTTGAGGGGGTGGAGGACATTTGTGAGCGACGTAGTACCCTCAATAACGACGCAAGAGACTAGAACGGTAAAGCAGGCTTTAATAAGGTAAGAACTAGCCTGATGCCCAGACAGGTGCTTACTAGTGCCGCCTATAGGGCGGCCCCTTATATACGGCTCCCTGGTGGGTGGAGCCAGAGGCTGAGTCCCCCAGGGTTCCAAGCCCAGTCTTAAAGGGGACATCACCTCACATGATGATAAGGGTACAGTAATACAGTAACCATTCATGACAAGCGGTGTGGGAGGGCTACGGCCAATCATGTACATATGTTCTGGTCCTGCCTGAAGTTGGAGAGATTTTGCAGGTTGTTTTTCAGCAACATATTGGCGATCTTGCATGTGGATTTGGAGCCCAGTCCTCTGGGGGCCATATTTGGGGTGTCGGACTTGCCGGAGCTGCAGATGGATGCGGGGGCAGATGTTTTAGCCTTCGCTTCGCTGATTGCTTGCAGGTGGATCCTGGTTGGGGTGGAGGTCAGTGTCTCTGCCCTGTGCCTCGGTATGGCAGGGGGGGATTTGATGGAGTTCCTGTATTTGGAGAAGGCCAAGTTTATTTTGATTGGTGAGGGGGCAAGTGAGGGGGGTTCCACCAGAGATGGGGTTTGTTTATATTACATTTTAAAGAGTTGGTGACCGTCAGCTGCTTGCGGCGGGAGGGGGGGGGGGGGGGGGGGGGGTGTGGGGGCGGGGGGGGGGGGGGGGAAGTGAGTCTTTTGCTGGGTATTATTGGGGGGTTGGAGGGTGGAGGGGGGTGGGTTTTTTTTGTTGCTTTGCTTTGTTGTGTTGTATGCTTAAAATGTTAAAAATCAAATAAAAATATATTTTAAAAAAGCTAAGATAATGTAAAAAAGAAGAGGAAGAGTTTGAATTGAAATGCCGCCTGTCATGGCCTCAGACAATGCCAAAGCTCTTTCCCGCTAATAATAATAACAATGGCCTCAGACAATGGCAAAGCTCTTTCCAGCTAATAATAATAACAATGGCCTCAGACAATACCAAAGCTCTTTCCAGCTAATAATAATAACAATGGCCTCAGACCATGCCAAAGCTCTTTCCAGCTAATAATAATAACAATGATGTACTTTTGAAATGTCACCACTGTATTAATACAAAAATATAACTTGGATTATTATCAGGTTTATTGTTTACTAGTTGGAAGTTTGTTTGTATTTATGGTTGCCCCTGGCTATTGAAGAATTGGAACCTGTCTGGTCAGCATTAGTGCTGTATGGTTTACATATTTAACACACAAACACACTGGCAAGCATTAGCAATGATATATCAGTGAATACATTGTTTCCAAATCATCCCAGTTGCCAGATGCCCAGAAGCTGCAGCCATCTAAGAATGCGTTATATTATTTTAAAATTCTGACATTGCAGACTTGTTTGGGGGCCAGAGAAGGGAGATTGGTTGGGGTGAGGGCAATGGTTGGGGAGGGTGGGGGGGGGGGGGGGGGGGGGGGGGGTGCGGTGCGGGGGAGGGAGGGTGCGGTGCAGTGAGGCGTCCTTGAGGGTGCTGTTGAAATCTCCAACTAGATTTCAATTATGAACTTTGAGCACAAACACTATTGTAGTTACAGCAAAAATATGAGAAAAATTTGAAACCGTGATAAGGAATTATTTTGATTAAAAACAGTTGAGGGGTTTTCAGTGCAATGGATTTATTAAACTCTGTTTGCCACAGAATAAACTAAGCATGTGGGAACAGAGATAGATTCCTGTTATAATTGATTTGGACTGGCATTCTTACCTGAGTTACTGCAACACCGCTGAATCCACAAGAACATATTGATGGCACTCAGTCAAAATGTCTATCGAAGGCAGTCAGATTCTGCCTAGGTTCCTCACTGTTACTATTTGGAATGCGAGCCAACTTGGTTTCTATAACATGGAACATTTTGCATGAAAGAATGAGTGGAATTGCCTCAGATGTCCGCCTGTGGTTAAATATGTGGGCGAGTTAATTGTTTGGGTGAAAGTGAGCTGTGCAAATAAAAATACCTTGATCAAGTAGTCCGTCAGGTAAAGAATTGTGTGGTATAAATGTGAAGAGTCAAAATAATACCACAGTGACGGGAACTGTTGCTGATCAAGATATTGCAGGTGCTGGACATTTTAAGTAAATACAGAAAGTACAGGAAATACTCAGCAAGTCAGGCGGTAACTGTGGAGCAAGAAACAAGGTAACATTCCAGATTTATGACCCTTTGATTTACTTTCAGTGCGTTACCGTGAGGGTGATTTTCAGACAGAACGGCAATGCAGGCAGAAAATCTGGAGAGACACGGGAAACGTGGTTCTCTCCGGAGAGATCACGGGCGGGATTCTCCAATCGGGCAGCTAAGTTCCGATGCCGGAGTAAAAACGGGAGTGTTTTAATCCGGCGTGGCGCCCGTTCCGGGCCAACATTCTGCGGCCCACAGGGGGCTAGGACGGCGCTGGAGCAGCCTACGCCGCTCCAGCTACCGATCCCAGCCTGAACCCGTCGCCGTAGGGTCCGTGCATGCGCAGTTGGGCCGGCGCCAACTAGCGCATGCGCAGTGACCTTCTTTCCCGCACAAATGGCGCAGGGCTACAGGAGCTGGCGCGGAGAAAAGGAGGCTGGGGCCAGAGAGGCCTGGCCCGCTGATCGGTGGACCCCAATCGTGGGCCAGGCCACGACGGAGGCCCCCCTCCGGTGTCGGACCACCCCCCCCCCCGCCCCCAGACCCTTCAACGGCGAGGTCCTGCTGGCTCAGAGGATGTTAGAACAGCGCCGGCGGGACTCGGTTTTTGATGACGGTCGCATACCCCGACTGGCACCGCGCTGACTTCGCCGTCGCCGATGATGCCAATTCTCTGCACTGCGGAGAATTGCGTCCCAGCGTCGGGGCGGCCTGGCCGATTCGCGCGGCCGCACTGATTCACCAACCCGGCGGGGGTTCGGAGAGTTCTGCCCCATGTTTCCTGATTCTCCCCGCCCCTCGCTGGTGATGTCACGAAGTTCATGCCCACAAAGTGCAGGAACCTCCTTTAAATGGATTTTAATAAATTTAAATATTATTCAGGCTCCCTCCCCGACGTGATTCCCTCTCACTAAATAGTCATACCTCGAGGTTCATGACAGGTTTGGAAAAACGAGAAACAGTCGAGGGAATCCCTCTGGGCCACGAAGGTAGTATAGTCCCCAGGGAGTAGAGGTACCTGCCCGGGCAGTGCCAACGTGGCAGCTCCATCCTGTACTGGGGCTGCGTGCCAGGGTGAGCTCGAATGGGTGCCCCATGGGGCGGGGTTCCATTTATGTGTGATGGGGGGATAGTGGGTATTAGGGGGGAGGGGGAAACGTTGGCGCTATCTCCGCAGTGGTGGTGTGGGGGAATGCCAGTGATGATTGCAGGGAGAGGGGAATTGCCGCTGATGATGGTCTGGGAAGTAGGAGGGGGGCTAGTTTGAATGTCGGTGATGATTGTCAGGGGGGCGGGGTGGAATGCCGGAGTTGATTGTCTGTCATTGAGAGGGGGGGGTGAGAGAGTTTATTTTTAGTTCTTAGTTCTCATCGGGACGTCCTTTAAAGGTGACAACCTGATCTCCGTGGAGTTAGTCTAGCCGGCTCTATCAGGCCCCACTCTGCTGGAGTGATGCTGTAAATCCCACGCACTCATATTCTTTCAGTCATAGTGGCTCCAGATGGAGACTACAAACTGGTCTGTGCAGCTGGAGAGCTTACTGCTGGTTTTCAGTCTGAGCCTAGCACTTCGCAAAAAATTTGGTAAGATTACACCCCATGTCATCAAAGGATAGGCAAAACTCTCAATAACATGCAGAGAAAAATATACATCCTCTTATTGTAGATTCTGGTTAGTGCAACTGAAACAAAATGAATGCTCAGATGAATTATTCAAATAAATCCAGATATTGCACACTTGGAACATGATTTAGCATTTCAGTATTCTCAGGTGGTGGCTATTGTGCAAGTGCACGTTCTTTCTCCAAGCCTGAATTAGAAGCTCCAACAGAAATGTGCATGTGGTGGCTGGTCTGATCTCACCTGATCATTTGAATGGGATGGTTGCCAGAGGAATCAATGAGAAGATTTATAGTGATTAGAGAAACAAAATGTCAAATTGCCATGTGGAATTATAAAGATGGAAACACTTTCATGCTTGTTTAGTGATATCATGAGTGTATTGTCGTCGGGCCCAAACTGAGCTGGGGCTGCAATATAATTCATTTTAACATGAAGGGTTTGTGGAAAGTGAGAACCTGGTCTGTTTAAAAGCAAACTTATTAAGGAGGACTGACTGGTGGTGTGATAAACAGCGAGGAGGAAACCCTTCGATTATAGGATGATATAGCGGGCTGGTCAGATGGGCAGAACAATAGAATTTAACCCTGAAAAGTGCGATGTGATGCATTTTGAGAGGACTAACAAGGCAAGGGAATACGCACAAATGGTAGGACGCCAGGAGGTAGAGGACCAGAGGGACCTTGGGGTGCATAGTCATAGATCCCTGAAAATAACAGTACAGGTAGATAAGGTTGTTAGGAAGGCATATGGGATACCTGCCTATATTAACCGAGTCGGAGAATACAAGTGCATGGAGGGTATAATGGAGCTGTATTAAAATCTTGTTAGGCCACAGCTGGAGTATTTGTGCAGTTGTGGATGCTGCACTATAGGAAGGATGTGATTACACTAGAGAGAGTACAGAAGATTCACCAGGATGATGCCTGGGCTGGAGTGTTTCAGCTATGAAGAGAGGATGGATAGGACCCAAAGATGTGCAGGTTAGATGGGGTAATGGAGTTATAGAGATAGGATGGGGGGATTGGGCCGAGGTAGAGTGCTCTTTCAGAGGGTCGATGCAGACTTGATGGGCTGAAGGGCCTCCTTCTACACTGTAGACATTCTATAGTTCTATGGATATCAAGCAAAATTTGATGATACACCACATCTGGAGATAATCGGACAGCTTGATCAAAGAGCTTGTTCAGGAAGATAGTAAATTAGGATAGAGAGGTGCAGAGGCAGAGAGGTTTTGGAAAATAATTAGTTAGCTTATGGCCTAGGCATCTGAAGGTATGTCAGTGGTGAAGCTATTAAAGTAGGGGACAACAACAATAAGAACTGGGGCTGGATTCTCCATTTGGGAGACTAAGTCCCCAGCAGCAATGTAAAAACGGTGATGTTTTACGCCAGGAAAACTGATGCAAAATGTCCACCGATTCCCTATTCCGGGGGGGAGGGCTCTAGCAGCCAGGCAGCGAAGAACTCCCAGCTCTAGTTGCCGATATGGCCCGGAACATTGCCAGGTCTGAGGCCGCGCCGTGCTTCATGGCGGGCGCAGTCCGCAGACCCAGCCTGCAAAAATAGTCAGGGATGTTTAGGGAAGGAATTACAGAGCTTGGGCCCTAGGCAACGGAAGGTAAAGCCATCGACAGTGGAGAAATTAAAATCAGAGATTCTCAAGTTGGCAGATGTTGATGCAACATAAGAGGGTGCCATGGGTAGATCCTTGGGCAACAGCAGAGGTAATGGTTTCGGAGCAATTGGAAAAACCATTAAAAATGAGACACTGGCAAGAGAAAGAATAGAACTTAAAGTCAGAATTGGAGAAAGGTAGAGTTCTGAGAAGGTTATGGGGTTGGAGATGATAGAGATGTGGAGGAGCAAGGCCATGTGATTTGAAAACAAGGAAGAGAACTTTAGAATTGTGCCTCAAGTTTGTACGACATAGAAGATGGACACCAGGCAGAAGAGCATTGGGATAGTCAAATTTTGAGGTAATAAAGGGATGAGCATTTCATGAGTAGATGAACTGAGGCAGACAATGTTGTAGACCTGAAAGTACAGGGTTTTGCCCATGGAGTGGATATGGGGTTAGAAGCTCATCCCCATGTCAGATGTGACACCACGATTTTGAACAGTTTGGTTCAACCTCGGGATGTTACAAGAGAGGGGGATACAGTCAGAGTTAGGAAACAGATTTTGTCGTTGAATCTGTAAGCAATTGCTTTGGTCATTTCAATGTTTAGTTGGTGGAAATTTCTGGTCATCCAGTGGGTTGTTGACAGTTTTGGATGATGTCACCGAAGGGCTCTATGTCGATGTGATATAGAAGGGGGTTCAAGAGTCGATCGCTGGAGGACTCTGAAAATATCGGAGTAGATGTGGGCTGAGATTCCCATTTGGGCAATTCTGTTCAATGTCTGAAGAAATAAGAATGGAACTTGAGAAGTGTCATTCAGCTGGATGAGGGAGGTGAGCCTTTGGAGGAGGATGGTATGCTCAACAGTGCTAAAGCCTAAAGACAGGTTTAGAAGGACAGGAAAAGACAGTTTACCATGGTCAGAGTTTCATGGAATGTCATTTGATCAAAGTCATTTTGATGCCATGACAGGGTGGAAACCAGATTGGAGGGATTCAAATATATTCTGGGACAAAATGGCCAGGCATTCAGCACATCAAAGACTTTGGAGTGGATAGGGAAGTTGGATGCAATAGTTTGTAAGGCACAAGGGGCTGGATTCACCACCCCGCCGCGCTACCTTCTGCCCCGACCTGCCGGCATGTTTGATTCTCCGCCAGCGTGTTTCTCCGTTTTGCCGGCAGCCAGGGGTTTCCCGACGGAGAATCCTGCCGATGGGTCGGGGCAGAAATGTGGCGTGGGGGGCAGAGAATCCAGCCAGGCGTTTCCCATTGTGGGGCAGCCCCACGCAGTCGGGAAACCCCCGGGCGCCGGCAAAACGGAGAATCACGCCGGCGGAGAATCCTGCCCAAGGTATCTGAGAAGAGAGTGAAAGTGTTCCTATCTGCAGGGTTAAACCGTTTAAATTCTGTCAACATGCCAAGTTCAAAGATCTGTGAGATTAAGGTAAAAGTATTTGTTTTAATGTGGTGGAAACCCTTTAAGTGATTTTTACACCGTCAATTTCATTGCCCTTTATCTTTTCCAAGCCTGTGTGCATGCCTAAAAGCTTTTAATTACATTGTTTACAATAAATTTCATGGATCATTGTCGTTTAAATGTGATGGACACGTCCAGCCAGTATCAAAGGAAGGATTAGTAATAATAATAATAATAATAATCGCTTAATGTCATGATGCACCATCAATTGGACACGAGGCGAAGATGTGATCAAAACAAAAGGCTTTAATGCACAAGATGTGTGCCCGGCAGCAGACGTACAGAAGAATGGCCGACTGCCGGGGAACACGGGTTCTTATAACCCGCCCTGTAGGTTGAGCTACCTAGGCTGAGAGGCACATGACTTACCCGGGCCAATGGGCAGAGAGTCCTCTGCACCAATGGCAGCTCACCTCTGAGGTACCGTAATACCCCTAGTCATACTACCACATTCATCCCTTGTTGAAAAGGAAGCCGGGGGGGGGGGGGGGGAAACGGGCATGAGGGGGGGTGTCCCGTGAGTACGTGAGAGTGGTAGTATGACTAGAGATGTTTAGGCCGTGCCGTTGCATCGATGGCTGCCCACTCACCTGTAACTAATATGCAGGAGGAGATAAGAACAATAACTATGTACAGTGTGCATAATCGGGGGGGGGGGGGGGGGGGGGGGGGGGGGGAATGGGTGAACACTTAAAGAACAAAAAAATCACAAGAGTCCAACCGCAGCCAGAAGTCCACCCGCAGGTCACATCGATTTAATCAGTCGAGTGGACGCCTTCGATGTCCTGCTTGACCTGCGTCGGAGCGGTGGTCGTCCGTGACTCCGGGAGCGATGATCTTGTTTCTGTGTCTGTACCCCTGGTCGGAGCTAGCGGGGACCAGGCCGGGGGAGGGGGTCCCTGTCTGCTGAGCTGTGGGTGCATCGTTGCTGGGGGCAGTGGGTGTCGGGAGGAGGGGGGGGGGGGGTGATGGATGGTGCTGGGGTGTGTGGCCGAGATCCGGTGGGTGCCAGGTCCCGGAGGGAGGCCGTGTCCTGTCGGCCGTCGGGATACTCCACATACGCGTATTGCGGATTCGCCTGGAGTAGCTGGACTCTTTCGACCAACGGGTCCGACTTGTGCACCCGCACGTGTTTCCGGAGCAGATTGGGCCCGGGGGTAGCCAGCCAGGTCGGGATCGGGGTCCCTGAAGAAGACCTCCTGGGAAAAACAAGAAGACGTTCGTGAGACATTTGGTTAGTGGCTGTACAGAGAAGTGACCGGATTGAGTGGAGGATGTCTGGGAGGACTTCTTGCCAGTGGCAGACTGGGAGATTTCTGGACCGTAGGGCTAGCAGGACGGTCTTCCAGACCGTACCGTTCTCCCTCTCGACCTGCCCGTTACCCTGGGGGTTGTAACTGGTCGTCCTGCTGAGCAGGAATTGACGCAGCTCGTCGCTCATAAATGAGGACCCCCGATCGCTATGAATGTATGCGGGGTAACCGAACAGGGAGAAGATGGTATGCAGGGCTTTGATAATGGTGGTTGTGGTCATGTCGGGGCAGGGGATGGTGAACGGGAAGCGGGAGTACTCGTCAATCACGTTGAGGAAGTACGTGTTGCGGTTACTGGAGGGGAGGGGACCCTTGAAGTCCATGCTGAGTCGTTCAAAGGGGCAGGAAGCCTTAATCAGATGCACTCGTTCAGGGCGGTAGAAGTGCGGTTTGCACTCCGCGCAGATGTGGCAGCCCCTAGTGACTGTCCTGACCTCCTCGATGGAGTAGGGCAGGTTGCGGGTCTTTATGAAATGGAAGAAGTGGGTGACCCCCGGGTGGCAGAGGTCCGCGTGGAGGGTTCGAAGGCGGTTCACTTGTGCGTTGGCACAGGTGCCGCGGGACAGGGCATCGGGAGGCTCGTTTAGCTTCCGTGGACAACTCAATCCTCCACCGCAAGATTTTATCATTCTTTATCTTGCCCCTCTGTGCATTATCAAACATGAAAGCTACTGACCATTGGTCTGTGAGGAGGGTAAACCACCTGCTGGCCTGATAGTGCTTCCAATGTCGCACAGCTTCAACTATGGCCTGTGCTTCCTTCTCGACTGCGGAATGTCGGATTTCGGAATCGTGGAGGGTCCGGGAGAAGAAGGCCATGGGTCTGCTCGCTTGGTTGAGGGTGGCTGCCAGAGCAACATCAGAGGCGTTGCTCTCGACCTGAAAGGGGAGGGACTCGTCAATAGCGCGCATCGTGGCCTTTACATTGTCTGCTTTGATGCGGCTAAAGGCCTGGCGGGCCTCCATTGGCAGGGGGAACGTGGTGTACTGGATGAGGGGACGGGCTTTGTCTGCGTAATTGGGGACCCACTGTGATCCGGTCGAGCGGCGATTCTCCGGCCCGAATGGGCCGAGCGGCCTGCCTAATATGACTGGTTCACGCCGGCGCCAACCACACCTGGTCGCTACCGGCGTGAACAGCGCACGACCGGTGCGTATGGGGCCTGTGGGGGGCGGAGTGAGAATTGAGCACCAGGGGGGTGCTCAGGAGGGGTCTGGCCCGCGATCGGTGCCCACCGAGTGTTGGGCTGGCGTCTCTGAAAGACGCACTCTTTTCCCTCCGCCACCTCACAAGATCACTCCGACATGTCTTGCGGGGCAGCGGAGGGGGAGACGGGAACCGCGCATGCGTTGGTTGGCACCGGCCAACCTGCGCATGCGTGGGTGACGTCATTTAGGCGCCGCCGGCCGCATCATTCAGGTGGCGCCACTTTGACGCAAGCGTCAAGGCCCGTCGCCCGAGATTGACGCGCTGCCGCTCCTAGCCCCCTGGGGGTGGGAGAATAGGGGGCGAGGAGTGGCCTCCGACGCCTGAGTGAAACACTCCGGGTTTCACTCCGGCGTTGGCACTTTGGGAGAATCGCGGCCAATATATTTAATGTGACAATACATTTAATGTGGCAATGCACTTAAAGCAGTAATCACAATAACGAACAAACAACTATGGCAGGAAAATTGTAGAAAACTCCAGATAGGTAGAAACTCTCAAAAAAGGTCCATAGGCAATGAAGACCTCAAGGAAGAAACAACAGAAGACCTCAGGGGAGGCAATAAAGACCTCCAGCGAGAGGCAGCAGATGACCTAGGAGGAGGCAATGAAGACCTCAAGGAAGAGGCAATGAAAAACCTCTGAAGAGGACAAAGAGACTGAGCTTGGACAAGTCGAGCCCAAGGTCAGTGAAGGTGTGGACAGTGGCTACTGAAGGAGCTGAAGGGCTTTATGGAGCACATGTGGGATTGGACTCGTGGAGGTTCGGGAGGCCGAGAGTGAAGGAATTTTCAGTTTCATACTTCTCCCATGTGCACCAGGTGCACTCCCTGATTGACATTTTCATGTTGGACAAGGCGTTGCTGGTGGGGGTGGTAAACTCGGAATATTCGGTAATCATGGTCTCTGACCACGTGCATTGTATGGATTTGTTAGTGGACCGGGTGTGGCCTCATGCCTGCACAGGAGGCTGTTGCATGAGATCCAGAGGGTGGATAAGAGGTATTCGTAGGCCCCGGAGGCAGAGCTGTTGAAGAGAGAGGCAGAACCCAGAGGGAAGGCAATGAAAAACCCCAGAAAGAGGGCAATCAATGAAAGACTCCAGAAGGAGGGCAACAAAACACCCCACAAGAAGGGCAATGAGATAAATGCAGAATGGAAACAAGTCAACAATTTGTCAGAGACAGTGAAGCCAAATGGGTTTGGCTGAAGATAAGACAAGTAGAAATTAAGATTCCATTTGTGAAATGTATACGTTCAGTAAGAACATGATGAATTTCCTTTGGAAGAAAGGCAGAAATTATAGACTTCAAAAGAAACTAGGAACTATTGAACATAAAGAGGAATCAGCAAAAATGATTAAAGCTCGAGAGAATACAATAAATCAAGATTAAATGACGGACAGCAGGTGTTTAAAATAAAGTTGCAAAGTTTACAAAATGAAGTTACAAAGAATGAGAAGTTAAGGAGAAATTAAAGAGACTCTGGAGAATAAATTGAACTCCTCAACGAGCAACTGGAAAATAAGAATAAGTCCTACAGGGGCCAGCAGGGTGCTGGAGCGGTTCACGTCACTCCAGCTGCTGATCCGGCCGAGGAATGGGCGCCGGAGGATGCACGCATGCGCTGTGGGTCTGGCGAGAACCCGCGCATTCGCAGTCCCACCGGCGCGATTTCCACGCATGCACGGTGTCTCCCTTGTCCGCACTTGCCCCGACCCCCCAACATGGCGCAGGAGTACAGGGGCCGGCACTGAATAAAGGAGGCCGGGACACAGAGAGGCCGGCCCACCAATCGGTGGGTCCCGATCGCGGGCCAGGCCACATTGGAGGCCCCTCTAGAGTCGGACCCCTTCTCTCTCCCTCCCCCCCACAGGCCGCCACCCGACCTTCAATGCCGAGGTCCCGCCAGCTCAGAGCAGGTTAGAACGGCATCGGCGGGACTCAAGTTTTTTTTTACGGCCTCTCGGTCCATCGCGGAGAATCGCGGGGAAGGGGAGGGCGCCGCGTAGAGCGCTGACCACACTGGCCCCAATGACGCCGATTCTCCGCTCTGTGGAGAATTGCATACAGGCGTTGGGGTGGCATGGTGCGATTCGCGCGGCCCCCCGGCGATTCTCCGACACGGTGTGGGGTGGGAGAATTGCGCCCTATGTGCCAGAACAAGATTGCTTGACATGAACGGAAAAGCAACATGATAAAACCATTGACGAAAAAGATGCTGAATTGAAATTCTAGAAAGGGAAAAAACTTTATCACATGACCTAATTACCAGACATGGAGTGACATGACCATTCCTTTATACTTGACAGGTGAAAGAACTGTCAAGACATAACGCTTTATTGTATTATGATGATATATGCTTGCATGTATTATAAAAAAACCTTATTTTTTAAAATATAAATTTAGAGTACCCAATTCATTTTTCCAATTAAGGGGCAATTTAGTGTGGGCAGTCCAACTAACCTGCACATCTTTGGGTTCTGGGGGTGAAACCCATGCAAACACGGGGAGAATGTGCAAACTCCACACAGACAGTGACCCAGAGTCAGAATCGGGGGGAGTTTGGACCGGAGAGGGTGGGATCTAACTGAAGAGGGTGGAGTTTGACCAGGATGGGGTTTGGACCCGGGGGGAGTGGGGGGGGGGGGGGGGGGGGGTCAGACCGAGAGGTGGCAGGGGTGGGGTGGGGTGGTATGTGTGTAAGAGGATATCCTGTGCAAGGCCATGTTCGGGTTTTTTAAATAGCCACTCTGGAGTTAGAAGTGTTTTTTTCCTTCTAACTCTTTCAGCGTAACTGGCCGCAATTCAATGACCTCACTTCACCCGACTTGGTGTCGGGACAAGGCCATTGAATCTCGCGAGAAAGGTCTTGCGCGATGTAATGGAATCTTGTGAGATATTGCACTCTGGATCCAAGGACCTGGGATTCACCAGCCGTGCATGGGGGACCTTGCCAGGGTGCTGTTTAGTACTTGCCCACACAAATGTGGACCAATCATAGCGGCAGCTGGGGGTGGGGTCTTCCAGGCCATTTGAGTCCCTCAAGTGGTTGGGCATTGGACAGGGTGGCACCTGGCACTTCCTTTGGCACCTCAATGTCTTGGCACTGCCAGCCTGGCATCTTGGCAGTGCCACCCAGGCACCCTGGCAGGGCCACCCTGACACTACCAGGGTGCCTGGGTGGCACTGCTAGTCTGGAAGGGGCATGGCCAGAGTGCCAAGCTGCCAATGCCAAGATGCCCAGGTGCCAGGTTTACTGTGACAGGGGTCGGGCCCGAGGTGCCTTGCCCGTAAGTGGAGGGGTGAGGGGGGTGCTCGAGGACTCGGAAGAGGGAAGTTGGATCAAGTGGGTGGGTCCAGATGCTGTGGTGCGGTTGCTGGAAGGGGTCGAAAGATCCGCCCTGACCCACTAGTCACCTACCTGCATTGGCGAGCTGAGCTCATCAGTGCAGGAAATTACCAAAGTGCAGCCACAAATAATGGCAAAGTGCCACTGAATAGCAGGGTCTTTCTCACTACTGCAGGGTTTGAGAAATACCCCGCTGAAAGTGCCCGAAACTGGACTCTGAAATTTGTTCATTGAGTCACGTCTGAGGATTACCAACCCTAGTCAGGGTTCAACAATTCTGTATCTAGAGGACAGTAACATGCATTGCACGTGTGTGAGAGCAAATGTTAGGAGCTGTAGTTAAATACTCCAGGCAATTTGTCATGTGAGAGTACCTTTAAGAAATGGATGTTTAAGCTATGTACCTTGAAGAAATGGAGCAGCTCATATTACTGAAGTGATGTCAGAGGGGGGAGCTGAGCTGAGATCACTTCTGCTTTTTCTACTTTTAGTTTCAGTTTGAGAAAGCAGCTGAAAAGTGCCTGGCTGGTTTGCTGTGAGCTGTTTTGAAAGGAGAAACCAGTTTTGAGAAAAGAGCTTGGGTGTGTCTGTGTTTTGCAGGGAGCTGGATTTGCTGTGATCTCTGCCATGAAAGACTATCTCGGAATCATTTGGGTGATTTAAACTCATAATAGTAATGTCTTTAACCTGATGTGTTTCTGTTTAAAGGTGTTAAGTTTTTTGGAGGTTTGAAGGAACATTGTGAGGGATTATTTAGTGTTGTATTATTTTCGGGGTTATCTTTGAAGTAAGGGGTGTTAAGGGATCCAATGTTTATTTAAAACGTTTAAGTTGAATTCATGGAATAAACATTGTTTTGTGTTTAAAAACCCACGTGTCCATAATTGTCACACCACACCTGGGGAACAAGCCGTGTGCTTCAAAAGCAACAATACATAAAAGGGAGAGGTTGGTTGAACTCCATGGTACATTTTGGGGTTCTGAAACCGCCGCTCCCATAACAAATTATAGGTGAAGCTTGTCAAACAGGGCAGGAAGGATAGATAATTCTCGAGCTGGTTTTGCAGGACTGTGGAGAGAGTAAGAGAGACGTGAAGTGGCGTCTTACCTTGGCATCACTGCTAAGGTTATTGCATTTCTCTTTGATTTCCAGCCAGTTTCTACTGCTGGCATTGACTCGGATAGTCATTTCTCTCCGGTGCTTCTGATTTATTTCTTGTGGCATCTATTGTCCACCTGAATGAAAGAGGGCTTCTTTCCTATTCCTCAATATACAAGGACTTCCACAGCTGCTTCGTAGATTTAGGGTGCTCTGGGCAACATTTTGCTTTCTGTTGATTCAATAAAGTGCTGTCTGCTGATCACCTTTGAAAAGTGTATCTTCCTTTCAAGATTTCCAAGCTTCCTCTGAGTGGCAGGAGGCCAGCAGGATCGCCTGTCTTGCCAAATGGCGAGCTGCCTAGAAACAATGCGAGTAGCGCTGCCAACTCATTTTCTCTGTTTAAATGACATCCGGCCACCAAAGTTGAACAGAATGTCTGCCAACAACATCGGGGTGGCAGTGTGGACACCCCATTCAATGCCACCAACAAAGTCATCGAATCATAGAATCCCTCCAGTGCAGAAAGAGGCCATTTGGCCCATCAAGCCTTCAACGACCCGCTGAAAGAGCACCCTATGTTGGCCCAATCCCCGGGAAAACCCGCGCAGAGAAGGGGAGAATGTGCAAACTCTTCACAGTCACCCAAAGCTGGGATCAAACCCGGCACTGTGAGGCATTGTGCCACAGTGTCACCCTTAAATAATAAATAAAAAGACTCATTTTTTTTGTAGGACAAGGCAGCATCTGGTGCCTTTGACACAGAGACTACTGAAAAGAGAGACAAGTTTACAAGGTTTTTCACTTGGTATCCATCAGATAAACACGAAGAATAACCAATTTCAAACAATCGCAACAAATTATACTGCAGGTGAAAATGGTGTTGGGTTAACATTTTATGTATGTGACCTTTTGTTAGTTCTGATAAGGTCATAGACCTAAAATATTAATTATGTTTCTCTCTCCAAAGAAGCTGCCTGACCTGCTGAATATTTCCAACATTTACTGATCTTATTTCCGCTTTCCAGCCTTTATGTTATCAAAGCAGCTGCATTAGAATAACAATCATAAAGATTAGCATGTGAGACATTACTCAAAGTGTTTTTGGGTCACCGAAAGGTAGAAACCTAAGGATTATCTATCCAAACTTAATATTCATCATGTTCTATGTTCACTTACAACAATCTCTGGTGTTTTATCATCGTATTTAACACCATCAAAACTAGCATGCAGTCGATTCTGAGTGTACAACCCGTTCAACTAACCCATCAAGCTTCACAATTGCTCTGTCTCTTTAATACAACATCATTGTTCTCTGATGACCTAGTACTGGGATGGGAGTACACTCTCTAAATAGGATTGTTGATTGCAAGTTATTCCAGACCCTCTCCGCTTAATGGCTGAAGCAATATACTTGAAAGCTCCACAAACCTAAATCCCAATTTTAAATTCCCATCCAATAACACTTCTCTCAAACTCCACATTGCTACCCCATAAGAAATAATTAAAATGCGTCATGAAGTTTCCCTTTATGATACCAATAAAACATTGTTGGATCTGCTTTTAGTTCAACACAACCTATTTTCAGCAAAACGTTTTTTGAAAAATTTATTGCAAAATGGAAACAAATTGTACCTTAAAGCATCAGTCAGGTCATAGATGCCTTTGTTTAGTTTTCACATTTTTCATTTTGGATCTGCTACCTCTTTGGGTAATTCCACACTTCTCTCTGAAAAGCAAAGTGTTGCCCTGCGGAAATGCAGCTTTTATGTTGATTGATCTGCATGCCAATGAATAATTGGTCAAAAGAGCCAAAAATACTTTTAAAATGATAGTTTTTAGCTGTGGGAGATCCACTCTAAGAGCTGAATCATCCAGTCACTCTTCAAAATGCCTAACAACTGGTGCTACTTTAGTTTGATAAGACCAATCTGCAATTACTTTCAGTACAAATCCATCTCGCATCATAGAATCCCTACAGTGCAAAAAGTGGCCATTTGGCCCATTGAGCCAATGAAAGAGCACTCTACCCAGGTCCACTCCCCCACCCATGCCACCCTATCCCTGTAACCCCACCTAACCTGCACATTCCTGGACAGTAAGGGCCAATTTAGCATGGCCAATCCATCTAACCTGCACATCTTCGGACTGTGGGAGGAAACCAGAGCATCTGGAGTCAACCCCCACAGACACGAGGAGAAGGTACAAACTCCACACAGTCCCCCAAGGCCGGAATTGAACCCAGGTCCCTGGCACTGTGAGGCAGCAGTGCTAACCACTATGCCACCATGCGTATCTGACAAAACTGGTTGACCCTTATCTGGTACCTCAGAATAAATTTGTAATTCACCCCAACAATCTAACTCCCTTTGTTTTGTCTCTCAATAGTTTCTCAAGTTTATTGGCAGCAACAAAACCTCACGGCCATGCCGACTTCGGGGTCTGGAATCTCCGCTCCCCAAGCCGCGTGTTTCTTGGTGGTGCATTGTTCGCTGGTGGCGGGATTCTTTACTCCTGCTGCTTAACAATGGGGTTCCCATTGAAGCCATCCCATGTCATTCGGAAATCCACGGGCGGGATTGGGCTGCCAATGAGAACAGGGAATCCCAACGGCTGGAGAATTCCGGCCCTGCTTCTAGTTCTGTTGCAAGACAGTTCTTTGGCCTTTATTTCATTGCTTAATCTATTGCTGGCCTTTATTTCCTTTTTAGTGTTTTGGGACGACAACCGGGAGGCCTCCCTTTTACAGTATCCGAGGCTTTTTCTTTGGTATGTTATCGTATTCTGGCTCAAGAGTCATTTACAGACTGACTATCAATGCTTCTACTGTAACAAATGACTAAAAACCACACATTATTCTTTTTTGAGGCACTTTATACAGAGGGGAACATTCCCCTTTTGTAATCATCACACATTACGCTCTAATTATGAGGATAGATTGGAGATTTGGGCGGTGGTCTCCTTGGAGAAAAGAAGACTAAAAGATTTGATGCAGATGTTTAAAATCATGAGGTGGCTGGACGGAGTAGATAGGGACAAACTGTACCCGCTGGTAAAGGGATCGAGAACGTGACGGCACAGATTTCAAGTGATTTGCAAAAGAAGAAAATGTGATGTGAGGAAAAGCTTTTGCACACGTGTGGTTCAGGTCTGGAATGCACTGCCTGGAAGTGTGATGGAGGCAAGTTCAATCGACACTTTCAAGAGGGCATTAACAGGGCATTAAACAATTTACAGGGTTACAGAAAAAAGGCATTTGGAGAGCTGGTGCAAATATGATGGGCCAAATGGCCTTCCTTTGCACCATAATAATTCTGTGATCTTATTGCAATGTGCTCTTTGTTTGTGGATTCCATGGATCCCATACATCACTGCTTTGGTCGGTTGCTTGGAATACCGAGCTCACAGCATTTTATTGACACTTGAAGAAAGTGTTAACATTATTTTATGAGGTTGACAGGGACAATACAAAATTGTTACTGAACGCCGATGCTTCAATTCACTTTAATGATTCCTGTCATCTCGCAATTTATAACCACCGTAGACATATGTTGGTAAATATTCAATGATCTGAAAGATTCAACCAAGATAGGATAGATAACTGTTGTATTACTTTACTGAGCTCACTAATTCTAGTGGTTTAGTGAAGGGAAGGTATAGAAACCTACCTTAAAACAGCTGCATATTCTGTCACCTTCTCAAATCTCTTCAGTTGAAGAAGGATCAATGAATCAATGATGTTGCAGAACGAAATATGATTTTGCAAAGTACTGACAGTCTCTTTGTTTGGATCCATGGTACATAGTTCTTGAAAGTAAATAAGCTGTGTTCATGTCACACATTTACCCCTATAAAGTTGGCAATCATGCATACAACTGCACATGCACGGCACTGGCTGAAAACACAGCCTTCTCATCCTGCAATCATTCTTGTGAACCTCTTCTGCACTCTCTCTAATGCATTCACATCCTTCCTAAAGTGTGGTTGCCAGGAACAGTACGCAATATTCCAGCTGAGGTCTAACTAGTCTCTGATACAAGTTTTGGATAACCTTGTTCTTATACTCTATACCACTCTTGAGAAGCCTAGAATATCAAATGCTTTATTAACTGCTCTCTTCACCTGTCCTGCCACCTCAATGATATATGCACATGTGCACCCATGTCCCTCTGTTCCTTCATACCCAGAAGAGTTGTATCCCTTATTTTATGTTGTTTCTTTAAGACAGAAACAGATTGGTTCTTTATGAACAAGAATATCTGGGGAGAAGGTAGGTGAATGGGAATGAGAAACATATCAGCTAAGACTGAATGGTGAAGCGGATTCGATGGGCCGAATGGCTTAATTCTGCTCTAATATATTATGGTCTTATGGTATCTCCATGTTCTTCCTGCCAGAATGAGTCACCACATATATCTCTGCATTGAATGTCATCTGTCACCTGTCTGCCCATCCCACCATTCTGTCTGTCCTTTTGAAGTTCTACATTGCCCTCCTCACAGTTTACAATGCTTCCAAGTTTCGTATCATTTGCAAACTTTAAAATTGTCCACTGTATATCAAGATTGAGATCATTAATATATATTAGGAAAAGTAAGAGTCCCAGTACTGACACCTGGGAGCTCCATCTTCCAACCAGCCCCAAAAATAATAATTGACCATTACTCTCTGTTTCCTATTATTCAGCCACTTCTATACCCATGTTGCTATTGTCTCTTTTGTTCCATGAGCTATAACTTTTCTCACAAGACTGTTGTGAGAAATTGTGAAGTCCGTGTCCACCACATCAACAGCATTATCTTCATTGACCCTCTCTGTTGCCTCTTTAAAATACTTCAGCAATAACTCAGTTAGAAAGCAAAATGAGTTGGCAGTGTGCTGGGTAAACTGATTGTGTGCATTAGATTTTTCTGCATGAACAGAGCAGTGTGCAAACACAAATGGGCATTAGCTGGTCTTCTTGCATTGGCAGGAGTCACAGTGATTCCATAAAACCACTGGGGGTGAGATCCAGAGCACGCTATCTCGCAAGATCTCATTAGATCTCGCCAGGTGTCCCAAGCGTTGCAAATCTAGCGCGAGGCCTCTCACTAGCTTTAACGGCCTTGTTACATCCCGAGCGACGAGGACATTCGATCGGGCCCACAGTTTCCAGTGATGGAATGATTAGACGACATGGATGTCCGAGGCCTGAAGTGGAGGAGGCAAGAAATCTCAAAGGGTTTAGGACTCAAGGAGACTACAGCAGATAGGAAGGGGAAGGCTTTTAGGAATTTGAGAAGTCGGATGACAATTCTAAAAATGAGCTAGTGCCAGACGGGATGTAAATAGTTCAGTGAGCATAGGCGTGACATGGGTGAATGGGACTTGGTTTGCTACTTGCCAACTGTGATTAAATGTATTACTGGAGATTAAATCACATGACTTGCCCACAGGCTCCAGCCATTAGTCAGGCAGCACATACATCCCTATGCTGCACTGCCTTCCTCCGCCAATTCGAAAGCAAAAAAGACTCGTTAAACAACTGGATAAATCTTGCGCGTGATTCAGTGGACTTAAAACTAAGGGCGCGGTCTTCTGGCAGCTCAAGTGTAACGAGGCTAGTGAATAGTGGGAGAGAACAAAAATGGGAACTGTGCCACGTGCCAAAAAGTTTGCGATGCAACTGGTTTGCTCCCATGGGTGAAATCGGAATGTCGCTGAAGCACGGTGAGAAACCAATTATCACCACTTAAGCCCTATTTCCATACAATTAACGAGAGCCACCATCATCCAATGGTCTCCTGACATTCACCGGCATCCCCAGCAAGTGGTCACGCTGGCGCCGATTAGTACTCCTTTTGGAAAATAGAAACCTGGCGGAAGGGCTTCCGTGGAGAGCCGAGGAGGTCAGTAGCCATCTTTGCTCTCAGGCAAAGAGACTGGGGGTGCGGGGCTGCCACCCCAGTGCTTGGCGGGGGGTGTGGGAGACCCTCCGCAGGGTGGGCTACCATAATGCTTGTTCAAAGAGTTATATAATGTGCTGTACAATACCCCGTTCCCTATAGTGTCCCCCCCCACCCCAGCCCCCAACCCATCTCCTCCCCATCCTCTACCTAACCCCTCCCCCCTACCCTGGAGCTCTCAGTGATGCTCAACGTGCCTGGCCCTCCCAGCTCTACCACAACGTCTAGCTGTGTCCCCAGGATGCACATCGGAGGTGGAAGCAGCCAGCTGCTTACCTCATCCTGTGGCCATTAATGCCCCTGGCGGGCATTCTCTGGGGACTCTTTCACCACAGGGCCCCGGCTCACTTGTCAAGGGCACAGGCATAGCGGTGCTACCCTGTCCCATGTGCTGACCCCGAGATGAGGCCGCACCAGGGGGTGGAACTCGTGAGTGCTGGTGGCCACCGTCGCCGCCCATGGGATGGGTCCGGGTTGGCACTCTGTCAGCCTTGGCGGTTCCCCATAGTCTGTACCATTGTGTCGATGCCCTTGGCGATGCTCTTCAGTGACTGGGATACATCCCTTCGAGATCAGGCTATGCTCTGCATTGCCTCAGCCATGCCCACCTGCGACTGGCACAAGCTCCGCAGTGCCTCGGCCATTCCCATCAGAGATCGGGACATGTCCCAAAGAACTTCATCAAGGTCAGCCTGGTACTGGGTGACATCTCCCAGTGAGGCACACATACTGCCGAGACCCTCGGCCATGGCCGTCACCGACTGCGCGACGCCTTAGACACCTTCACTCACGGTGCTGACATCGTGCACCAGGCTTTCCACTGCGGTTGCCACCCTAGCAGTGTTGGCCTCGGTGCCACTCATTGCCGGTGCCATCTAATGCGCTGGTAGCCTCTGGGACTCCTCCAATCGGCTATGGATTTGCTGGAGTGGTGAACGTCCCGGCTGCTCCCTATTGTCTCCATCAGCCCCGGGTATCTTTGTTCCAGAGACCCAGCATCAGGCTGGGGCCCAGGTGGGTCCAGGGATACAGCTGACCTCCAACTGCTGTCTCGCCGGGGAGATCCTGCCTCCACCCGATGTGCATCAGCAGCAGTGTGGTGCTCACCAGATTGTGCCTCATAAACCTGACCACTAGCATTTCCCACCGAGGTGTGTATCTGCACTGATGGATTGTGGGGATGACAGCTGTGATGCGACTATAATGGTTGCATCCTCAGAGCTCTCCTCTGAAGTGCTTTCCTCAGAGCCAGGAGATGGTGCCGCCCGGGATGAGCCGGTATCGTTGGCTGGAGGACCTGTGGGAGAATGGACATGTGGTCAAAGGGAGGGATGGGTCAGTCAGTAAGGTAATCACTATTCACATTTGACAGGTCCTCCGGGTGGATCCAAGTAGTCCCTCACTTCTGCAGCATCCGCCAGCCTCCATTTTGGTGACAGACCTGCCCTCGGCCACACCAGTCACCTCCAGGGCCTGCTCCTCGAAGGAGGTGAGGATTCTCAAGTCCGGAATGCCACCGCCAGTCTGCGCCCTCTCCCGCCGATTATGGGAGAGCTTTTCCTGAGGGGACACAGAGAGGGCATCGTTAGCCACAGTTGTGGGTGGGCGGGAGGGGTGGTGGTGTGAAGGGAGGGTTGGGGGGGTGGGTGGAGGGACTGCCAAAGGTAGACGGGGTGGAGGGAGGGTTGGGGGTCACCTGGGGGAATGCTCCCATGGGGGTTTGGGGGGGTGTGACGTTGGTGCCTACTCACTCGTGCTGCCCGGTGAAGGTCGTCGACCTTCTTCTGACACTGGAGGCCAGTCCTCCTGGTCACACTGTCCGAGCTGACTGCTTCCGCCACCTCATCCCAGGCAGCACAGGCTGCCTTGTGGCTCTCCCTCCGGGACCCTCGGGGAAACGGTACATCCCTCCTGGTCTCCACCGCGTCCATGAGCCTCCCCAGATCTGCATCCCCAAAAGTTGAGTCCGATCGTCTTGGCGCATTGTTGCTAGCTGGCTGGGGTTGGCCGAGCAAGTGCAGCTTAAGTGCTGCTCGGCATTGATAGCAGGGGACGGGCGAGTGCGGTCTTGGCGAATCAGCTGGCCAACCGGCATTCAGAGCGAGAAGCCTGTGAGGTCGAGTTATGTGGAGCAATTAATGTTGAATAGCCTTGCCGGCCTCGCTAGGCTGAGCGCTGGGAAACCCTGGATATTTCCGCTCGCTAACACACTTGGGAAATATTTCCAGATGATCGCTGCGTAAGTCTGCTGTTGGGCGGGTTTAGCCGAATGTTTCTGGGTGGCTGCAGCGCTGAGAAATACCCCACAATTCAACAGCAGTTTGTTATTTTGGCCTCGGAGAGTTTTCTCCGCCGAGGATTTCCTGCTGCTGAGCTGATCTTACCAACATTTACATAGAATTTACAGTGCAGAAGGAGGCCATTCAGCCCATCGAGTCTGCACCGGCTCTTGGAAAGAGCACCCTACCCAAGGTCAACACCTCCACCCTATCCCCGTAACCCAGTAACCCCACACAACACTAAGGGCAATTTTGGACACTAAGGGCAATTTATCATGGCCAATCCACCTAACCTGCACATCTTTGGACTGTGGGAGGAAACCGGAGCACCCGGAGGAAACCCACGCACACACAGGGAGGATGTGCAGACTCCGCACAGACAGTGACCCAAGCCGGAATCGAACCTGGGACCCTGGAGCTGTGAAGCGATTGTGCTATCCACAATGCTACCGTGCTGCCCATGAACATGAACGGCTGTCTGCAGATCGGGACGACATTTTGATCGGCAGCTCCGATCTTCTGCCACTCCTTCATCCACTCCCCACCTTTATCGACCCCCTCAACCTTCTCCAGGCCTTTGGGTCTCCCCATCCCTCCTCCAAGTGCCAAAGATCCCTCCCCACGCCAATCCTTGGCACTGCCGACCTGGAACTTGGGCACCTTGAAAACTGCCAGCCTGGCACTCTGGCAATTCTACGGTCACTCTGGATGTGCTACCCAGGTACCCTGGCAGTGGCAAGGATGGCACTGCCAGGATGCCATGGCGGCACTGCCATGGTGCCAGACTAGCACTGCAAAGGTGCCCAGGTACCAGCACCAGGGTACCACCCTATACTGTGCCTGATACCCAAGGAGCTTCCAATGGCCTGAGAGACCCCTGAGGTGCTGTTTTACCTGGTCCATATTTGTGTGGGCAAATACTAAACGGCACCCTGGCGAGGTCTCCCAGGCATGGACGTGCTGGGTGAATCAGGTGCCGGGTATTTAGATCTGGATCTTGCCTGGTAAGGGCGAGTTCCAGATCGCGGCAGGCGGAACGGGTTGGGTGACTCACGATCGATCCGGCGCGCAGCCTGATTTGGGACTTGCGCTCGATTCACCTGTTGTGCGGATCCCTGCCAGATGCAACAGGGTCGCTGAATCGGCCCCTTGACTGTCACCCAAACATTTGCCCCACACCCTAACCCTCCTTTTAAAAATATTTTAAGAAGTGTTCAAAGAAAATGATTTTTAAAAAAAAACTTTTAATGACCCAATGATTTTTTTTTCCAGGGTTGGGTACAGCTATGACTTAGAGATTGAGCTCCAATCCCTGGAGACCCCTGGCCAATTCTGGCAACTCTTGGGCTTGGTGATGAAGAGATTGGAAGTTCAGTTCCATGTTAAATAGCGTAGCAAGGTTACAAATACTGTGATTCCGCCTGTGATACTGGCCAGCACTGAGATTGAGGACTAAGATAAAGAGGAATTTCTTCCACTCAAAAGTCAACAACTTTTGGAATTTTCTACCCTAAAGACTTGTTGTTTAGAATGTTCAAGTTCAGATTGATACATTTTTGAAGGAATCAAGGGAAATGGGGATGGTGCAGGAGGATGCAGTTCAGATGAAATATCAGTCATGATCCTACTGATTATTAGAGCAGGCTGAATGGGCCAATTGGCCTATTCCTGTCCTATTTCTAATGTTCTTATGTTCAGGGAGAGTGATGGTGTTGGTGATGAGGAAACATAATTTGTGACAGGGACCAAACAGTCTATTACCTTACGGAATGATATTTAAATTAATTTGGTATTTCATCTTTCTGTTCCAGATTATGCAACATCTCCCTCAATGAAGTTCATGTTGAAACATATTTTAATGGTTATTTGATTAATGGATCTGTGGTGGTTTCTGTAACAAGCCAGAGACTGTAATCCTTTAACATGCACTTTCAGAAGTCAAATCATCTGAAAAAGTTTTGTTTCAATCCAAATATTCACTCTATGTATGGTCTGGCTCTGCATTAAAGTAATTTAATCGGCAAATTGTTTATCAAATTCAGATATAATGTGACATGCCTTAAATGGAATGGTTTTTAACATTTTGGAATCTCGGATTTAGTTGCTTAGCATGAACCCTGTCCACAAGTAACATAAAGGGTATGGTTTATTCTAATTGTGCGTGTGTTGTTTATTTAGTTATTATGTGGTTCTGGCAGGGGACACCTCAGACAATTTGCATTGTAATGAGAAGCACATCATATCAGTATTTGCCTCCGAATCATCCTTGCATCATATGTTTTCAGATAGGGTTCCTTCGGTTGATTCACAGAAGTATCGCAGAATCGTTGCAGTGCAAACAGAGGCTATTCGGCCCATCGAACCTGCACCGACCCTCCTAAAGAGATCCGCACCCTTGCCCACTCCACTCCATCGCCTTACCTAACCTGAACAACCCTGGACACTAAGGGACAATTTAGCATGGCCAATCTACCTAACCTGCGCATCTTTGGACTGTGGGAGGAAACCAGAGCATCCGGAGGAAACCCACGCAGACACAGGTAGAACGTGCAAACTTCGCACAGACTATCATCCAAGGCTGGAATCGAACTCAAGTCCCTGACACTGTGAGGCAGCAGTGCTGACCACTGTGCCAGCAGGCCATCCTCATTAGGGTATTCCATAGCCCTGTAAGGTCATCAGATTTCTATAATCAGCTTTCACTACTCTAGCATTTGTAAGATTATGCGTACCCTAATTTATCGAATCTGCCTGCCCTCTGGATTGTCCAGTCCCACTAAACGGTAGTTGACTTTTGATGGGGTGCCAAATCTTCAGCAGTGGGTCCCGCCACAACAGGAAAATCCCGGCCATAGTTTGTAATTGTTTGCAATGATCATCATTTGGGGTTATCACCATTGTTTATCGTGATCGCAGTTGTTTACTGTGATCGCTGTTGCTTACTGTGATCGCTATTTGCAATGATCACCGTTGATTGTAGGTGCCAGATTTCTTTGCTCCATTGAAAATTACGTGCTTAGTAACAACTCTTCCATTTTGACATATCTTTCAGTGGTATCCACGAGGAATAAAAAGTCCAACTGTGGATTCAGTGTCAGAACTCTCTCGACCTTCACCTCCACCACAAGCAGACACACACACATGCAAAGACACACACACATCTCTTGTACTAAAAAAAAACGATGACATGATACTTACCTCGACTTACATCCACGTGCTGAACTGTAGTATGCTTACCCACAGTGGGTAGGCAGTATTGGATTACAATATAAAAAAGGGAACTGCTTCATACGGTTAAGATTGTAAAGTTGTCAAGAATTCAGGCCTTCGGTGACCCACTTTATCTCCCTTCCCTCACATTTATTACCTAATGTTTATCTGTGCAAATTTTTGAATAACAAACTGATTTACATCAGAACGTTTGTTCAAAATATTATGAAACATTTGGCACCAATTTCAATTATTTTTAACGTAAGATATGTATTATGATTTGCGACTGACCTTTTGCTCACTCCATTATAAATATTTTGCATGATTTTATTCTCTTTTTTCAAACACTGATAAACTATCTGGGTGGTCGTGTACTGGATCACATTGTGATTTATTTCATGTGCTGTGATAGATGTGGCTAGAATTCCTGACTCTGATTTCCTGGTCTCAGCAAGGTTGTCAATGCGATACACCAAAGTATGGTGGAAATAGAGAGTAGTGAGGAAAATGTTTCCTCAATGTGAAGGAGTGGAAGTTGAACATACAAACATACAAAATTGATGGTTCTTTTTCGCCTGCCTGCGAGTCACACCCCAGATATTTTGATGTCCCTCCATACTGGTCAGTTAATGCTGTGACGTTGGAAAAGGCCAGGGTCAGAATTATTCATTTCAATGTTTCGACATCCAACAATTCAATTATATTTCACAAACGTAGGGAGAATTTCAAAGAGTTGTACATTGAGGAGGGAAACGGATGGTGCACAACAGGAGGGAAAATAGTTGGTGTTGGTGGGGTGAATATGGAGGAATTTAAAAGTGGAGATGGGGTGGAAAGTTGAAGAGAATCTGAGGGAACAATGGCATAGTGGCTGAGTGAGCAATCCTGCATCTTAGAAGAGTGAATAAATCCTACTAATTTTCTTAGGAATAAACTATCTTTTCATATTAAAAGTAATACATAAAAATAAAGCATTCCTGTTTACCAGAGAAATTTTTGAAGCAAAGGTTCAATTCAGAGCTTCCGTTCATATTTCGTCCAGTTACTGGAGGCAAACGTCTTTGGTCTATGTTTATTTCACATTATAGAGAGAGAGAGAAAATCAGTTTTGTTTTATCTTCAGAAAAAAAGGGGAAATGAGACAAACTAAAGATCACCTGACCTACGAGTTGGGGAACTTTCACAATTCAATGCTGCCAATCAAAGCTGCATCTTGGTCAATCATGGGTATGCAACCCATATTATTTCATCCATTAATAACATGCTCACTGATTAGAGTCAAAGAGTTGGATTTTCTCAGAGTTAGGAAGACTCAACAGACCTTTAAAACTGGAGTGCAGGGCCCGCAGATGGAGGTCCCATCCTCATTTCCAACACATCCAATTTTTACCATTAGGAGAAAAACGTTGGGGTGTGATTCATGCAGGCAGAAGCCCAAACTCAGCAAGGCCATTTGAACTCAGTGCTGAGCCAAACAGATCCTATTTTAGCTATTGCAAGGGCTTTACATTGCAGTATGATAGGTGCAAATTGGTGCAGTAGACAACTAAATCTCTTTGAGTTGTTAACCTATTATGGAGAAAACAAATTTCTATTCAGGTTCTGCACCATAAGACAACTAATCCTTCACTAGACGTTTTAAACTGTCAATTAAATTGAGAACTCAGAACACCCTGCTGAGATAATGGTAGGTTTTGAAACTCGGCCAAGCATTCATAATGACAAAATGATAGCTCGAGGGGAAATATCAACAAAGGTCTCTGTTGATGCTGCACAACCGGATGCTACTTCATTTTCTAACCTATTCCTATCAATCAAAGCAGCCCAGCTAATTGTTTTTCTTTAACTCTTACTGACCGCTGCAGCCTGTTTTTTAATAAAGTTCAATGAGTGGGGGGATTTAAAACATTTCAGATCATGACAGTAATGCAGATCTTATCCACCTTTCAGGAACGTTTGCATCTACTCTCTCAATTTGTAACTCCCACACTGCAAGTAAAGGTTCTTGCAACAGCCACATATTGAGCCTGTGTGAACTCAGCAGGGAGTTCTAATGACTATGCTGAGTTTGGGTTTCTTGCCTGTGCAAATTATACCCCGCCCCCTTTCTACTCCAGAAAAAAATGGATTTGTCAAAGATGGGGTGGGACATCTGGGTCCAGGTCCTGTCGGCCATTTTTAAAGGTCTGCAGAAGCTTCTTGACTGCCCCAATACCCAGCCTGTAGAGTCATTACGGCACAGAAGGAGGACATTCATCCTATTGGGTCCATGCTGGTCCTCCACAGAGCAATCCAGTCAGCCCCACTTACCAACTTGGTTCCGAGAACCCTGCAAGTTTGTTTCCTTCCTGTGCCATTCAATTTTACTTTGAAATAATTGAATTTTTCCCCTTCCACCACCGTGGGCAGCAACGTGCAGGTCATTATGACCCGCTGCGTGAAAGTCTTCTTCCTCACATTCCCTCCGCATCTCTTGCCATACTCTTATATTTGTGTCCCTTGTACCATCAGCTAATGACAACAGTTTTTCCTTGTCTTCCTTCTATCAAATCTCCCCGGAATCTCCTTTGAAAATGAAAATGAAAATGGCTTATTGTCACAAGTAGACTTCAATGAAGTTACTGTGAAAAGCCCCGAGTCACCACATTCCGGGCCTGTCCAGGGGGCCGGGGCCGGAATCGAACCGTGCTGCTGGCCTGCTTGGTAAGCCAGCGATTTAGCTCAGTGAGCTAAACCAGCCCCTTTAATGAAAATGGCTTATTGTCATAAGTAGGCTTCAAATGAAGTTACTGTGAAAAGCCGCTAGTCGCCACATTCCGGCGCCTGTTCAGGGAGGCTGATCGAGGGAGAACAACTTGAGCCTATGCAACCTCAAATTGTAACTAAAATCTCTCATTTCTGGAACCATACCATTAAATCTCTTCTACCTGCTCTCAAGAATTCTTGGCAGGTGCTTCTGTGGGGGCCTATCTTTTGTATATAATGAACCTGAGCACGGTTCCCATAATTGTTTGACACCCACTAATTATTCAAAGAATGCCTTCATTCTTTGGAACTATTGCTTCAGTCGAGCAATTCGTGCCAGCTTGTTAAGTCCTGAGGAAAGTTTGATGCATTGCAGGTTTTTCCAGCTCCTGTGTTTTGTGTTATTTTTGTTTTATCTACCAGCCATATAGAGAAGCTTGGCCTTATTAAACACAAACTGGACAGTCTATAAAATATCTTCTTTATTTGATAACCCCCAGGGGTTTTGACCAAGCAAAGGAGACTCACAAATTCCAAAAGGAACACTGATGAAAATTATAACACCACTCCCGCCCCCCCAGGGCAGGTGGGAATTAAATACCTAAAAAAATGGAAACTCAACCTCAACTGCCCTCCCTCCATGAATCCTCTCCCTTTCTCCATGAGTCCTCTCACTCCCTCTCTCTCCATCTCCCTCCCTCCATGAATCCTCTCCCTCCCTCTTCCTCTTTCCCCTTTTCTTCTTCCTTCTCTTCTGCATTGTATGGATTTAATCTTTTAATCTCAATCTTCTAATGATGGCTCTTTCTCCAAGCATGATTTATTTTCCTCTGGACGTGGTAGCTATCAATCCTGACATGATCGCCCTCCGATGCTTTCACATCATCATTCTCTATCCTAACCCTATGAGGATGATTCTGCCTAACATCTGGCCTCTATTTCAATCCGGTCAGCTGTCAGGTGGAACATGAGGGAAATATATTGAAAAGAGCCTCTGCTGTTAAATTGCGTGGAACCTTGGTGTTCCTTGTAGTTCCATGTTTTCTGGTTGTTTTAAGTTACCCCCCAATCCTTTCCTGGCCCCCTATAAATATTGGGACCAATATCTTCACCCTGTTCAAACTTTAAAGTTCTAGTATCTTAAAAGAGTCAAATTCTGCAATCACTTAGGAAAGAGTGGATAGACCTGAGGTGCAGATGACAGTGGGCTTCAGGCAAGAGTGGACCTCGGGCAAGGCGCAGTCAAGTAATAGATATCCTCAGGCAGCTCTCTGGTAAAGTTAAATTGCTCGCTAGACTGTAAAGCCAGCAATAGCACTAAGTGAAGTCCTTAAAAGGGAACCAGGAAATGGAGTAATAGGGTTAGGATAGAGAATGATAGGGCAGCACGGTGGCCTAGTGGTTAGCACAACCGCCTCACGGCGCTGAGGTCCCAGGTTCGATCCCGGCTCTGGGTCACTGTCCGTGTGGAGTTTGCACATTCTCCCCGTGTCTGCGTGGGTTTCGCCCCCACACCCCAAAAATGTGCAGAGTAGGTGGATTGGCCACGCTAAATTGCCCCTTAATTGGAAAAAATAATTGGGTAATCTAAATTTATAAAAAAAAAGGATAGAGAATGATGATGTGAAAGCATCGGAGGGCGATCATGTCAGGATTGATAGCTACCACGTCTAGAGGAAAATAAATCATGCTTGGAGAGAGAGCCATCATTAGAAGATTGAGATTAAAAGATTAAAATCCATACAATGCAGAAGAAGGCCTTCGGCCCATCGAGCCGGCACCGACCCCCAAAGAGCATCCTACCTAGGCCCATTCCCCTGCCCTATCCCCGCAACCCTGTAAGCCCACCCAACCTGCACCTCTTTGGATACTAAGAGGCAATTTTAATATGGCCAATCCACCTAACATCTTTGGACTGTGGGAAGAAACCGGAGCATGCGGAGAAACCCACGCAGACACAGGAAAAAGTTGCAAACTCCAAGGGCAGAATTGAACCCGGTCCCTGGTACTGTGAGGCAGCTGTGCTAACCAATGTGCCACCATGCCTCCCATGTTGTGAGGGAAGAAGATCAGGTCAGGAGGGAGGGAGATTAGCTTGGATATTCACCACCGAGGCAGGTAGTGGGAGTTGGGAAAATTCCAGGCTTGGTCCGCCCACCTTGGGGGAAATTGCCCACTATGGTGGGACTTTCATTGCTGGGGAACGGGTGCAGAATGCAACCAGGCCAGCCCAACTGGGAAAGAGGTTGTTGGTTTCTGAAACGGACTGTTTAGATGGTATACCAGCCCTCACCTATCACTCCTCCCTTAACCTCTCCATGCTACCTCATGTCCCGATGCCTGGGTATGCCACCCCACCCATGGCCCTTCATGCCCCCATTGACACACCAAGGACATCATATCCCTGATACCAGACTATGCACTGCCACTCAACCCTCGTGGACCCTTATGCCCCCAATGCCAAGATATGCACCTCCACCCACCCTGTGTGGTCCCTTATTTACTCTTTGCCAAACGATGGCCCCGCAATGGCTCTTTCTGCCCCCTCTGAGAAGCTATGACACTTCTATGCCCACTATATATTGTGTGAAACCAATGAATCGTATCGTGACAAGATGTGTCAAAGACACTTGAGAGACACAATCTGTGCATGACTTGCCATTGTGTTAAAAAATTTGTTTCACCATAGCCCAATAAAAGTGTCAATCATGCAGACATCCATTACCTGCATGAAACACCTGAGCCCCAGGGAAAACATTGCTTGATTGATGGTTCTGCCTCTCTGATCTCTGTGCCAGTTTCACAATTTTTACTTGGACGAAGCGAAGAATTTTCAAGTGTCTGCAGTTTCTGTTATTGATATTTTGAAGGGTCTGAATTATTTTACTGGACTGTGGTGAAAGGATGTTGCAACATAATTTTAAAAGCTTTTTTTTACACAAACTAGAGTCACTATGGGGTTCTTTGGTTCTCTACACAGTATAGTAGTGGGTCAATAAGCGTGGTATTGTCATAGCTTGGCATATGGGGTAATGAGGAGTTATGGGGGTGGCTGAGGGGCATAGCCTGGCAAAGACAGCATGAGGGACCATGTGGGTGGTTGAGGACATTGGTTGGCATAGGGCTTTGGGGGACTATGGGGGATGGGCAGGAGGTATAATTTGGAATGGGGGCGTGTGAGATAGATGGGAGGCGTAGCTTGGAAGAGGGAACATATGAGCATCAGTGAGGTGTGGGGGCCTCACTTGCCTTTACGGCATGACGAAACCCCTTTGAACGCATCTTTTATATGAAATGAAAAAATTAAAATTGCTTATTGTTACAAGTAGGCTTCAAAAATGAAGTTACTGTGAAAAGCCCCTAGTCGCCACATTCCGGCACCTGTTCGGGCGGCTGGTATGGGAACTCAACCCGCGCTGCTGGCCTGCCTTGGTCTGCTTTAAAAGCCAGATGTTTAGTCCTGTGCTAAACCAGCCCCTCATATGACCCCTTCATGCAGACTATGGTTCATGATTTCTCTAAGAGGCTGTAAAATATTACTCTTTAAAAACATGGCTCTTCTCCATGACAATTACAGAGAGATAGAACATGCCCAACCTCTGTAATGGATCCAGTCAGGTTGGGAGTGCCGGGTGCGGGCTTTTGACCTTACCCAGCCTGCACCCTTAAAAAGCATTCCTGAAGACCACACAGCTTGGGAATGGGGTCAAGAATCCCAGAATAATAATCAAGACTGGCCTATCATTTTCATTGGTCTCCTGACTCAGTGAAAATCAAGCCCGCTGTGTCAGGATGGAGGGCAATTGTGTCCAGATCATGGAAGTTTGTGTCAGAATGGAGGGTGATTGTGTCAGAATTTGGATTTGATTTATTGTCACATGTACCGAGGTACAGTGAAAAGTATTGTTCTGCGTACAATCCAGACAGATTGTTCTTTACATGGAAAAACATAGGACATATGATAAATATACAATGTAAGTACATAGACACAGGCATCGGGTGAAGCATATGGAGTGTTGTACTACTCAGTAGAGAAGATGTGTGAAGAGATCAGTTCAGTCCAGAAGAGGGTCATGCAGGAGTCTGATAACAGCGGGGAATAAGCTGTTTTTGAACCTTTTAGTCCGTTTACTCAGACCTTTGCATCTCCTGTCCAATGGAAGAGGTTGGAAGAGAGAAGAGAGGGGTCTTTGATTATGCAGCCCGCTTTCCAAAGGCAGCGGGAAGTGTAAACAGAGTCAATGGATGGAAGGCGAGTTTGCGTGATGGACTGGGCTGTGTTCACGACTCTCTCTAGTTTTTTTACGATCTTGGGCCGAGCAGTTGCCATACCAGACTGTGATGCAGCCAGATACGATGCTTTCTATGGTGCATCTGTAAAAATTGGTAAGAGTCAATGTGGGAATGCCGAATTTCCTTAGTTTCCTGAGGAAGTATAGGCGCTGTTGTGCTTTCTTCGTTGAAGTGTCGAGGTGGGTGGACAGATTGTTGGTGATGTGCACAGCTGGGAATTTGAAGCTGTCAACCACCTCCACCTCACCAGTTGGTACGCCCAGGATCTGAGTACACGTCAGGGACTCTGTCAGCACCGGTTTTGTCACTTTCAAGAAGGTCGATCTGACTTTGAATGGAGGGAGATTGTCTCGGGAGGGAGACTGTGTTGGGAAGGAGGGAGACTGTTTCAGGAGTAAAGCGATTGTGTTGGGATGGAGCGCGATTGTGTCGGGATGGAGGGCGATTCTGTCAGGGTGAAGGGCCGTTTGTGTCAGAATGGAGGGAGATTTTGTCGGTAGGGAGGGTGATTGTGTCAGAATGGAAGGCGATTATGTCGGGATGGAGGGGGATTGTGTCGCGAGGGAGGGAGATTGTGTCGCGAGGGAGGGAGATTGTGTCGCGACGGAGGAGATTGTGCCAGGATGGAGGGAGATTGTGTAGGGAGGAAGGGAAGTTGTGTCTGGAGGACAGGAGGTTGTGTCCGGAGGGAGGGAGGTTGTATCTGGAGGAAGGGAGGTTGTGTCCGGAGGGAGGGAGGTTGTGTCTGGAGGAAGGGAGGTTGTGTCTGGAGGAAGGGAGGTTGTGTCCGGAGAGAGGGAGATTGTGTCCGGAGGGAGGGAGGTTGTGTCTGGAGGGAGGGAGATTGTGTCCGGAGGGAGGGAGGTTGTGTCTGGAGGGAGGGAGATTGTTTCTGGAGGGAAGGATATTGTGTCTGGAGGGAGGTTGTGTTTGGAGGGAGGGATATTGTGTCTGGAGGGAGGGAGGTTGTGTCTGGATGGAGGGATATTGTGTCTGGAGGGAGAGAGGTTATGTCCGGAGGGAGGGATATTGTAGATTGCATCAGGGGAGGGAGATTGTATCGGGAAGGAGAGCGATTGTGTAGGGAAGGAGAGCGATTGTGTCGGGAAGGAGTGGGATTGTGTTGGGAAGGAGAGCGATTGTGTCGGGATGGAGAGCGATTGTGTCGGGATGGAGAGCAATTGTGTTGGGAAGGAGAGCTACTGTGTCGGGAAGGAGAGCGATTGTGTCGGGAAGGAGAGCGATGGTGTCGGGAAGGAGAGCGAATGTGTCGGGAAGGAGAGCGATTGTGTCGGGAAGGAGAGCGATTGTGTCGGGAAGGAGAGCGATTGTGTCGGGAAGGAGAGCGATGGTGTCGGGAAGGAGAGCGATTGTGTCGGGAAGGAGAGCGATTGTGTCAGGAAGGAGAGAGATTGTGTCGGGAAGGAGAGCAATTGTGTTGCGAAGGAGAGCAATTGTGTCGAGAAGGAGTGCGATTGTGTTGGGAAGGAGAGCGATTGTGTTGGGAAGGAGAGCGATTGTGTTCGGAAGGAGAGCGAATGTGTTGGGAAGGAGTGCGATTGTGTTCGGGAGGAGAGCGATTGTGTTGGGAAGGAGAGCGATTGGGTTGGGAAGGAGAGCGATGGTATGGGGATGGTACCAGTTACTGACGTGGACTGGGTAGTGTTGGTTTGGAAGGTTGATTAGTGTTAGTGCTGGTTGGGGTGTAATTTTGATTGACAGGAGAGGATGGATCAGAGGCCAGAAAGAGCCCATGTGTTTTGAATATCAGTGCTGGCGGAGCATTTCTTTTCCTCACATCTAAGTACGTATATGTTTAGCAGTTGAGTTTATTTGACTGAAGCCTGCAGGGATGCTTTTAAGGATTGTTGATATTAGGCCATTAATTAGTACACCTGTTTTTCCTGAATGCAGCTGTGGCCAGCTGTATTCAGGGAATGCAATATTGCAGAGCGGGATTCAAACAGAGGTTCTGACATTATGCAATGAATTTTCTGCCTTTTTCAGGTTCAGCCATTGGAAGCCTAGTTGTTTTGCATCCTCCAAATGGAGGGTGAAACTTTCCCAGCTCCTAATCAGCATTCGCTTCCTCCCACCATATTGGAAACTTGGGAGGCCATTTGGGTGCTGCATAGTCATACATCGGGACTCAAATCTTTTCATTCGGCGATACATATTGCCAGATCATTAACATCATAGCATCATAGGTCACAGGGGTGTCGGCTTAGTACAATTACATTGCTCGGTTTCCTGCATAAGGAGTATTGGCCGAAGTGGAGGATGTTGAGATTTTCAGTTGATATTTTGGTGTGGAGGGTATGGTGAAAGGCAATACACAAAATTCTGGTTGAGTTCATCTTCGGGAATTAGGAAAGGCAGCTTTCAGTACCCCCTGGCCATTCCCATTCCCACTATTCAATAGCTCATGGCTAAATTATACCTCAATTTCATTTATCTCTTTTGCACCATATCACTTATCCATATCTAACAAAAATCTGTTTGATCTTAGTTTGGAGTATTTTGGAGTATCTCAATTGATCCAGCATCCAAACAATTTTTCAAGAGGATTGAGTACAGGTTTCTTGCCTGTGTTCTTGTCAGCTGAAATAATGTGGGCTAAACACCAGCAATGAGGCATACATCCGGCAGTAAGCAACAATAGTGTCCTGGAATGAAAATGCTCAAAAATCAAATTAAATTGTCCCTCATCAAATTATATATAGGGTGAGCTGTGGGCCCAAGTCAAGAACCTCAGTGGAGCTCGCCTCCCTCGACTCTAAGAATTGTTGTCCTGTCCTTTCGTGAGGGCCACAAAGAATCCAGCACGAGTTTTCAGGATACAAAGAAATATCATTTATTTACAATAACATATAGAACCATAGAACAGTACAGCACAGAACAGGCCCTTCGGCCCTCAATGTTGTGCCGAGCCATGATCACCCTACTCAAACCCACGCATCCACCCTATACCCATAACCCAACAACCCCCCCCCTTAACCTTACTTTTTTTAGGACACTACGGGCAATTTAGCATGGCCAATCCACCTAACCCGCACATCTTTGGACTGTGGGAGGAAACCGGAGCACCCGGAGGAAACCCACGCACACAGGGGGAGGACGTGCAGACTCCACACAGACAGTGACCCAGCCGGGAATCGAACCTGGGACCCTGGAGCTGTGAAGCATGTATGCTAACCACCATGCTACCCTGCTGCCCCCCTATATATATATATATATATATATATATATATATATATATATATATATATATATATATATACACACAACAGCAGCAGCAACTTCCCTTGCTGCTCACTCCTCTCTCTCTGCTGGTTCCAAACTGGCCAGCTCTATTTATGCAGGGAGTCTGCTAATGATTTCTCCACCCCCCTCATTGGGGAAGCTCATACTCCCATAGGATTGTGGGATTGTCATTTGTCCCCAGCCAATGGTAAGCAGGCAGGTTATAACATCCCTCCCCACCCCCCAAAGTCCAAGGAATCCACCAAAGACCCCGGCCAAGGAGGGCGTCGGACTTGTTTTGCTGCAGGCCGGACACCATTTGCATGAGGCGCTGGATCGGGCGGCTTGTAACGAGATGGAGACCGGCCCTTCCGTGATGAACGGCGTAACGGTTGTACATCCACGGCCCGTGTGCCGAGGATTCCCCCTCTGAGGTGTCTTGTGTCTCCATCTCGGAGTCAGAGTCTGCTGCCTCCGTCATCTCGGCGTCTTTATCTCCACGCGGTTCTGTCACGACCTGCGCAGGCTTTGAGTGCGGCACCAGAGGAAGATTGTGAGGAATACTTTCCATTGCGTCTGGTCTCTGTGGCTGTAGAAATGAGCGGGGAATCTTTGGAAAGGATAGTCTTCTGGACCGAACATGATCTACATGTTTGCGCTGGAGACTGCCCTGGGCTTGCACCTGGTAAGAGATAGGGCCCGTTTGGCGAAAAATTACACCAGGGACCCACTGGGCACCACCAGCAAAATTCCGAACGAACACTGGGTCACCAGGCATAAACTGCCGAATCGGTCGATGCCGAGAAAAACCATGTCCCTGCCGTTCTTGTGTGCGGCGTACTTTTGCGCCAATGTCCGGGAAAACCATGCTAAGATGGGTGCAAAGTCTCCGGCCCATTAGGAGTTCTGCGGGAGTTACCCCAGTCACCGCATGGGGGGTGGTCCGATATGAAAACAAAAAACGAGCCAGTCTCATGTCCATCGACCCGGAAGACTGCTTCTTTAGGCCTCATTTGTATGTCTGCACTGCGCGCTCCGCCAACCCATTTGAAGCCGGGTGGTAAGGGGCAGTGCGGATATGGCATATGCTGTTCATCTTCATGAACCTTGCAAACTCCTCACTTGTGAATGGAGTGCCGTTGTCCATGACCAGCACTTCGGGGAGGCCATGCGTATTGAAAGACAAACGCATCTTCTCGATTGTTGCGCAGGATGTTGTGCCTGCCATCTTATGCACCTCTAGCCATTTAGACTGGGCGTCGATTAA
Source organism: Scyliorhinus canicula (assembly GCF_902713615.1). Taxonomy (NCBI): domain Eukaryota; kingdom Metazoa; phylum Chordata; class Chondrichthyes; order Carcharhiniformes; family Scyliorhinidae; genus Scyliorhinus; species Scyliorhinus canicula. The sequence goes on along the minus strand of NC_052148.1, from coordinate 223,398,693 downwards.
CAGCAGGAACATGGATCCTTGAAAAGGGCCGGCGAAATCCACATGCAAGCGCGCCCAAGGCCGCCCTGGTCATTCCCAGTGATGTAGGGACGCGGCCAGCGGAAGCTTCTGATGCTCCTGGCAAAGGAGCGGTTTTGGGCCACCTTCTCAATGTCGGTGTCGAGGCCTGGCCACCAGACATAACTCCGGGCCAACATTTTCATTTTGGTCACACCTGGATGCCTATTGTGCAAGTCTCTCAGTATCAGCTCCTGTCCTTTATCCGGGACAATCACACGTGTCCCCCACAAAAGGATGCCGTCTTCCAAGCTGAATTCGGACAGCTTGGAGGAAAATGCCCGCAACTCGCCTGGGAGTTCCATCTTGTGGGACAGGACGGCCCCAATACCATACGGGGATGCATCACATGTGACGAGCAAAGGCTTTCCAGGATCATAGTGGATTAGTAACCCAGATGACGACAATTGTTGTTTTACTCGCCGGAAAGCGGTTTCTTGTGGCTAACCCCAAACCCAGGTGTGATTCTTCTTTAGCAGAAGATGCAATGGGGCCAGCATAGTTGCCAGATTGGGGAGGAACTTTCCGTAATACTTTACGAGGCCGAGAAACGAGCGAAGATGCGAAGTGTCAGTCGGGGCTGGGGCCTGTTGAATCGCGCGCACCTTCTCTGCAACGGGGTGAAAACCTTTGTGGTCCACCCGATAACCTAGGTCGACTACTTCCTTCGCCTGAAAGACGCACTTTGTGCGACGTAAACAGACTCCAGCCTCCGAAAAGCATCTAAGGACAGCCTCCAAATTTTCCAAATGTTCCTGTTCCGACGTCCCTGTGATCAAAACGTCATCTAAGTAGACAGCAACACGTGGTAAACCTCTCCAAATGCCCTCCATATCGCGTTGAAAAATAAGGCAAGCAGAGGATACTCCAAAGGGCAAACATGTATATTCATACAGGCCCTGGTGTGTATTAATCATTACATAGGGCCGAGAGGCAGGGTCCAGCTCCAACTGTAGGTAGGCGTGACTCATATCTAATTTTGTGAACGAGAGTCCGCCTGCAAGCTTCGTGTAGAGGTCCTCTATGCAAGGCATTGGGTATCGGTCGAGTCGGGAAGCCGTATTCACTGTAAGTTTATAATCGCCGCAGAAGCGAACTGTGGCATCTGGCTTCATTACAGGTACAATTGGTGCTACCCAGTCAACGAAACGGACGGGCCTGATGATACCCAAAGTCTCCAAATGAGTGAGCTCTCCTTCTACCTTCTCGAGCAAGGAGTAAGGCACGGGCGTGCCCGGAAATAGCACGGCGTGGCTCCTGGTTCGACTTGGATACGGGCTACAGCCCCTTTTATTTTCCCCAAACTGGGCTGGAATACATCTGGGTATCGTCCTAGCACCTCAGTCAACCCTCCAGAAACTGTTTGGAGGATGTGCTGCCACTGCAACTGCAAATGGCGCCACCAGTCCCGACCCAACAGGCTGGGCCCATGGCCGCGCACCACGATAAGTGGGAAACGCCCCTCCTGGCGTCCATAAACAACAGGGGTCATCGTAGTTCCTGCAATGTCCAATGGTTCCCCCAAACAGGTGGCCAACCTGGCCTGTGTGTCGGTTAATGTAAGGGTCTGTATACCCTGCTTGATGCGGTCGAATGCCCTCTGGGCAATCACGGAGACCTCTGCGCCAGTGTCCAACTCCATCTCAAGCGGGTGACCATTGACCCGTACTGTCACTTTAATGGGGGTCACACGGGGAGCTGCCACACAATGTAGCTGCAGGCAGTCATCCTCCGTCTCCATGTCCTCGGGAGTAGTCGCCGCAGGTTCATCCAAATGAAAGGTATGGCCCCTGGGCTGGCCCCAGTTTCGGTCGGAACGACGGCGCATCTGGCGCCCCCAGGACCGGTGTCCGCGACGGGGTCTGCGCCTACAAGTCTGACACGGACATGGCTCCTCATCCATTGGTTTTGGAGAAGGCTCCCTTCGGGGAGGAATGTCCGACGGCCACTGGCGTCGATCCGGATGTCGCCTTGCCCAAGGTACCGCAGGGGTGCAGGGGACGCTTTCGGACGGAAGGGGTTGCGCCCCAAGGCGTGCACCACAATTCCCTGTAGTTCCTGCACTCCTCATTCTGCGCTCTCTCGGGACAATACTATTTGAATGGCCTGTTGAAAGTCAATGTTGGCTCGGCTAACAACTTTCTCTGGGTGGCCACATTGTTAATACCGCAAACCAAACGGTCGCGTAACATTTCTGACAAGGTCTCACCATAGTCACAGTACTCCGCAATCCTGCATAGCCTGGATAGAAAGTCGGCAAAGGATTCTCCTGGGGTCCTCTCAGCGGTATTAAACTGGTAACGTTGGACTATCATGGATGGGGTTGGGTTAAAATGTTGCCCCACTAAGTTCACAAGTTCATCAAACGTTTTGGTGTCCGGCGCAGCTGGGTACGTAAGGCTCCTAATCACCCCAAACGTATGCGGGCCACAGGCGGTGAGCAATATGACCACCTGGCGCTCGTTTTCGGTGATGTTGTTTGCCCGGAAATAGTAACGCATCCGTTGTGCCTACTGGTTCCAGCTTTCCAGCGCAGCATCAAAAACATCCAAACGTCCATACAGAGGCATGGTGTAAAAGAAAACTACTTCCAACCTGTATCCAACAAAAATCCAGGGAGGTGGCTTCAGCAGTGTAGACAGCTATTCACTTTAACCCTCGTCACCAGTTTTGTGAGGGCCATAAAGAATCCAGCACGAGTGTTCAGGATACAAAGAAATAACATTTATTTACAATAACATATATATATATACAACAGCAGCAGCAACTTCCCTTGCTGCTCACTCCTCTCTCTCCGCTGGTTCCAAACTGGCCAGCTCAATTTATGCAGGGAGTCTGCTGATGATTTATCCGCCCCCCTCATTGGGGAAGCTCATACTCCCATAGGATTGTGGGATTGTCATTAGTCCCCAGCCAATGGTAAGCAGGCAGGTTATAACATGCCCGATGCCCAGATGTAAGGAGGGAGGGAGGAGGTGATCTAAAGGGGTGGCGAGGGAGGGAGGAAGTAATCAAAAGGGATGGCAAGGGTGTGATGGTAGCTGCTCATAGTTTTTTTCTGGAGCCACGAGGCATACACTTCCACCTTCTGACTGTGCAGGAAGCAACACTTTGGAAGTTTAGGGGCCCATTTCTTGAATGACTGTCAGCCATTCTTGCTCAGCATTGCTGAGTAGGTTTCTTGAGGCTCAGAAATGTCAAGCTATGACAAGGGCAAACAAATTTAGAAGCCCCGGTCTGAATTAGTGCAGGAGTTTAATTTCAATTACAAATATAGCAGTGACCTGAAGTGCCACACAAATAGACTGCTCCAGTGCTAAAATGGTTATTGCTGTGCCCATTTGGGGCACAACAATGTTAAATTTAGACCCTAAGATGTTTAGATGGACTCTGAGTTAACAATTCATTGGGCTGCAGTTGAATTAGGATTGATCAGAACATTTTTACACCGTTTGCTCTTCAATTTTCCTTTTTAACTGCAGGCCTATTTGCCAGTTCCATATCTGTCCCAAGTCAGCTCCAGGTGGAAATGAGTTCACGATATAAAATTACTGGGCACTGTTTCAGCACTGTTCTGGCAAACCAGACTTTAAAAATTAGTTGGCATTGATATTGAAGTTGAAAGGTGCAAACTGATATGAAGCAATCGCACTTTATTTTTAAGGGGTACAGCAGAAGAACTTATTTTCTGATATATCAGTTATTAATAAATTTGCCAAATCTTGTCAGTCAATTTCTCCTGGACCACACTCAGTGTTGGAGCAGCAATGCTCATCACCACGGAGTAGAAAGGCACAGGTTCACAGTATCACTGTTTCCAGGGGAGGATGTCATTAACTAGATATTTGGCACCGTTTTCCCTAAAAATGGCAAAATGTCAAGTTCTGACTGAAAACCGGCGTGTTACTCCCGAGAGAAACAGCCAAGTTTTCTCACCAGATCTTCTGGCCCTTTATCCAACAGAAAGCAGCGTTCTGGGCTGGAGGCTTTGCTCCGTCACTCTCGAGGCGTGAGGCCTCATCATGCTGGCAAGCCTGGCTGCATAGAGATTGGTGTGCCCTTTTTAAAGGAAGCCCTGATCTCAAGATGAAAGTAAAGGCACCCCTTCCACCAGAATCGCTGGCATCTGGGCTTCAGTGCCAAACTTCCCCAACCACCATCACCGGAATCTGTACTTCAGTGCCCCCTTCCACCATTGCCAGCATCAGGGCATCAATGCCCACCCCGCCAACAACCATCGCTGGCATTGGGGCTTCAGTGTCCTCTGCCACGATTGCCAGCATTGGCTCTTCAATGCCCACCCACCATCAACACCGGCCCTTGGAGCTTCAGTGCGCCCCCCCCCCCCCTGCCAATTATTTCCCGCATCGGAGCTTCAATGCCCTCCCCACTGCCATTGCCGGCATCCTCACATAATGGGACCACTCCCCCTCCCTCACCCAAATGGGGCTACCTGGCAGCCCTGCCCTGGCCCTATGCCACTGGCCCCATGCCCCTGGCCAAACAGGCGCCAGAATGTGGCGACTTGGGGCTTTTCACAGTAACTTCACAGCAGTTGCTTTTCTGATTGGAGGGCTGTGACTAGTGGTGTTCCGCAGGGTTCAGTGCGAGGACCTTTGCTGTTCGTAGTATATATAAATGATTTGGAGGAAAATGTAACTGGTCTGATTAGTACGTTTGCGGATGAGACAAAGGTTGGTGGAATTGCAGATAGCGATGGGGACTGTCAGAGGATACAGCAGGATTTGGACCATTGGGCGGCGAGATGGCAGATGGAGTTTAATCCGGACAAATGTGAGGTAATGCATTTTGGAAGGTCTAATACAGGTAGGGAATATACAGTGAATGATAGAACCTTCAAGAGTTATGAAAGTCAGAGAGATCTTGGTGCACAGGTCCACAGGTCAGGAAGACATACGGCATGCTTGCCATCATTGGCCGTGGTACTGAGTATAAAAATTGGCAAGTCAAGTGAATGGAACCTTAGTTAGGCCACACTTAGAGTATAACATTCAGTTCTGGTTGCCACACTACCAGAAGGATGTGGAGGCTTTCGAGAGGATGCAGAAGAGATTTACCAGGATGTTGCCTGGTATGGAGGGCATTAGCTATAAGGAGAGATTGAGTAAACTCGGTTTGTTCTCACTGGAATGACGGAGGTTGAGGGGCGACCTGATAGAGGTCTACAAAATTATGAGGGGCATAGACAGAGTGGATAGTCAGAGACTTTTTCCCAGGGTAGAGGGGTCAATTACTTGGGGGCATAGGTTTAAGGTGCGAGGGGCAAGGTTTAGAGGAGATGTACGAGGCAAGTTTTTTTACACCGAGGGTCGTGGGTGCCTGGAACTCTCTGCCGGAGGAGATGGTGGAAGCAGAGACGATAGTGACGTTTAAGGGGCATCTTTACAAATACATGAATAGGATGGGAATAGAGGGATACGGAACCCGGAAGTGTAGAAGATTTTAGTTTTGACGTGCAGCGTGGTCGGCACAGGCTTGGAGGGCTGAAGGGCCTCTTCCTGTGCTGTAATTTTCTTTGTTCTTTGTTCATTGCAGTGTTAATGTCAGGCTACTTGTGACAATAAAGATTATTAAATTTAAAATGTAATTAAATTACATTAAACAAAGGTGGCAGTACCAGGTTGGCACTGCCAGGGCGCCGGGGTAGTGCCGTTGCCATGTCCCTGGCCACCCGGGGCTGAACTGGCTCCGTGCCCCCGGCGTGGTCAGCTTGACTGCAGGAGAGCAGTAGTAATTTCCGCCGGCGTGACATCATGCCGGCAGGAGGGAACATCTGACACTCCAGAAGATACAGCACATGCCATTTAGGAATATTTAAATGCATGCAAATTGATGGTAATTCAGTTCACGTTGGGTGTGAACCTGATTAAGTGGCTGGCGGGGGGTGAGAAAGATCTCATCCTGAGATTTCCCCGGTGCAAATCCCGTTATGACCCAATGGTGAGAGTCGGCGGCCATATCAGGATTTGCTCCCAAAGCAAAAGGGCCTGGAAAATCTCTCCAACATCTGAGTTAGTTGCCAACATTCCAAGGATATGGAACTTAAGAATAGCACACCTAGAAAATAAGTAGCATGCAACAATGCCTAAAAATTCATGGAGTTTCAGCATCATGATGCTTCTCAGTGACATGATTTTGATTGGTCGGGAATTCTGGAAGCAATGCCGCTGATGAGTTCCCGACTCATTAGAACACATGGTTAGTTTTCACATGCTTCAACTCACCATCGCCTTTCCCATTCCTCAACTATCCCTAAATTGTTAGAGGGCTGAATTCTCCACCATTGGAATTCTCCGTTTTGCCGGCAGCCCGGGGGGTTTCCCGACGGCGTGGCGCTGACAGAAATATGGTGCGGCGGGACGGAGAAACCCGCCCAGGATGTTTGTCCAAAATTCAGTTCTGGATAAGCAGAAAATTACTCCCATTAAATACTGGAAAGAGCAAAGTCGTTGAGTGGAATTGTGTCCTCACAGAGAAGCAATCAGTGGGGAGGTTGTCAGCGGATGAGGAGCTCGGCTGTTTGATCAGCAACCTTTGTTGTGACTCTTTCCTTCAGCAGCATGTGCATCCTGCTTCCAGGTTTCCCAATCAATCACAGAGTGCAGACTAAATGATGGCCTTCACTCTGTCAATGAAAGATCCCAATTTAAATAGACTTTGACAGGGGTCAGAATAGCTGCAGCAATAGCTTGCTCATCCCAGCTAGTGGAGGCGAGGAAGATATGCGAAGACTGCCATTGGAGGTTGTGAGGACCAGGAGGGACTTGTTTCCTCAACATGAGAGGGAGAGACCAGTCATTTAACTGGGCATGGCTGGATGTCGTGGAAACTGCCAGCAGCAGGGGTGTGGTATCCAGAACCTGTATACAGGCTCAGAAACTGTTCACTGACCTGAGTAGGTCAGGAAAGGTGAATGGAGATTATGGTGATATTCAGATATCAAACATGATCATTGTATGTAAATGTAGTACAGTCATTTCAACACTAGATGGCTCACAGTCAGATACTTTAAGAACTGATTTCCCGCCTTTTCCCAGTCAGATGATGATGTGATTCAGAACAGTGAACAAGCAAGACATAGAATAGCTAGAGCGAGAGAAGTTAGAGCTAGTTTGTTATAATAGTGTATAGTTATATAGTTATCTGTATAATACTTTAATTCTTTATTGTTAGTTTAGTATTGAGTAAAATGACTCAGTTTATTATTTTATTACTCATTAAATAGTTCAACTTTCAACAAGAAGATTATTGGTCATTTTATCATCCTGATGGATTCAAGAGTAAGATATACATTTTAGATAAGTCATTATTTAAAATATAACAGAGATCATTTCCAGGTGGCTTCCATCACACTCTGACTTCCCCAGCATTCTCCTCCACAGTATTCCTCTGAGTAACATACCTTGTAGTTCCACACATTAACTTTCCTCAAATTTCATCTGAATAGCCAACACTCTAACTCAGCATCATCCAATTGTCACCTCACATCCATTCCTCATAGGGATCCTCTAAACACAGTCCATTCCACCTTCTCCACAAAATCCACCATAACTCTGCTTTATCTCATTGCAGAAGAGGGTACACAATTCCAGAGGAGGACAGGGATGGTCATCCTGACTGCATGGGAGAAGGATATCTTACTGATCAAAAAGGTTGATATGAACATTAGTTATCGGAGACATGCAGCTGGCCCACACACCCAGGGATAAGATAGCATAATGGAACTGAAATCCCACAATGTACACTGTGCCAAGTTTGAATCCTTTCCTCATGGCAGCAATAACTCATGTCTTTAATCTACCATTGGCCCTTCAAGTGTGATAGTGGGACGAGGGAGGGTGAGCACTCTGGGGATGCACTTTCACATAACTCACGCACATCCTCCAGCAGCACAGATAGAATCTAATCAGGGGCTACTGCGTTAGAGACGGTTGACTTGTCACAGAGAGAGGACTACATCACAAGTGAGCAAGATTTGGTGTGGGAGACAGGGGCAATATTGGAGACACCCATTCATAGGATGCTGGGCACTCAAGCTCTGCTCATCTGGGCTCAGATTCAGAGCCTCGAATGTCATTCATCAAAACTTAGGCAGATTGCGGATGCTCATGTCAGCATTTCTGGAGGCAGAGTGCACCCTTGGAGTGAGTTTGGGAGAGTCCATCTCTACTATAAGTGCCGGGATGTCTCAGCCTTTTGCGCTGATATCCAAAATCCTGGAAAGAGTGGCCACCTGCAGGGTGAATCAGATACAGTTGGCAACCAAGTGCATGCCGGCTCTCCGCAATGGCCTGCACATTCAGTCTGCCACTTCACACAGGATGAAGGAAAGCGTTGCCATGGGCATTGAGCACTTTCACTGAAATGCAGCAAAATGTTTCCATGGACCATGAGAAGGAGAAAGGCCATTTGACAGTCAGGTCTCTTCTCAAGGTGTTCTGGCTTCTTATCTCTTGCCACTCTTCCCCTTCCCGTGCTGACAGAGGCAGACACACTGCCTCCCGCCCTAATGACAAGATCTGCTTCTGCACAGGTGCAGGTGGGGCAGTCTTTTGTGGGACCCTCATGAGTGCCAGAACTCTGAGGTGGTCGCCCAGGGGCATCTCATGACTCAAAGGCTAGGTCTGCTGAGGTATCGAAAGTGTTTGCTCTATCATTGAATTTGTGCTCATGCGGCTCCTGATGCATCACTGGTAGAATTCCTCACTGGAATCATCAAAGACATCCTCAGAGGGTAGCTCTTGTCTCCAATGAATCAATTACTGACACTGTGGAGGAAAGAAATCCTGTGGGGATACGGCTGCCACAGAATGAATGTTCTCAGTTTCTAGAATGTTGAGCACAATAAAGAGAGAATCTAACCATCTTTCCTTGACATGAAATGGTATTACGATCACTGAATCCCCTACTATCAATATCCTGGGGGTTACCATTGACCAGAAACTAAATTGGACCAACCATATAAATACTGTGGATCTCAAAGGCTAGGAATTCTTTTTTAAACTTAATTCATGTGATGTGGGCATCGCTGGCTAGGCCAGCATTTATTGCCCATCCCTAATTGCCCTTCAGGAAATGGTGATGACCTACCTTCTTGAACCGTCGCAGTCCATGATTCACCCACATTTCTACCAGGCAGGAAATTCCAGGATATTGCCCCAATGACTGTGAAGGAACATGGATATATTTCCAAGTCAGAATGGTGTGTGGTTTTGAGGGAACTTCCACATAGTTGTGGTCCCTTGCATCTGTCCTTTCATATGGTAGCAGTTGTGGGTTTGGAATGTGCTGTTGAAGAAGCCTTGGTGAGTTCTTGCAGTGCATCTTGTCGATGGTGCACACAGTGGCACTGTGCAGTCATTCAAAAAGATAACTCACCACCACTTTCTCAAGGGCAATTAAGGATGGGCAATAATCTGAGGTTGATCTGAGGGCAGCTGGATTGACATGTGGGCAATCAATGGGCATGATCGAATGGACCCCTCGCGCCTGACTCGGTGACATGATGATGCCGCTAATCTCACAAGAGGCCTCTCGTGAGATTTGCGACATCTGGAGCGCCTCACGAGATTCAAGGAGGTCAGGCTGGCAGGGGCACTGCCGGGGAGCCAGACTGGCAGTGCCAATATGCCAGGGTGAAAGGTTGCCTGCGCCAAGGAAGGGCCTGGAGGTGCCCTGCCTTAAGAGGTGGAGTGAGGTGGGGCTCGAGGACCTCTGAGGAGGTAGGTTGATGCGTTGGGGAGTTCAGAAGTTGTGTATGAGGGTGGCCGAATGTTTGGGTCAGCATTTAAAAATTGCTCACCAATCTCTTCCTGCACTGTTGAGGGGTTTTTCCGCAGTAACTTCATTGCAGTGTTAATGTAAGCCTACTTTTGACAATAAAGATTATTATTCGGTGGCACGGTAGCACAGTGGTTAGCACTGTTATTTCATAGCTCCAGGGTCCCAGGTTTGATCCTGGCTTGGGTCACTGTCTGTGCGGAGTTTGCACGTTCTCCCGTGTCTGTGTGGGTTTCCTCCGGGTGCTCTGATTTCCTCCCACAAGTCCTAAAAGATGTGTTTGTTAGGTGAATTGGACATTCTGAATTCTCCCTCAGTGAACCCGAACAGGCGCCGGAGTGTGGCGACTAGGGAATTTTCACACTAACTTCATTGCAGTGTTAATGTAAGCCGACCTGTGACACTCATAAAGATTTTTTATTTATGATCTGTCCTCGGCCACCTCCGCAACCTCAAGGTCTCATTCTTTGTAGGGCGTTACAACTCCGAGGTCTGGCAACCCGCCATCCATCTTGGCTCTTGTATCGACTTCTCTTGCGAGGATAAGGAGAGGGGGGACATTGTGAACCAAATGGCCTATGCATCAGGAGTGGAGGGAGCATGATGATGGGCAGGTGGGTGCATCACTGCCAGGCGTGATGGGTTGTGCTGGTGGGTGCCATGGTATGCCAGGATACGTTGTGGCATTGTTTGCGGGGGTGTGAGTGGTGCCGGGCACATGGGCATCAGGGTGGGGGCTAGGCACAGGGTTGTCGGTGGGGGGCGGCGGGCGTCCAGTAATGACTGGTGGGACCGGTGCCAGGGGGAAGGTGCCAACTTACCCATGCGGCCCAGTGGATATTACTGAGCTTCTTCCGGCACTGGGTGGTGGTCCTCCTGGTCACACTCCCGAAGCTGATGGCCCCTGCGACTGCCTCGTAGGGAGCTATGGCTGACCGTCCAAGCCCCTTGTGGGAACAGGGTACCCCACCTGGGCTCCATTGTGTCCATTAGTCTTGTGGGGTTGGCATCCCCGAATCGTGGAGCTGGTCTGCATGGTGACATGGCTGTGTGCTCTCTGGGGTTTGCTCTGCGGGATCTGTTTAAGTGCTGCTCCCCCTTGATAGCAGGGAGTTGCTGGGCACGCTCCTGACGAATCAGCCAGGAGGATTGTCATTTGCGGCGGAGTCCTGGGGGCCTCCTTAATTGACCTAATCAGCATTAGATGCCAGTGATGGCCTTGCTGGGTCGGCCATCGGGAAACTGCCGGCAGTTCCCGCTCGCTATCACACTTAGACACTTTTTGGTTAGATTGTGCCCCTCATCTTTTCTAGCCAATGCTTTGTTTACCAGATTTACAAATTCTTCAGTTTCTCCACAGCCTATCTAGGTTCCAGTGTTGAATCCATTTTGGATCTTCTTCAATCAGAATGCTGTCTCCATTTTCACAGGATTATGATGTTAATCGGCATTGACTTCTGGCTGAGCTTTCGAGTTCTTAACACTATTCCTGTATCATTGGCTCTACAGTATATGATCCAGTTGAAATCTTACTGTGTCACCAAACACTTGATTGATTGATTGATTTAATTTATTGTCACATGTACCGAAGTACAGTGAAAAGTGTTTTTCTGCGGCCGAGGGAACGTACACAGTACGTACATGGTAGACAAAAAGAATAATCAACAGAGAACATTGACAAATGGAACATCGACAAACAGTGATTGGTTACAGTGCGGAACAAGGGGCCAAACAAAGCAAATACATGAACAAGAGCAGCAAGGGCATCGTGAATAGTGTTCTTACAGGGAACAGATCAGTCCGAGGGGGAGTCGTTGAGGAGGCTTGTAGCTGTGGGGAAGAAGCTGTTCCTATGTCTGTATGTGCGGGTCTTCAGACCTCTGTACCTTCTGCCTGATTGAAGGGTCTGGAAGAAGGCAATGCCTGTGTGTGTGAGGGGTCTCTGATAATGCTGCCTGCCTTCCTGAGGCAGTGGGAGGTGTATAGAGAATCAATGTGGGGGTGGCATACTTATGTGATACGTTTGACAGAGTTCACCACACTCTGCAGTTTCTTGGACCGAGATGTTGCCATACCATGCTGTGATGCAGCCGGATAGGATGCTCTCTATCGCACATTTGCAGAAGTTTGTGAGACATGCAAAATTTCTTTACCTTCCGTCGGAAGTAGAGACGTAGTTGGCTTTCTTGACTGTTGCATATACGTGAGTGGACCAAGACAGACTGTTGGTGATGGTGACCTCTGCTGTACTGTCAATTACCACCAGACGAGAATGGTGGAACAATCGAGGCTTTATTGAACAAGATGTTATGCCTCCTGTAGCATTTTATATGCCGCATGCTGGGCGGAGCCAGTGGGCAGGGATTTACCATCGTACATCTAATATATGGGCAGTACCGTAATACATGTAATATACCGCGAGTGGTATTCACCACATTCACCCCCTGTTAAAAAAGAGTCTGGCGGGGGTGGTGGAAACATTACTAATTAAGTCTGTCGGGGGCCTTGATCCTCCTCCGCGATCGCCTCAGTCCTGTTGGTGGTGTGGGCGCCGACCTGGTCACCTGCGACTCCGGGAGCGTGTTGTCCTCGTCTTTGTCACCCCTTAGTGGATCCAGTGGGAGGACAGAACCTGCTGGGGTGGGGGCTGCAGTGAGGTTTGCTGGAGGGGGGGTGAGTGGCGCAGGGGTGAATGAGGCAACCGGGGGGGGGGGGGGGAGGCGGTGTCAGGTCATCAGGGGTCATGGGTGGGGACCCAGCAGGTGCCAGGTCCCGGAGGGAGACCGTGTCTTGGCGCCCGTTGGACTTTGCCACGTAGGCGTACTGCGGGTTAGCATGTAGGAGGTGGACCTTTTCGACCAAGGGGCCCGATTTATGGCTTCGCACATGCTTTCGGAGGAGGACGGGTCCAGGAACTGTCAGCCATGTTGGGAGCGAGACCCCGGAGGTGGACTTCCTGGGGAAGGCAAACACATGTTCGTGAGGGGTCTCATTAGTCGCAGTGCAGAGGAGCGATTGGATGGAGTGGAGCACGTCGGGGAGGACCTCCTGCCAGAGGGATACCGGGAGATTTTTAGACCGCAGGGCCAGCAGGACGGCCTTCCAGACCGTCCCATTCTCACTCTCCACCTGCCTGTTTCCCTGGGGGTTGTAGCTGGTCGTCCTGCTTGAGGCGATGCCCTTCCTGAGCAGGAACTGATGCAGCTCATCGCTCATGAAGGAGAATCCCCGATCGGTGTGGATTTAGGTGGGGAAACCAAACAGCGAAGATGCTGTGCAGGGCTTTGATTACCGTGGCAGAAGTCATATCGGGGCATGGGATGGCAAAAGGGAACTGGGCGTACTCGTCAATCACATTCAGGAAGTACGCGTTGCGGTCAGTGGAGGGGAGGGGCACTTTGAAGTCCTGGCTGAGGCGTTCAAAGGGGCGGGAGGCCTTCACCAGGTGCGCTCTATCTGGTCGGTAGAAGTGCTGCTTGCACTCTGTGCAGACTTGGCAGTCTCTGGGTACGGTCCTGACCTCCTCAATGGAGTAGGGCAGGTTGCGGGCCTTGACAAAATGGAAGAACCGGATGACCCCTGGGTTGCAGAGGTCATAGTGGAGAGCCCAGAGTCGGTCCACTTGTGCGCTGGCACATGTACCATTGGGTAGGGCATCAGGGGGCTCGTGGTGATTCCCCGGGCGATACAAGATCTCATAATTATAGGTGGCGAGCTCGATCCTCCACCTCAAGATCTTGTCATTTTTGATCTTGCCCCGCTTTGTATTATTAAACACAAAAGCAACCGACCATTGGTCAGTGAGGAGAGTGAATCTCCTGCCGGCCAGGTAATGCCTCCAATGTCGTACAGCTTCCACAATGGCTTGGGCCTCTTTTTCGACAGAGGAATGCCGAATTTCGGAAGCATGGAGGGTGCGGGAGAAGAAGGCCACGGGTCTGCCCGCCTGGTTGAGGGTGGCAGCCAGAGTTATGTCCATGCATCGCTCTCCACCTGAAAGGGGAGGGACTCGTCGGCTGCGTGCATCGTGGCCTTGGCAATGTCCGCTTTGATGCGGTTGAAGACCTGGCGGGCCTCAGCCATCAGGGGAAAAACTGTGGACTGAATGAGTGGGTGGGCCTTGTTCGCATAGTTAGGGATCCACTGGGCATCGTTTCAGGGCCTTGGGGCAGTGGGGGAGTGGTAGTTCCATGAGGGGGCGCATGCGGTCAGGGTCGGGCCCCAGGACTCCATTTTCCACTACGTAGCCAAGGATGGCTAAGCGTTTGGTGCGGAACACGCATTTCTCCTTATTGCAGGTGAGGTCAAGGAGTTTGGCGGTGTGGAGGAATTTTTGGAGGTTTGCATCGTGGTCCTGCTGATTGTGGCCGCAGATGGTGACGTTATCTAGGTACGGGAAGGTGGCCCGCAGTCCGTACCGGTCAACCATTCAGTCCATCTCTCGCTGGAAGACAGACCCCATTATGATGCCGAAGGGAACCCTAAGGAAATGATAGAGGCGGCCATCTGCTTCAAACGCAGTGTATTGGCGGTCCTCCGGGTGGATGTGGAGTTGGTGGGAGGCGGACTTCAAGTCTACTGTGGAAAAGACTTGATACTGCGCAATCTGATTGACCATGTCGGATATGCATGGGAGGGGGTACGTGTTGAGCTGAGTGTACCGATTGATGGTCTAACTGTAGTCAATTACCATCCTGTGCTTAACCCCAGTCTTCACTATCACTAATTGAGCTCTCCAGGGGCTGTTACTGGCCTCAACGACCCCCTCCCGCAGAAGCCGTTAGACCTCCGACCTGGTGAAGGTCCTGTCCTGGGCACTGTACCGTCTGCTCCTAGTGGCGACGGGTGTGCAGTCCGGGGTGAGGTTCGCAGACAGGGAAGGTGGATCGACCTTAAGGGTCGTGAGGCCACAGACGGTGAGGGGGGTAGGGGTCCGCCGAATTTTAAAGTCAGGCTTTGGAGATGGCACTGAAAATCCAGGCCGAGTAACAGGGCATCGCAGAGGTGGGGGAGGACGTAGAGTCGGAAGTTGCTGAACTCTACGCCCTGGACGGTGAGGATCACGATACATTACCCCCGGATTTCAACGGAATGGGATCCGGAGGCCAGGGAGATTTTCTGGGTGATGGGGTGTACCGGGAGAGAGCAGCCCCTTATCATATGGGGTGAATGAAGTTCTCTGTGCTCCCGGAGTCAAAGAGGCAGGTCGTCTCGTGCCCATTGATCTTCACCGTCGTCACATCGGTCGCGAGGTTGCGGGGCCAAGACTGATCCAGGGTGATAGAAGCGAGCTGCGGAAGATGCTGGGAGCTCCCGGGCTGATCAGCAGCGGCGGAGGTAGCAGTAGGCAACGAACAGTCAGACAAGCAGAGGCCCTGAGGCGCGGTTCAAAATGGCGCCGAAGATGGCGGTGCCCATGGGGCGCACATGGCGGGCGGCATCAAAGATGGCAGCGCCCACGGGCTGCACGTGGCTTGCGGACGGGAAGGTGGCGGCACCTAGGTCGCACGGGGGGGTGTAGAAATGCTGGGCCTAGAAACAGCGACGACCGACCGGGCCTGGCAAACAGAAACCCATTGCAGGTTGCGCTCCGCGCCGGGCAGCGCTGCCTGGGGTGTTTGTTTTGTCCTTAAAAATAACACTTGGGCCCCACAGAGTTGGCTGGCTGCCGCGCGACG
Source organism: Scyliorhinus canicula (assembly GCF_902713615.1). Classification (NCBI taxonomy): domain Eukaryota; kingdom Metazoa; phylum Chordata; class Chondrichthyes; order Carcharhiniformes; family Scyliorhinidae; genus Scyliorhinus; species Scyliorhinus canicula. The sequence goes on along the minus strand of NC_052148.1, from coordinate 223,383,157 downwards.
CATGCTTGCGGTGAGCTGGAGTCGGCAGTTGGTGGGGCCCACGATGCCCACGAGGGTGCCGCGCACCGGGGGCATAGGACTGAATGTTACGGGAGGCCACTTCTAATAAATTAGCGAGCTGCCTAGTCACCGCAAGATCGAGTGTGCCCCCTTCCAATAGCCGCTGGTGGATGTACGCAGACTTCATGCCTGTGACGTAAGCGTCTCTAATTAAACGTTCGGTGTGCTGGACTGCCGAAACTGCCTGGCAGTCACAGTTCGTATCTAGGAACTGCAGGGCACGCAAGAAATCATCCAGTGTCTCCATTGGGGAGTTAATGTCTCGTGGCCAGGAGGTGCCTGGCGTACACTTGATTCACCGGTCGAATGTAATGTCCCTTCAGGAGCGTCATCGCTTTGGAGTAGGTGGGCGCATCCAGGATGAGGGGAAAAATGTCAGGGCTCACCCGTGAATAGAGGACTTGGAGCTTCTGTGAGCCCGAGGGTTCTTCAGCGGCCGCTCTGAGGTAGCCTTCGAAGCAGGCTGGCCAGTGGTCGAAGTTGGATGTGGCATTGGCTGCTTGAGGGCTCAGCTGCAGGCGATCAGGCTTGATGAGGAGATCCATTGTTTAAAAATATTGTTCAATAAATTGATGTACCGTCAATTACCACGAGACGAGAATGGTGGAACAATTGAGGCTTTATTGAGCAAGATGTTGTGCCTCCTGTAGCTGGAACCAGAATGGCTGCAGTGCAGGAGAGCACACACTTTTATATGCCGCCTGCTGGGCAGAGCCAGCAGGCAGGGAATTACCATCGTACCACTAATATACGGGCAGTGCCGTAATACATATAATATACCACTAGTGGTGTTCACCACAATCCCCAGGAACTTAAAGCTATCGACCATCTCCACTTCAGAGCCATTGATGCAGATGGGAGTGTGTGTCATGCTACGCTTCCTGAAGTCAATGATCAGTTCCTTAGTCTTTCCAACATTTAGAAAGGGGTTATTTTCGTTACACCATGTAACCAAGTGATTTATCTCCCTCTTGTAGTCTGATTCGTCATTGTTTGTGATACAGCCCATCACAGTCGTATCATCCACAAACTTATAGATTGAGTTGGAGGTAAATCTTGCCACACAGTCTTGTGCGTATAGGGAGTACAGGAGAGGACTGAGCACACATCCTTGCGGGGCCCCAGTGTTGAGGACTAATCTATAGGAGGTGCTGTTGCCTATATTGTCAGATTGTGGTCTGCATGTGTATTGTCTCAGTTTATGATGGCTAAACCAGGCTTGTCCTACCTTTTCACTTTGGTGGGGGGTCACATTTCAAAAATGTTCTCACTCATGGGGCCGGTGAGCAACATTTTCGAAAGACAGGTCTGAATCTTTTTGATGGCACGGTTTAACTACCTGCCATCTAGAGTCTCCCACCGACTCAGAATGCCCCATAGCCAGTTCACTCTGGAATATGCATTACGTGGCTGTAGGCAGGGCTACTGCCCCGCACCCGGGAGGTAATCCTGCCTTAGAGAGCTGCCAGCCAATTAGATTCAGCTCTGCAGTCTCTGCAGCCACAACCCTGCAGTGGACAGAAGAGGAAATGCAGCAAGGTGTCTGAGGCTAATTCTGGGCACCGGAGGCCCAAGTAAGTTCAAGGAGTCTCAGAATGGGGAGGGTAGGGAGAGCCTTTGTGCGATGGTGACCACGGTCTTTGGAAAGAGAACAGTGGGGGAGGGAGATCTGCAGGCCACTGATTTTTAAGGTGTCAGTTCAGAAAGTGCTCTGATGGAGCTCCCCCCCCCCCCCACCACCACCCTGTCTAAAACCTGCTGGTCGGAGAGCCTAGAATTCAGGCCATAAAGTCTGGCACAACAATATATATATATGAATTTCTTTTAAAATGAGGTGTGAAAGTAGCAATTATTTGGCTGAGCACAAAAAATGCAATGAATTGATAAAAAAGTGAGTAATAAATAAAGATGAGCATTTGAATGTGATAAGATGGGGGCGTGTGGCACACACTCCCATCTCTTGTACTCTATCTGTCACAAACACTCTCTCTCACCTTCCCACACTCTGACTCTCTCTCATCCTCTCACCCACTCTCTCTCCCCCTCACACCCTCTCTCTCTCACGTACATTCTCCCCATCTCCCTCTCACACTCTCCTCCTCACACACACCCTCTCCCCCTCACGTACCCCCCCTCTCATCTCTTTCTCTCTCCCCCACACACTCATGTTCTCTCTCTTTCCCATTTCATATATTCTCTTTCCTTCTCCCACCTCACACACTCTTACGTTCCCCCCCCCCCCCCCCCCCCAGACAGACCCCCACATTTTCTCTCCTCACTCCCATGTCCCACTTCCTCACACCCATCTCTAGCTGCATTGCACCCTGCCCTGTACCAGCCGTGTCCTGCTCCAGCTCCCTTGCACTCCAGTCTCTGGAGTGTACCTTGAAAACTTGCTTTCTCACTCTTTGCTGCTCATCCAATCGCAGGCTGGTTTCCCTCTGCATTTGTGAGCATATCACATGAGTGACCCTATCAGCAACAAATGCAGGGAGGAAGCAGTCTGTGACTGGCCGAGCGCCTTCACAGCATTTTCCAAATATCAGTCATTGAATGCCCAACCTGTTTGGCGAGCTGAGAACAGAGGACTCTGCCATCACAATGTGGCCCATGGGGCATGGGATGGGCAACCCTGGTCTAACCATGTGTTTGTTCTCATGAGTTCTCTTCATCTGCAAAAATTCTACCAGTGTTGGCCTCATTTTTTGATTTTCAAGACAGTGAGCTGGATTCTCTGTGGGATCACACCAAAATCGCAAAAACGTGATCGCCGGAGAATTGACTCCGAAATCGGGCCTGACGCCTGTTTTGCGCCAAATTGGCATTCTACAGACCCTCCCGAAATCGACGAAATTTTGGCACCCGCCGCTCGGCCTGGAGGTACAGTATGCATCTCATAATCGGTCCTGACCACCGATTCTCCGGGCCTCAGTGATTCTGCGCCTCGGATGGATGTGTTTCTAATGTCCTATAAAAAATTGTGAAGCTGGCCTGCTGGCTCAGGCGGCTGAGAGAGGAGGTCGGAGGTGGCGTGGGGGGACTGCCGCTGTGCCTTCGGCGGGTGGGGGGAAGGCTATGCCAGGGCCGGGGGAGGGGATGGGATGCGGGGGGTGGGATAGGCCGGACATCTTGCTGGCCACCCACCCGGACCCCTGGGTGGACATAGAGACACCAGCCGTATGTGTGGATCCCCCCCCCCCCCTCCCCCCGACCACTCGACCCAACCGACGACACCCACCAGGGGACCATCCAGGACCATGCTGACGGAAGCCGCCATTGAGGGCAATGTCATCAAATGGTGTCCCTTGCAACAGGGATGGGCGCCAGGACCAGGGGCACCGATGGTGCGAGGGTGGGGGACATGCGTGGCTGGGGCGCACGGTGACAGCAGGGGCCACCATATAGCCCATGGTACCTGGTTAGGCACGGGTGTACGCTCCATAGTAACATGTTTCCCTCTCACCCCCTGCAGATAATTATAGCATTTGGTCATCAACCAGCGATGTTGGCCGCTGTGGCGACGGGTGCTGCCCTGCATGCAGCCCTGTGGCAGCGTGAGTGGTGGCGGTTCAGAGAGAAGGCGGAGGCCGCAGCAGAGGAGTGGGCTGCAGAGGGGAAGGTGGCAGCCGCTCAGGCTGGAGGGCCGGCTGCCCATCAGGCCGAGGAGGGGGAGGTGGAGGTGGTGCCAAAGAGGCGCCGGATGAGGTCGCACAAAGTACGGGACATGGGGACAGGGGAGGCCGCACAACGGTACCACCAGGGCCAGCACGCATGGGACACACTCATCGAAACATGGTTCACCAACTAGGGGGGAGGGGGTTTGCTGGACAGGGGCACGGACAGCACTGTACCACACACCCTCACCTCCCACACCATCATCCACCCTTACCTCCCACACCGAGCACCCTCACCTCCCACACCACCATCCACCCTCACCTCCCACACCATCATCCACCCTCACCTTCCACACTACCGAACATTCTCACCTCCCACACCATCATCCACCCTCACCTCCAACACCGAGCACCCTCACCTCCCACACCACCATCCACCCTCACCTCCCACACCACCGTCCACCCTTACCTCCCACACTACCGAACACCCGCACCTCCCACACCACTGAACACCCTCACCTCCCACACCACCGACCACCCTTACCTCCCACACCACCATCCACCCTCACCTCCCACACCACCATCCACCCTCACCTCCCACACCACCATCCACCCTCACCTCCCACACCACCATCCACCCTTAACTCCCACACCACCATCCACCCTTAACTCCCACACCACCATCCACCCTTAACTCCCACACCGAGCACCCTCACCTCCCACACCACCGTCCACCCTCACCTTCCACACTACCGAACATTCTCACCTCCCACACTACCGAACACCCGCACCTCCCACACCACTGAACACCCTCACCTCCCACACCACCACACACCCTCACCTCCCACACCACCATCCACCCTCACCTCCCACACCACCATCCACCCTCACCTCCCACACCACTGACCACCCTCACCTCCCACACCACCGCTACACCCTCACCTCCCACACCACCACACGCGCTCACCCCCACACCACCACACACCCTCACCTCCCACACCACCATCCACCCTCACCTCCCACACCACTGACCACCCTCACCTCCCACACCACCGATACACCCTCACCTCCCCCACCACCGATACACTATCAACTCCCACACCACCACACGCCCTCACCCCCACACCACTGAACACCCTCACCTCCCACACCACCGCCCACCCTTACCTCCCACACTACCGAACAATCTCACCTCCCACACCACCGATACACCCTCACCCCCACACCACCGAACACCCTCACATCCCACACCACCGATACGCCCTCACCTCCCACACCACTGAACACCCTCACCTCCCACACCACCGATACACCCTCACCCCCACACCACCGAACACCCTCACATCCCACACCACCGATACGCCCTCACCTCCCACACCACTGAACACCCTCACCTCCCACACCACCGTCCACCCTTACCTCCCACACTACCGAACAATCTCACCTCCCACACCACCGATACACCCTCACCCCCACACCACCGATACGCCCTCACCTCCCACACCACCGATACACCCTCACCTCCCACATCACCGATACACTATCACCTCCCTCACCACCGACCACCCTCACGTCCCTCACCACCGAACACCCTCACCTCCCACACAACTGACCACCCTCCCTTCCCATACCATCGAACTACCCGTATGCACACCCCCTCCGTTAAAAATACCTGCAGCACTACAAGCCAGGGGCATTGGGTTGGCAGTGACAGCAGGTCTGGTCCATGGAATGGAGGATGATGACAGCCCTCTCTGCAATGAGCTCTGTGCTCCACATCGTTTGACAATGTCTGACTCATGCCCACAGTAGCACCTTCCACCTGGGTGATCCCTGCCTGCGAGCTGGCCAGTCCATCATACGGCCCTGTCAATTTGCTGGGGAGGTGGTGCGGGGGACGGTCGGGGGAGCGGGGGCTGCACGGTCCACCCACTGGGGCTCACTCGTCCACCACCCCTCACTCCCAGTGGCCATAACTGGTCGCCCCACCCCCATCAGATAGAGCACCAAGGCTGGTTTTAACAGTGTGCACATGTGTTTATTCTAAATAATAATATGCAGTCTGTGCCCTAGCCCCTATATCTAAGCCTTGCCCTTCACCCGTGCCAACTTAACAGGTGTCTAACTTTCTTGCCTTATGGGCCCTAACACTATGCCTCTGTGGTTCCCCAGACAGAACAGCATGAGTGGAGGCCGCCTGCTGTGACTCTTGCCCTGCGATGAGAGTCCCCGTTGGCACACGTCTCCTGAGGCGAGCTGGCCTGGAAGGGTCCGGCTGCTCCTCGGGCGTCCCGAGTGGTGTGGTGCCACCCTGTTCTGCCCTCAGAGGGAGATAATCCAGACGTGCAGTTTTGGCCTGGGTGGCATGTATGACCGTCACCACCTGCTGATCCTGCATGCGGATGGACAGCTCCACCTGCCCCTAGGTGCTGGAAGCCGGCTGTTATCTCCTCTTCCAGTCCCTGGGTCTCTGACTGCACCCACAATATGGGTGGGACTGGATGTTCCAGGAGCAGGGACCTGTCTGGGCGGCAACTAGTTCCTGGGGCCGGACTGCCCTCTGGTCTCCGGCCTCTCGGCTGCTCCTACCTCCAGCTACTGTACCGGACCGACTGTGCGGTGCGCAGCAGTGAGTGTCCCAGGAGCCTCTGCACTAATTTGCCCAACCTCGGAAGGGGGGGGGTGAGTCCGAGGTGAAGCGGTGATCTGGGTCCTCACCTGCAGGAGTCACCGGCATGCGCCCCAGCACCTCCTCCTCCTTCGAGGTGCCTGATGGCCCCCGGGGTTCTCCATGGGACGGGGGTGTGAATGGAGCCATTTCCCGAGGCCCCGCCCACCACCTGGTGCTGCCAGTCCTGGAGGCCAGCTCTAGTATCGACAAGGGTCTGCACGTTCGCGGTTATGGAGCAGAGGCAGTGGACCATCTCCGCCTGGGACTGTGCCACTACCCTGAGGGTCTGTGCCACATCAGCCAGTGAGTGGGCCACCTCCCTCTAGGACTGGATCACCTTGCTCTGTGTCTGTGTGACGCCGGCCAGCACCTGGGCAATGCCGCCGTGCTCTCAGCAATGCCCTGCTGTGACTGGGCCATGCTGAGGAGCACCGCTGCAATGTCCAGCTGGCTCCGACACAGACGGCAGCCCTGTCCTGGGCCTCGGCCCCCAGAATGCCCCAGGCCTTTCAACCGTTGACCTATGCCCCACACCGTCGCCCCCATTCCTCCACCGTTGACGCCACTCCTGCAGTTTTGGCCTGGGTGCACGCATGACCATCACCACTCCCTGCTCCTGCATGCGGATGAACTTCTCCAGCTGCCCCTGCAGGTGCTCGAAGCCGGCTGCTATCTCCTCCTCCAGTCCTTGGGTCTCCGACTGCACCTACAATATGGCTGGGACTGGATGTTCCAGGAGCAGGGACCTGTCTGGGCGGCAACTGGTTCCTGAGGCCGGACTGCCCTCTAGTCTCCGGCCCCTCGGCTGCTCCTACCTCTACCTTCTGTACCGGACCGACTGTCCGACTGTGTGGTGCGCAGCAGTCAGTGTCCCAGGAGCCTCTGAACTAAGTTGCCCAGCCGAGATGGTAATCTCTGAAACAGTGGACAGTGTTGGAGACAACAGTGACGGAAAGTCTGTGTCCTCCTCTGACCCGAACTCCGGGGTATCCTGGGTCTCGGGCAGAGGGCTGGTGTTCCGGCTGCTCTCCCCGCGGTGCTCAGCTGTCTGGGGGGCACCAGCTCTGGCACTGGCTGAGGGCGGAGAGCCCTGGATGGGCCAGCCTCATCCCCGGCTGGTCCTGTAAGACATAAGACGGCATGTAAGGTTGGACAGTGGGACAGAGGTGAGCCATGTTGTGGTGGTGTGGGGGGGGTGGTGTGTGGGGTGAGGGGAGTTGTGGTATGGGGTGAGGGGGGTTGGGTATGGGGTGTGGGGGGGTTGGGTGTCGGGTGTAGGAGTTTGGGGTGGGCACACAGTAGTGATGAGGACCCGCAACCGGGCAGGGAGTCTCTCTTTGTCGCACGCCGCTGATCTCCATGTCGACGACCTCCCTTTCCTCCGGGCTGTCGACAATGTCAAGTGCCCTTTGATTGGGCACGATAAGGGGACGCAGTTCTGGTGGTCCCCCTCCAGTCTTCTCCCGCTCCCGGCGTATGTGCGCGGCTTTGTCCTGGGGAGAAGGGGGACAGTGTTCGACGGTCCAGCGCATGCAGCCCAGGGTTTGGGTAGAGGATGGCATCAGTGGCCAGGGCACACGGGCATTGTGGCTAGCTTGGGTGCTGGCTTGTGGGTCAGGCTTGGTATCTAGCCGCCCCCAGGGGGGTGGGGCCGGGTCACATGTGTGGGGGGTAGGGTGCTTGGTGCCAGGGGCACAGCGCTAGGTACTCATCCTGGCCACCCTGAGGAGGTCGTGCAGTTTCTTCCTGCACTGGTCTCCAGTCCTTCCACCTCCCCGACAGCGCTCACACCGGCTCCCGCCTCCGCCCAGGCACGGCGACGGTGGTGCCTGATGACGTCCGTCCCGGCCCAGGGCACAGCACCAGCCTCCTCTCCTCCACGGAGTCGAGGAGGGCCTCGAGTTTGGTGTCCCGGAAGCGCGGCGCTGCTGTCCTGCGGCCATGTTGTCTGTGTGTGGGAGGGGGAGAGTGCACTAAGTCCATCTCGGAACCGGCGAATCAGCTGCCATTCCGTTATCAGAGTGTGGCGTCCCACGTTACGCCCGTGCTAGCCCCTTGGGAGCGGTTGAATTGCTGCAGCAGTGGACCCGATCTCACTTTGTGAAACTCCACAGTTTTCACGACGGCATCAACACTTAGTCTCCAGAATGGAGAATTCAGCCCAGTATGCTCCAACTTCTTTGTCATCTCTTTCTTGTCCAACAATACTCTTTCAATCTCCTGTAACAATCACATAGCTCTTTCCACTTTGCTTTCATATAATCAAACAATCCCGACAGTGCAGAATCCTGCTTGATTAGTTTTTTCAATTCTCTCACATTTCATCAACCTTGCCATCTGAATGTTTGTTCGTGGGCATTCATACCTGAAGGATGGTAATGACTAATGCATCAATTGTTGGCGAGACCTTAGGGAGGCAAAAGCAAAAGAGATAGGTGGCACTCAGCATAAAGGACCGAAAACAAGAGCAATAGAGAGTAAGGAATGTGTTTGATTAATAAACGCTGCTGAATTAAGATCAAGGTAGAAGAAGCATACTGAAGCACTATCCTCAAAACATCTTTAAAAACCTGAAATAAATGTGCAAGAAGAAGAGCGAATTGATTTCATTGGGACCAGAAATGGTAGAAAGTGAGATAAGAGCAGCAATATGGCTGGAAAAAATGAAATAGCTGCAGAGTTGATTGAAAACATGGGAAAGAATGCAACATTACTGTTTACTGAGCCGTGCAAATATCAGGAGAATGGCCAGAGGACTTCATTTGGTGATGACCCTGAGGTCTTATCATCCTCGCTGAAGCTGAAGCTAAGCAGATAACTGGAGGCAGCCGGCTGACAATGGATCAGGGGGGCAACAAGACGTCGTTTATTTCCACCCAATGCCCTCATCCTGGGGCAGCTGCAGCCAGAGACCACCCTGTGGAGGAGTCTTCCTGCCGAATGAAGGTCGGGCAGATGTGACCAGAGATTATACAGATGTTTCTATGCAGTCATCAGAGTGCTCCTCCACCCATGGACTCTCCGATTGGTCCTTTCATCAGTGCAGTCTGACCGCGCATGCACAGGAGAGTTCTTCTCCGCACTGGCCATGGTGGAGATGGACAGCGGCTGTTGCGGAGTGAGACGTATCACGTACCAGCCTCCCTGAACAGGCGCCGGAATGTGGCGACTAGGGGCTTTTCACAGTAACTTCATTTGAAGCCTACTTGTGACAATAAGCGATTTTCATTTCATTTTTTCATTTCATTCATTTCAAAGAGTGCCCCCATGGCACAGGCCCACCCGCAGATCGGTGGGCCCCGATCGTGGGCCAGGCCACCGTGGGGGCACCCCCCGGGGCCAGATCCCCCCGAGGACTCTGCAGGCTGCCCGTGGAGTCAGGTCCCGCCGGTAAGGACCTGTTGTGATTTACGTCGGTGGGACCGGCTGAAAACGGGCGGCCACTCGGCCCATCGTGGGCCAGAGTATCACTGGGATAGCCACTGCCAACAGCCCCCAACCAGCGCAACGCGATTCCCAACTCCATCAAAACCCCGGTGCCGGAGAATTCGGCAGCCGGCGGGGGCAGGATTCACGCCGCCCCCCGCCGATTCTCTGACTCGGCGGTGGGGGTCGGAGTATCCCGCCTCCGATCTATACCAGCAGCCCAATGTTATTCTCTGTACACCTTGTTAATATGGGGCAAAAACAATAAAGCAGATGTTTTGGTCTTCAAAACTGCTTTTTACTCATATTAAGAACTGTTGTCACAGAACATACTTGTTGTTTTATCATCGATAGGTGTGTGGCAAAAATTTAACATGCCTTGGAGATACAACTTGTAACTTGCAGGAACAAGGCAACTGTTTTCTGTCATGTATTTTTATTCTTGGAGAGTATTCAACAATCTTTGCCGAAGTCAAATTTCCATCTCCCTGGTAACAGTAAACATCAGGAACTTTTGATTTGTACGAGGCATGAGGTATTGGCCAGTCAGGGCAAGAAGAAGGCTAAGTGTTGGAATTAATCCAATGAAATGGCTCTCAGGCTTTGTGTGTGTATATACATATTTATATAGACGATGGAACTCTGATCTTAATCTTAAAGGAATTCATGATAACCTTTCGGTTTTTCCCCCCCGCTCCATTTGTCTTTTGAAACAAAACATGAACTTTGGAGCCTCTAAGATTTTCTCTGCGTTTGGGTTTCAGTTTTACATTGGTGCTATCGGCATTATGGCCTCAAGAGTTGAACAGAAGCTTTGCTCCTACCCTTATTATTAATGCTGCCTCTCGCTGGGGAGGAGGGAGCTGGATTCACTCTGCATTATGCTTTATTGCACTGCCAACTTTAGCAGTGGCACTATTTGTGACCTCCTGCCTGCGGGCTCAGTCAGCTGACACCAAAACTGTGCACATTACATGTGGTTATTGCCGAAACCACAGTCATTTCTGGTTTGGCTTGATTACATCATCTGTAAGAAAACGCTGCTTGTAATTTAAGAGGCAAAATGTCAGAAATTGTGTGTGTATGGGTGTTCCTTTTAAAATTGTATTTCACTGCAGATGAGAGCGATTTTTAAAGTTGCATGGTTTCTTTTTGATCTCAAAGTTTCCATGTACTTTGATATCCCAGGGCGAGATCGCATTTCCACTGGTGGAGTGTTTTTACATTGCAAGGGTCACATGAAAACATTGCACCAGCCACAGTGACAAGCTTTGAACAGTAAATTGCGTATGGACAAGCCTCAGCTGATCATTTGTGAAGCGAAGGAGGCTGTTAAGTTTGCAACCTAGGTACTTGCAAGGGGTAACTTTCAATTCTGGCGCACCCACCCAAACCTGTCCTATGGCAGCACTTGAGCCATTTTCAGGGTCGAGATTCATTTTTAGAATATTGGCTTGCTGCCAACACATGCTGATTGGCTCGTGGGACGGGTACATGGAATCTGATGGCTCTTCTGCAGAATTTTGCAGAAGTAAAGGAAAATAAATGCATTGATATAATCCCTTTCCTGACAGCAGGACATCCCAAAGCATTTGGCAATGAATAAAATTATTTGAGGTGCAGTTACTGTTGTAATAGAGGGAAGCCTGGCAACCTTTTTTCTCACAGCAAGGTACTGCAAATAGCCACCTGAACAGTCAATCTGCTTTTAGTAGTACTGGACAGAATTCTCCCAACCTGGTGGCGGGTGGCGCCACCATTTGGTGGCGGTGGGGTGGGGAATCTGAGGCGGAATTTACCGATTCCCCCACCGGGTCATAGAATTGGCAGCGGGCCACGAGTATCGCGCCACGCCCCCCCCGATGCCGGGACACGATTCTCCACAGAGAGAAGAATCGGCGCCACTGGGGCCGGTGTGGTCGGCGGGGCGCCGGTTGGGGTATGCGCCGACTCTCCGGCCCGGGCCGGCGCGCCGTTTCTCCGGCCCAGATGGGCCGAGCGGCCATCACCAAAAAGCTGAGTCCTGCCGGCGCCATTCTAACATCCTCTAAGCCGGCGGGACCTTGGCGTTGAAGGGTCCGGGGGCACCCTATGGGGGGGGGGGTTGGAGCGAGGGTGGGGGGGTGGTGGAGGGACGGGGGTCCGACCCCGGGGGGGTCTGATCCCGGGGGGGCCTCCGTAATGGCCTGGCCCGCAATCGGGGCCCACCGATCGGCGGGCCAGCCTCTCTGGCTGGGGGCCTCCTTTCCTCCGGGCCGGCTCCTGTAGCCCTGCGCCATTTGATGTCGGGGCCGGCGTGGGGAAGAAGGCCACTGCGCATGCGCTAGTTGGCGCCGGCCCAACTGCGCATGCGCGGACATCGTGGTGCCGGGTTCACACCTGGAGCGGCGTGGGCCGGAGTAAAACACTCCCGTTTTTACGCGGCGTCGGCACTTAGCTGCCCGATGGGAGAATCGCGCCCCAGGTGCCAACCAAAAATACAGAAACCCACCAGTGTAAAATAACATTGCAATTCTCCCAATAGCACGTTAATGGTCGGTCGCTCTTCCCCCTGGCAGGTGGCGCAAATGCTATTTGCATTCATTTGCATATCATGAATGTTCATTAAAACAGCTGCCCACCCCCAGTGTCCTGTCAGGCCTTCTGATCTTGCACGAATGGGAAATCACACTGGCACCAAACCGGATTGCTCAAAAATGGTGTGAACAAGGTGGCCCTCAGTTGGCAAGAGAACAGTGCAACAAAGCTTTGTGCCATAGTGCTGCATTACTGCTGATTGTTGAACATCTCCTGCCCGACATCTCCATGCCGGGCTCAACTTCATGAACAGCACCGTGCTGTCTCGGATCAGTACAGTGCCTCGTGTTGGGGAATAAAGAGGTCTCCTGCCTGCCCTCCCTCCACCACAATCTCCCACACCAGTGTCTATCTCGACAGCAGTGTGCTGTTAGACTTATGCAGCTACTGTAACAAAGGTCCGAAGTTTGGCCAGAGGTAGAGTACCCCCCCCCCCCACCCCACTCTTTGTCCTTACACACTCCTTGCCAACTCAAACAGTATCCACCATGGGAAGACTTCAGGAATGATGGTGCAATGAAAGAAAATGAAGACTTAACTATCTATTACGACCATCATGATAATAATCAATGACTCCCATTCATAAAAGCCCATTCATTATATTTAAATCCCCTCAAGTACTTAATCCATTATAAAATACACATCAATTTATACTTTTCACTTTAATAATAAAAACAGAAAGTGCTGGCAAACCCTGGATGTCTGGCATCATCTGTGACAAAATAGACAGGGTGTGATTTTGAGTCTGTGTTAGCTGTCCATGTAAACAGTGACACAGGCCCAAAATATTTCAAAAATCAGGAAACATGATCCTCATGGGTGATTTTTTAATTTCCTGATTTTCCACACCTCACTCGTGACCTAACGAGGTTCCTGCCCAAATGCCATTATCGGGCTTCCGGGCAAAATGTCCCCCCCCCCTCACTGACTGTTCATCTCGGTGAGGTTTACAAGCAGTCGAGGGGAACCCACAAGGGATGCCAAGGTAAATATAGCTTGTGGGGGGAAAGGGACATGTTTGGGAAGTGCTGGGGTGGGCCGCCTGTGAAGCTCCATTGGAAGGGTTCCCCTTTTGTGTGGTGGAATGTATGCCCCAATGCTTATGCAATGGGGGTGCCTGCTCTCATACTTTAGTATGGGGAAGCACCCTAATGTTTTAGGAGGGGCGCACCCCGATGCTTGGGGGGGGGGGGACGATTCTGGTGGGGCAGGCGTGCCCCAATGCTTGTGGAGGAGTTGTCGGTATGGGGATGAGATGTGATGACTATGGGGGGCTGTCACCTCAATGCTTGTGGGGCCCTCCATGTCTGTGGGGAGTGGGGTGGTGTTTTTTTTATCGCAGATCAAGGCATTGGGCGAAATTCTCCTACACCACGCAGGGAGGAGACAGTGAAAACTGGATTCTCCGCCCTGGCGCTGGCTGCGATTTCGGTGTTGGGGTGCGGAGAATCCAATCCATTGGCTATTCTTTCCTCTCCCTAATCAAATGGCAAGAATTTTATTTACACCTGAAATGAACTAACTCAGCACCACAATGAAAATTGAAGCAGTGACATTTTCGACTAATCTATTGCTCATCAATTCTATGGTTAAATAAGAGGAGCCATCTTGAGTTCTTCGATGTTTTAATTTTGGTTTTGGTGAGTACCAAAAAATAACAAGGAATTTCCCATGAAGTTAATAAAAATTCAAAATCTTTGGTGAAGAATGTTAATGGGGATTGTGTATACCACCAGACATGGCTCATTATAGTTCAATTGAGCCCATCTCTTCACCCTCACCTCGTATGAACCTGTATAGAGCAGCAATTGAAGAGAATGATTTGTTGCGTGTCAAGTTTCATCTCCACAATGCTGTGAAACTGTGGTTCAATATAAGCACGATTGGAACAACAAGAAAGAGCACTTGAGCCAGAACATCATGTTTGCACCCAGAATGATGTCTGCACAACTGCAGATGAGCACATCATTCTAGACTGCTGGTGATGAAATATTTCCCTTCACTTGACAGTGAAGTCATGCCCCAGATAAATATTTTGGCCTTGAAATTCCATAGAGTTTGTTTTGATTTCATGCCATGATCAGATAGATTAGATCACCTGCGGAAACGTACGACTGAGAACCGAGGGAACCCTCACAGAATTTCAAGACTGTTGTCTGAAACTCTTGCATCCTTTATGTGAAGAAATGTAAAGTGTTAAACAAAGGGAATTCTGTCGATGCTCCAGTACTGTTTCCTGGAGTTTTTATTTTGCTTCCAAAACTGGCGCTTTGTCTGACTTTGCCCTGTTCTTGTTGCCCCAAATAAGGGAACGTGTCTATGGTCACTGGGACAGGTCAGATTAGCAAATGGAAACAAAGGAGGAAGAATTAACTTTTCACTTTTCTGCAGTTGCACTTGAGATACATTTTGCCTTTGTGAGTTCTAGATTCTATTTGTTGTATATCCTCCCACAAACCCACTGAAGAATTTTAAGCATTCTCATCTCTTGTGAAGTAATTTCTCCTTATCTCAAGATGAGGCGGTGTTGGAGTGCTATTGCCACTGGACTCAGAATCCAGAAACTAATGCTCTGGGGACCCAGGTTTGAATCCTGCCATGACAGATGGTGAAATTTGGAAATCAATAAAATCTGAAATTGAAAGTCCAATGGTGACCACAACACCATTGTCCATTGTCGTAAAAACCTGTATGATTTACTAATGCCCTTTAGGGAAGGAAATCTGCCGTCCTTACCTGGTCTGGCCTGCATGTGAACACCAGACCCACAGCAATGGGGTTGACTCTGAACTGCCTTCTGAAATTGCCGAAGCAAACCACTTAGTTCAAGGGGCAACGAGGGATGGGAAACGAATACTGGCCTAACCAGCAACACTCACATTCCCTTAGTGAATTTAAAAAAAAACTGAACCCCCCCCCCAGCCTGAAAATGCACCATTCCTGTGCAGGTTGCTGAAACTCACCTCTACAAGCCACAATTTCTGAGCATGCACCTCTCTTTTTCAGTTTCATCCTTTTTGGTGCTCAGATTGAGCCCAGACAGCCTTCCCTCCCTCTTAGTTACAGCTCAGCTGAAAATTCAGACCTGCAGACACATTGGACAGGATTCTCTAATAATGGGGCTATGTCCCCACGCCGGCTTGAAAACCGGCGCCAACCACTCCGGCGTCAACGGTTCCTGAAAGTGAGGAATTCTCCCCTTCCTAGGGGGCCAAGTCGGTGCCGGAGTGGTCCCCGCAGCTCCAGCTGGCGTGGAACGGCCGGCGCGAGTTTACACATGCGTGGAACGGTGGGCGTATTTCTGTTCATACGTGGAACGGCTGGTGTATTTTTGTCCATGCGTGGGTGATCCCTTCTCCTCGCTAGCTCCCGGGCAATATGGCGGAGCCCTACAGTGGCCCGATGTGGAGTAAAATAGGCCCCCACTTAACCAGCTGGCCATCCGATCTGTAGGCCCCGACCGCGGGCCAGGCCACCGTCGCCGGGGTGGGTTGGGGGGATGCGCTGTCAACGGTCCCCGACCGGTGCGGCAAGAATCCCGCGGGCGCCCGTGAATTGGTGGGGGAGAATCGGGAAGCCGGTGTCGGGGCGGCATGGCACGATTCTTGCATCCCCCGGGGATTCTCAGACCCGGTGCGGGGTCGGAGAATCCCCGCCAATAACTCTGGTTAAGGCAGCTTTATTTTTCCAAGCTTGGTCCACGTACGAAGGAGAGTAATTTGGATAAATGTCAAAACCATTCTGATTTACACTGGTGCCGACACCCCAATTTACAATGTTCCAAAAATCAATAGCTCACCCCAGTTGGACTAGATCCAATCCTTGAAGCTGTCTATTTTATATTGACCCATGAAGGGTACTTTAAGCAACATGATGACTGTGATCAACATGATGACTGTGATTTAACCCCATCCTGCCACCTGTTGTTTACCAGGGTACTTTATCCATTATAAAGTTGTTTTTCTGCCATTCCCATGTTACTTATTGTAGCCAGTTCCTGCCCACCTCATTGTTCATCTAGGAGCAGGATGCTAAAGTTGGTCCCTCTTTACACCATGGATTGTTTGAGACAGGATGTTGGGGCTACTGGTAGGAACTCCTTACTGAGCTGACTGTCTTACTGCTGACCACACTATTTCTGTCCAATCTATGTTTGTCTTAAAAACATGGGTAAACTAGCTAGCTTAAATCACATTATGCATTGTGGCCACTGCTTTTAGCAAGAGTTTGAATGCTTATTACTGTTATGTCCTAGAATACATGATTAATGGTTAATAATGATTTTTGGATGTACTTTATATGATTAGTCTCAATCTTTAATAAACTAACTTTGTAGAACTATTCTAGTGTTATCCTAGCTATCCGGTTTTAAGGGGTCTCATCTCAGGACACCCCCCCCCTTCAGCCCACAGCTCTGATACCCACGCAATGCCTGGAGCGTGGCAACCTATTGAACTGGCGAAGCTGTTTGCGGTGGCTCTCTTCTGTTGTAACTTAATTACAATCTGGCCTCCGTGCCTTCCCCCCGGAAAGAAGCCTTGCTTGCCTTGGCAGATGTTCTGCAGCAGTTTTTGAGCATCGCAGGAAGATACAAGGGGGGCGATTCTCCGCACTCACGACGGTGCGGAGAATAGCGGGGGTCGTAAATTTTTACGGCCACGCTAGTCTGACGCCCTCCCGCTATTCCCCCCCCCCACGCCCGCCTCCCGACACGAATTGCTGGCCGCCATTTTTTTACGGCGAGCAGCGATTCTCAGCTGGCCGATGGGCCGAAGTCCAAGCCCTTTATGACCGTTTTTAGGAACGTCAAACACACCTGGTCTGACCGTTCGTAAAAACGGCCGTAAAGTTCGGATCTTGGGAACCATGGCACCGATTGGCACAGCAGTACCACGGCCGTGCCAAGGGTGCCATGGGCCCGCGATCGGTGGGCACCGATCGCGGGCAGCGGGTACTTACCCCGCGCACTCTTTGTCCTTCCGCCACCCCGCTGTATCCATTCGCGGGGCGGCTGAGGGGCATCCCGGCCCACGCATGCGCAGGTTTCGCGCAAATGCGCGATGGCGTCATCCGCGCATGCGCGGGTTGGAGTCTTCCAATCCGCGCGTGCGCGGCTGATGTCATGTGACGCGTCAGCCGTCGCAAACTCTGGCAAGCGTTTCCCGGTCGGGGGGGCGGAGGCTGGCGTCAAACCCGCCCGTTTTTGACGCCAGCCTCACGATTTCTTCCGGTTTGGGAGAATCCCGCCCAAAAGGTTTGCGGAGACAGATTTTAATTAGCCCTTCACTAATTTAATTGGCCAGTTTAAGAGTGCAGGTAAGCTCAGAGGCTTGCTCCCCCCCCACCCGCCGGCCTTGGAAAATCGGAGTTGGCGGAAACAGATGTCTGCCTCCCTTCTCCCAAATCAGGCCACAAAAGTCTGGCCCCAAATATTTCTTCAATGTTTCTGTTATTTCTTCAGTCCGAATGATAATTGCTCCTCTCTCTGCTTCTAAGGGACCAACATTTACTTTCACTATTCTCCTTTTTATATCCTTGTAAAAGTTCTTGCAATCTGTTTTCATTTTTTGGATAGCTTACTCTCATATTCTATTTTTTTTGCCTTTTATTAGTTTTTTAGTGGCCCTATGCTGGTTTCAAAACCATTTTCAATCCTCAGGCTTATCACTATTCTTTACAACACTATAAATCGTCTTTTAATCTAATATTATCCTTAATCTCCTTGGTAAGCCACAAATAGACCTTACTTGTGAAACTAGTTTTTTTAGTAAGATGTATTTTTATTGAACAGTTTGTATTGTTACCATAAATATTTCCCACTGTTCATTTATCACTTCAACGTTTAGTCTATTTACCCAATCAACCTTAGCCAGTCCTCCCCTCATATCTTTGTCATTGGTTTTGTTTAACTTCATAGGAATATTTTGTTTATTAAAATGGTCACCAGTAACAAAGATTTAAATCAACTACGAAACATTCCACATATCACACTAACCTTTAAACAACAAGGAAACATCACCGTTCCATATTTGTACCAATACAAAGCTATATCAGCTGATTTTCACAACAAACACACAATATTACCCTTGCAGGTTCCTTAACAGAAATGGAGGATAAGCCTGAGAATGTGTTATCATGTCCTGACCTTGGTCGTAGAAATGATCTGTCCATCAGTGTTTTACTTGTTCCATGTATCAGTGTCATTCTCCATCCAGGACCCGCAGCTGTGCAGGTCCTCCCACACGACCCAATCTCACCGGAACCAAATGCTGGAATCCACATATCCCACTGGTGCTCAAGGTGCAGTTGAACATCCTTGACTTCCAACATGTTTAACACACAGTGATGTGCCAGTTACATGCAGCACTCAGCACACCAGCAACACAAACATCAGCAATCTGCGAAAACATTTCATCAACGCATCATCAGGTGTCTTGTTTGGGACTGGTTGTTTCCAAAGTTAATGGAATTTAATTGTAATGTTATCGCGTTTTCCGAGTGTAAATTTAACTATGAGATTACTCATTAATTCTGTCTCTTTGCACAAGACGAAATCTAAAACAGTTTTATCCCTAATTGGTTCCACAATGTATTGTTGCAGGAAATTGTCACAAAAGCCCTCTACAACCTCACCTTTGATCAACTAACTTTGCTAATTAGATTGGTACAGTTTAGATTACATTCCAATTAGTTTCAATTATTATTTGCTCAATGTATCGCCCTACAGTAGCACTACTGTAAGGGATTGGGGGGGGGGGGGTCTATAAACTACTGCCACAAGCATTTTATGGCCCCTGTTATTCCTAATCTCCACCCATATTATTTCTACTTTATGATTTTCTCAGGCAAGATCATTTGTCACTCATGTCCTTATGGCATTCTTTGCTGTCAGAGTAATCCTAGTCTCTTTCTATTTTGTCCATACTTTTGAAATGTTGTGCAGCCTGGGATACTTATTTTCCAACTTCCATCACCCTCTGGTATTACAGTGAGGCGATGAGGTTCTCGCCTGCCAGCTGTAGAGAGCTGGCGAGAGCTCCACATTGCCTCTTTCCATGGAAGACTCACCGCTTTGAGTGTTACTCAGACCGTTAACTGGGAAGTGACGAGCTTGGTCCAGGATTAAGGACCCCAGAGGCTCAAGATTCACCCGCCGTGAGCTGATAGCGAACCAGAAGCCGGCAGCTGCATTGAACTTCACTACCACTGGAAAATGGTGGTTGCTGCCTATATGACATGTACCTGAAACCTGGGATCATCACCGGACCCCAGGCCACAGGTGAGTGAGGGTACAAAAGGAGTTGTGGGGTTGGTGTTGTGTGGGCAGCAACAAAGACAGTGGACATTAGCACAGCATGGGTGTAATGCGGGTGCTCCAGCTTCTTCCCACTGTCCAAAGATGTGCAGGTGAGGTGGATTGGCAACTCTAAATTGCTCCTTCAACTCCAAAGATGTGTAAGTTAGGTTACGGGGTTGTGGGGATGGGTGGGGGAGTGGGCCTAGGTTGAGTGCTCTTTTGGAGGGTCGTTGCAGACTCAATGGGCTGAACGGCCTCCTTCTGCACTGCAGGGATTCTATGATTCTATGATTTAAGGGCCTTGATTGGACATGGGGCTGGAAAGCCATCCATGGGGACTTCTGCCATGGTCATAAACAAGGTGGAGGTGGGAAGGTAGCGGAGCCCTCACCCACCACGGTCCCATTTGACACCCCACCACCAAACCCACCATGGGGAGTGTATTAAATTCTGCCCCATGTTCCTGTGATGGCAATTGCATACAAACCATTTCCAGATTAATTAGTATACATGTAGACACAGGATGTGATTAACATTACAACTGTCAGTTATTGCTTCAGCAATCTTACTGACAAGAAATCATAGATCCTGTGACCTCATAACGTACTGGCTTACAAAGTACAGCAAGCCAGGCAAGACATACAGTCCATAACATATCGCCCCTTCCTGGAAATGCCAAACTAACTTCAACTTCAGTCGAGCTGGACTGAGGAAGTGAAATTGGAAACGGCATTCCTTAACTTGGAAAACACTCACCGGAAGTGGCAAAATCAGGCTCGTCCATAGAGAGGTATCCTGAGATGGAGCTTGACTTGGCAACAGTTGATCAACATGTCTCCACCAGGTGAGATGGGTTGCCATTTGGACTATATATGAAACAGCTCCTACCTAAGCAATCATAATAGCAAGAACCCAATTAGCTCCAATAACATAATTATGAGCTAGAACCTCTTATTTTCATAGAATTTACAGTGCAGAAGGAGGCCATTCGGCCCATCGAATCTGCACCGGCTCTTGCAAAGAGCACTCTACCCAAGCCCACACCTCCACACTATCCCCACAACCCAGTAACCCCACCCAACACTAAGGGCAATTTTGGACACTAAGGGCAGTTTAGCATGGCCAATGTGCCTAACCTGCACATCTTTAGACTGTGGGAGGAAACCGGAGCACCCGGAGGAAACCCACGCAGACACGGGGAGAACGTGCAGACTCCGCACAGACAGTGACCCAAGCCGGGAATCGAACCTGGGACCCTGGAGCTGTGAAGCAATTGTACTAACCACTATGCTACCGTGCTGCCCCGTCCTGAACATAAAATGCTTGGCTTTGAACTTTGTGCTCTCTCCTCTCACTTGTGCTATTGATCTTGCACAACTTGGTGTGTTTTCATTCATTTCAGCAAGTGCATAGTTGTCGCCATCATTAGCAGGAATGCTGGAAGTGCTCTAGCCGTAGCATGTGGCTTGTTTTGATCTGTCAGCAGAAACATGTCCAGAGGAATGTCCTTGCGACGACCTGAATGTGTGTTTCATGTTCTGAACAAATCTCTCTGCTAATGGTTTGGTGGATACGTGATATGGTGCTGAGGTGATGTGATGAATTCCACTACATCTCAAAAGATTCTCAAACTCCTGCGAGACAAACAGGCCCGTAGTCTTCCACAAATGTTCAGGTCAATCGTAACTGCTGAACATTTCTCTTCGACTTTGAATTATATTCTGAGCGGTAATAGAGGTCATCACTGAAACTTCTGGCCATTTTGGAATGATCATGCACAACCACCTTGAACATTTTTCCTTCAAATGAACCAGTGAAAATCAATGTGGTTGCACGGCCAAGGCTTTTCCGGCCTATCTCGTGGATGGAGCGGTGCCAACTGAGGCATGTTCCTCACAGTCTGCCGTGAAAAACAAAGGCTGGAATGCTCCCTTCATCAGAATTCTCTGTTCCCACCGGCAGTGCATCCCCGCCCATGGGTTTCCCTGTGTCTTCAATGGGAAATCCCATTGACAAGCAGTGGCAGTATAGAATCCCGCCGCCAGCGAACAGTGCGCTGTCGAGAAACATGCGGCTGGGGGGACGGAGAATCCAGCCCATAATCGTGCCTTGGCTTCGTTGTCTTTGTCCAGGCCAGGCCAGCAAAAGTAGCTTCTTGCGATCTCTTTCGTGCAAACTATTCCACAGTGTCCTGAATTTAGTTGGTCCAACTCAATGTTGGTGGAATAATAACTCACATGACCCAAAGCAAACTTCCTGAAGTGACTGTTAACTCCATCCTTCTGGAAATGTAAAGTTGAAGGTCAGGTGAGACTTGGAAGTTCAGGGAACAGTTGCCCTGCATCACAACATCTGTGAGTTTGGACAATGTTGGGTCCACTCAAGTGGCCTTCTTGACTTGGACTGAAGTGATGAGTGTGTTCTCCACCTGTGCAAAGTAGCTGCCTCTATGAAAAGTGACCCTCTGGTTGACTGATAGGGGCAGCCTCGAAAGACCATCCACATTGCCATACAGGGTAGAATTTTGATTTTTAATGCCATGTATGAGCAGTCAACATCAATGCCCAATGCTGCAACCTGCTTGCAGGTCAGGAAGGGAAACCTGTGTGTGGACCGAATATCAAGGAGGAGCGTGAATTTCCATCCAAACAGGTACTGGAGAAATTTCTGCTTTCCCAAAATTATCCCTGGTGCTTTGCGTTCAATTTGGGCACATGGGCTCTCTGCTTTATTTGAAGTCTCTGAAGCGAAAACCATGGACTTCTCCACACGACAGCACACTATCGGTGAGACAATGGCCCCAACTCCATAAGGCGATGCATCACATACAATTTGGAGAGGTAAGGAGGGGGTCAACGTATGTCAGTATCTTGCAACTTGTCACTGTGGCTTCAGCCTTCTTGAACGCCGCTTCACAGACTTTTGTCCATTTACAGGCTTTGTTCTAACACTAAATCTCATGCAAGGGTCCCAGCTGGGCTGCCAGCTGGGGAATGAATCTCCCGTAATAATTCAGCAGCGCTAAGGACGGATGAAGGTGGCTGATATTCTGTAGGTGGCTATATCCACAGCAGCCTTGGCTTTGGTATGTGCTTTGTGAAGCCCAGCAGCATCAATTACATGCCCCAAATATTCCATAGGCGGCTGAAAAAACACACGTTTGTCTTTGCCATACTCCTCTAGCCTTTGGCATTGAAGTTCCTGAGATGATCCTCATCAGCCTAGCCCATTACCAAGACATCATCAAGATAGCACTGAGCTCCAGGCAAGCCACTTAGGTTCCATGACCTTCTGAAACAGGGCTGGAGCAGAGGTTATTCCAAAAGGCATATGGCAAAATCATTACGCTCCCTTGCGTGTTGTGATGGTAACATATTCTTGTGACTTCTCATCAACATACATTTTGAAGTAGGCCGAGCATTGGTCTATTTTGCTGAATTCCTGTCCAACATCCAGTAAGAAGGTGCTCAATCTGGGGAAGTGGAAACACACAACATGGGACTAACAGTCACTTTGAAATTCTCACAGATGGGCATAGAGCCACCTTTATTGAGCACTGAAGTGATGGGTGCTTCCCTGTCGCGATGGAGGACAGGTACCAAGACACCTATCTTGGCCAGACGTTCCAAGCCAGCTTCGAATTTTGGTTGTCTGGCATAAGACAACGGGTCTTGCCTTCAGATATTTGTTTGAGAGTCAGCTTTGATATTCAACTTTATGTTAATTCCCTTTATGCTTCACAAATCCCCTTTGAAAATAACACCATTGTTTTTTAATCCCCCGGCTGTCAGATTAATTTCTTCTATCGCAATGCTATGTGCTCTCGCCCAGTTTAACCAGACCTTCTCCGGCCATGACTGTCCATCTAAAGCTGGAGGTTTGCCTTTCACTACAAACGGTGATTGCTTAGCAGTCTGTCCATTGCATTCCGCTTTAACTTCTGTTCTGCCCATCACAGAAACAGGCCTCCGTCTATTTGTTTTCACGTATCAAGGGAAGATGATTCAACTTTTCCTGATACACATGACCTGGGACCAGTGTTTCTTTCATGCTTTTACAGACATGCTCAATGTGTCACTTCTTACCACACTGGCAGCATTCAAGGTCTCTGCACCAACATTCAGATGGGTGGTGACCAGGCTTTCCACAGTGGTAACATTCTCAGCTGCTGGCTATCGTGTGTGCATGCTCAGCTGTCATGTTATGCACTCGACTTGATGCATTCAGCTGCTGTGCTTCTTTTGCAGCCAGTACCATGAAGGCTGTAAACTCTGCAAAGTGAGGTTAGCTTCTGTCAGGAGGCTTCACTATGAAGGCCGCAGACCAACCTTCTGTGGGGAATATTGTTCAGCACTTCATTGAATTCACAAAGTTCATTGAACTTTTTGAAATCTGCAACATACTGCGCAACTGTATCTCCCTCTTAGTTTCTTCCAATGTCCCACAATCCGGTAAGCGTGG
Organism: Scyliorhinus canicula; assembly: GCF_902713615.1. Classification (NCBI taxonomy): domain Eukaryota; kingdom Metazoa; phylum Chordata; class Chondrichthyes; order Carcharhiniformes; family Scyliorhinidae; genus Scyliorhinus; species Scyliorhinus canicula. The sequence continues at coordinate 223,359,051 of NC_052148.1, read as the reverse complement.
CCATTTTCAGCCTTTTGCTTTCTCTTCTTTGCCAGTTGCAATGTGCCATTTAAAATGTGTTGCCACTTTATGCTGTGTAACTGATTTTTTTTACTTCAAGCTGTCACTGCAGCTGGCAGCTGTCAGCTGTCACTGATATGAGTTTTCCAGGTTTTGGAAGGCTCACCGGCAACATGGCTGCTCTCTGAAAATGTCTTTGTTGCTGTATTAAACACAGCAGCAATCTCTACTCTTATTTTCTGGTCAATTCAAGAGGTTGGGCGCGATCTAACGGCCTCGCTGCGCCTGACTTGGGACGCGGCAGTTAAATCTCGCGAAACGCCTCTCGTGGGGTTTACTTGGCTCGTCACCCCTTGTGACATCCAAAGGGATCTCGCAAGATGTTGCGATATGGGATCCCACCCACAATGGGCGATAGCTAAATTAGCATATTCACGTGTGCAGTCAGGCTCACTTGAATGCGCTGTCGCCAGAGTTACCCAAGGCTAACCCCCCCCAGCCTTGGAAATTCTGAGCGAGCGCCGTTCAGCACTCGTCTCCACCAATGTGGACCAGGAAGAACGCCACTTTGGGGGGGGGGGGTGGTAGCGTCTGGGCAGGGTGGTACCGAGACACTGCTAATACCACCTTGGCACTGCCAGGCTGCCACCATGGCAGTGCCACTTGGGCATCCCGACAGTGCCACCCGGGTGCTACCCTGGCATTGCCTATTTGCCCAAATAGCACTGCCAGGATGGCACGAGAACCGCCACAGTGCTAGGCTGGTGGTGCCCAGGTGCCAATTTTGCCCACACTGGGGAACCGGCCCATGGGTGCTCTTATGAAGTGGGGTGTGGGCGGCTGATGACCCCCTTATAGGTGAGTTGGGACATTGTGGGTGTTTGAAGGTCACGGTGGGGGAGTCTAGAGAATGGCACCCCGATCTCTTGTTCTGGCAAGCTTGCTAGTGCAGAAAATGGGACGAAGTGCGACCTCAGCGGAGCCTCCATCACTGAGGCCCCGGAATGAAGCAGAGTCCCATTTAATAACGGGTTCGTACTTGGCACTGCGAGCGCCGGTAAATACCCAGCTATATTTGCTCTATTTCATTTCCGTTAAATCACATCCTGCGGCTTGATAGTGCAGTGGTTAGCACTGCTGCTTCACGCCGCTGAGGACCCGGGTTCGACCCCGGCCCCAGGTCACTGTCTGTGTGGAGTTCACACACTCTCCCCATGTCTGCATGGGTCTCACCCCCACAACCCAAAAGGATGTGCAGGGTAGGCGGACTGGCCACACGGAATTGCCCCTTGATTGGAAAAAGAAAATAATTGGATACTTTAAATTTATTTTAAAAAATAAATCGCGCCCATTGTTGTTTACTTTTTTACTTGGCAGAACTTTCACTTTCTATATCTCCTATACTTTGGACGTTGGGGTGGGCCTGTGGTTTCATCGGGAGCCTTTTTTCCCCTTGTAATTTCTTTTTACTACTTCTTTATTATTGTGACTTTTTTTAATGTCCCGTGTTTTATTCTGAGCAGTTGCAATTTTTATTTTACGATACTCTGCAGTTTTCTTTTCTTTTTGAAGTTTGCAGTTTTCTTTTTTTCCCAAACTCTGCAGGTTCCTGTATTTGACTGCCAACCATTTCATGCTGTGTAATACAATCCAACATGCGGTTCAGTTAAGCAATCAAGTTTCCTTGCTTTAGCTTCACTTTTCCAGCCTCCCTGAACAGGCGCCAGAATGTGGCGACTAGGGGCTTTTCACAGTAACTTCAGTTGAAGCCTACTTGTGACAATAAGCAATTTTCATTTTCATTTCAAGTGGTGTTACTGCAAAGTCCTTCATCCTCGTCGCCAGTTTGTCCTGTTTTTAGTCCTGGCACCTTTCAAGGTTGATCAGTGCACATGTAGGCAAAAAAGATTATTAACATTGCAACTATCCTTTATTGCTTCAGCTATCTAACTGACCAGAAGACCTGGATCCTGTGATCTCATAATATACTGGCTTGCCAAGTATGGCAAACCAGACAGCACATGTAGTGCATAACACTCTTCATGTCCCTCTTTGCTACACCGCTCTATTGTCTCAATTTCTTTGTTTAAATCTCCCATCACCTGAACACTCCCAAGCCTCCTTTAGGTTAAAGCCTCTCCAGTTAGAGCTAATCCATTTCATTTTTTTTTCCTTTTCCTTCTTGTTCTAAATTTAAGAATCCGTGCCTTTATCCTTCATCGATCTGGAGAGACTTTTGTTATCCTGGGGAAGAGAGGGATTTGTTTGACGCTTCCTTCCGGTCTAGTTTGTCTTTTTCCCTGACATGGGTTTTTCTCTTCAGCTGTTTTTGGCACTTTTGGAGCTTGCAGAGCATCTTGTCTATTATGAGAGCAGTTAGTCTGAGGTGGAATAGGTATCCGTGCTTGAGGATGCAGGATGAGGATGGCCCTGGGTCTCCTTTGTATGGTGGTTGTTTCCGCAAATAGGTTTGGTCCTCCCCTCTTATCTCTTCTCTAATCTGGGTGATTATGGTTCTGGTCCTGGTTCTGGTCTATGTTGTGTTCTGTGACTTGCCTTTGCAATAATTCAACAGAACTGCTGGTGACTTAACTAGAATGATGCTTTATTGATTAACACGTGAAAAGGTAACAACCAGAATGCTATACAGATTCGGTTACTATTTGATATTCATTTACTCTCCTGGAACTAACCTATGTGTGACTGTCCTGGGGTATCCCTCATTACCAACTGGCGAGAGTCAGATGTCATATGTCTGACGCCACCAGCTGGTTGGAGGTCGCATTACTAATATATACAGTATCATTCACAGGCATATCACCACAGTTTAGGCTGGCAGAAGGGAGAGGTGGTACTCTTGCGGGATGGGGAGGAGGACCGGCCCTCTCTCTCAGGAAGTCCAATAGATGGCTGTCTTGATAGTTCGTTTTCCTCTGAAGCTCTCCCCCCCCCGCCCCCCCTCCCCCCCACCGCCGACGGCTGGTACCCTGTCCGAGATGGGGTTGATTTGGTGCAGGCTTGGTGGATTATCGGTTTGGGGTTGAGTGAAAGGTCCTAGGGACATCATTTCCAGTGTTTATTTTTCATGGTGCTTGGCTATACGAAGCTTGGCGGAGCAGTCAGAATCCTGTTGTCCCCAGGTATCAGGGCTGTCCTCCTTCAGGCACCTTTGAGGAGGGTGCTGTGGGTTGGGTATGACCCCTCCCCCAGCTGTGTGGTGTAGAGCGGTGACAATAGAGACAATAGAGCGGTGTAGCAAAGAGGGACAACCGCACTGAATAGAGACCGTGTTTGTTTTCCCTGGGGTAGGTGAGATGCCCCTTTGTTGTTTGGGTCGTTGGTTCTCTCCCTCATTTGCATCGGTCGGACATCTGCCTGAGAGATATGGGGTTTGGATTGAACACTGTTTCTCTATTATTCGTGTGATTAGATCCGAGGGTTAGAACCACAGAATTCCTACAGTGCAGAAGGAGATCGTTCGACCCAGTGAGTTTGCACTGACTCTCTGAAAGAGCACCAGACCTGGGCGTTATCCCTGTAACCCCATAACCCCACCTAACCTACGCATCTTTTTTCACTGAGGGGCAATTTAGCATGGCCAATTCACCTAACCTGCACTTCTTTGGACTGTGGGAGGAAACTGGAGCACCCGGAGGAAACCCACGCAGGCACAGGTAGAATGTGCAAACTCCATACAGACAGTCACCCAAAGCCGGAATGGAACCCGGGTCCCTGCCGCTGAGAGGCAGCAGTGCTAACCACTGTGCCACCGTGCCACCCTCTTTTCCTCTCTTTTGGAATTCCTAGAGGCTGAGACCTCTGTTACATCTCTCACTTTATTCTTGCTTTTACCCTCAGCTACTTGGAGGTGCAGCATAACCCTGGCCATGTTCAGGCTGGCTGGGTTTCAGCGTTTGGGTTGTTTAGAGTGAGTCCACTTGAATGGTTGTTTTAATGTGATCTAGGCTTTTCTCCTGGGTGGTTCTGGTTGGTGGAGTGGGTTGCCTGGTGCTGGAGTCTTTTTTGAGGGGCATCTTGATGGCCCCCTTCTCCCTGGGGATGCCCCCACTGTCCCGTCCTGTTTACTGGGATCAGAGTGATTATCCTTACTCACGTTTCGGGCTTTGTGAGAATCCTGCAAGGTCAGTGCTAGTAGCTCTGACCTTTTTCCCTTCTCCCATCATTTTCTTCCATGGGAGACCAGGGGCTGGATTCTCCGATCCTGCGGCTATGTCCGCAGGGTCGGTCTGGTCTTACAACCAGAAAGTCGCCGCCGCCCCTGCACCGATCCTCCATCCAGTGGGGGGCTAGCAACCACGCAGCGTAAAGCCTGCGCTTTAATTGCTGATACAGTCGGAGAATGGCCGGGTCCGTGGCTGCGCGTGCTCATGGTGGCGGCTTGCGGCGGCTGGAACGTGCATCATTACGCTGGCTGCGTGTGGACCCGGCCTGCCAAAAATTGCCCCCTATGACCAGCCTCGCCACCCCTGGACCACCTCCCACCAGTCACCCCCACCCCCCAATGATGGCACACCTGCCAGCGGAATGGCTCCCCGACCCCCCGCCCCCGAATGTGGCACTGGATTGGATTTGTTTATTGTCACGTGTACCGAGGTACAGTGAAAAGTATTTTTCTGCGAGCAGCTCAACAAATCATTAAGTACATGGGAAGAAAAGGGAATAGAAGAAAATACATAATAGGGCAACACAAGGTATACAAAGTAACTACATAAGCACCGGCATCGGATGAAGCATACAGGGGTGTAGTGTTAATGAGGTCAGTCCATAAACACTGGACACAGTCCGCAACTGCCACGCGAGGTCCTCGGTGGGGACTAGGCCCATTAGGGACGGAGCATCGGGGGAGGGCCTCAGGTGACAACCTGAGGCTTTCCCGATGGTGTGCGGCGTACTCGTATGCCATTTTTGAGGGGGGGAGCATCGCAAAAAACGCCCCCGAATCCAGCATAAACAGGGATTCTCTGGCCAATCAGTGAACTCGACTTCGGTGTCGGCGATCGGAGAATCCCGACCCCTAAGTCTGAGAATAGCATGAGCTCCTTGCTGCCGGTTCCCTTGTTATTATTTAAATTACTCTCTTAGTGCTTGCCTCTTTCCTTTCCCTCTATTTTTCACTTATGTCTTTATTCATCCATGGTTGCTGATTAAGGTGTAGTCTCTTCTTTTTCTAGTGAAATATATTTTTCCTGTACTCTGACCACTGTCTTTAATGTTTCCCATTGCTGTTCTAAATTATTGATTTCCAATTTAATTGCCCATTATATTTTTCCAAGATCTGTTCTCAGTGTCTCGATTCCACCATTTCTCTCAGTTATTTTCTTAAAGTGCACTTCTTATGTCACACCAAATGCAGACTTTCCTTTCTCTTATCTGTCCTGGATCATTCCCCATTACGAGATCCTGCGGTGAATCTTCCCTTGTTGGCATTCCGACATACTGGGCTTGAAAAGAGTCCTGTGCGCATTGTAGGAACTCTGAATCACAGAATTGTTACAGCGCAGAAGGAGGCCATTTGGCCCATCTTGGCTGCACTGGCTCTCCAAACGAACATCGTAACCGAGCGCCATTCCCCTTCAACCTTCAAAACAGTAGGAAGGAGAACAAATGTATTTTTCTACTTAAGAAGTGCCTGAAAATCCTAACCGTATGTGTTATTTATTTTTCAATGTTTTGTAAGCTGTCACCAAGAATGTGATGAAAGTACTGGCCCCACATACTTGCTAAAAATGTTATGGTGCAGAGAATGGTTGAATGAGTTCCAGTTGATAAATATTTCATTAGGGTGCTGGTTCTCTTGTGCCATTATGATTTATTGGTTCGTTGTTGTGAGATTTGTGTTCAGTATGTCAGACTAGTTTATTACTGACAAAATTAAGTACGTAAAGGCAATTGGTCATGGCTGAGATTTAAATTCCCTTTGTTTTAAATTTACAATTACATTGGCTTTTTTCTAATTAAATTAGGAGTACATGATCATCAGCATGAAAAAATTATCACAATATCAGAGGATGGATTTGTGCAGAGTCCACGATTTCCTCAGAGTTACCCTCGGAATGTGGTGCTAGTGTGGAGATTAATAGCAGCTGATGAGAATATGCAAATACAGCTGACCTTCGATGAAAGATTTGGACTTGAGGAACCAGAGAATGGACTGTGCAAGTGAGTGCATTCTTTTCAGATAAAGGTCGATCAAACTGCTAGTAAAGAAAATTATTGCTCTTAAAATAGGAGGTGAACTAGGAACAGCCAACTACATTTAATATACATTCCATATACAGTCAAGTAAGTGGTCTTGCATTGTTTCTTAAAAATATCCATGTTGGGATTGCTGATACGATGAAGCCTGTTTAAGTGAATGACTGATTAACAGAATCAAAAGCAAAACCCAGTCTATGCCTGTCTGCTTTCTTTTTGAGAATGTAAGTAATAAAGTAATAAAAAAGCTACAATGAGATAGTTAAAGAGTTTCAAAGCTTCCATGATTACACTTTTTGAAATATGATGCCTGACAGCCATGAATGATAGCTTAATAGCTTTAATGATCTAGAATTATAGAATCCTTACAATGTAGTAGGTGACCATTCAGCCCATCAATGCTGCACCGACCCTTTGAAAGGCCCCACCTAGGCCCAATCCCTGCCCAATTCCTGCAACCCCACCCAAAGGAGCAGTTTAGCCTGGCCAGTCCACCTAACCTGCACATCTTTGGACTGTGGGAGGAAACTGGAGCACCCAGAGGAAACCCACGCAGGCATGGGGAGAAAGTGCAGACTCCGCACAGACAGTCGCCCAAGCTCAAAATCGAACCCGGGTCCCTGTGCTGGGTGCCGTGAGGCATATGTGCTAACCACTGTGCTACTGTGTCTGCTCTGGACCGGGATTTTCCTTCGCAGGCCCGCCCCGCAACCTCTGCTAGCGAGGATGGAGAATTTAGCGGTGTGGAATTTGCTGGCAGCGGAATTCTCTCCTCCCGCAGTTGTCAATGGGATTTCCCATTAAAACCACCTCACATTGCTGGGAATCCCGTGGGTAATGATGCGTTACCAGCAGGACCAGAGGATCTTGCCCCTAATTTTTAAGCATAATACAAGTTCCATGTTTTCCTTCTGCTTTGTTGTTTACACTGATTTCTGCTTGTTGCTCACTGTATTTTACATTCCATGTTTGCTGAGGAAATTCTCAATAAATGTTGATATCCCATGACATTTATGCCATTGAGGAAATTGAGGCCATGTAATCATGGAATAGTCGATTGATACAGTACAGAAGGAGGCTATTTGACCGAGTGTACTTGTGCCAGATCTTTGAAAGAACAACCCAAATAGTCCCATTCTCTTGCCCTTTCCCTATAGTCAAGCCGGTATTTTCCAATTGTCAGGATACTGAACCAGACCTCAACTTTTGTGAGGATACTGGACAAGGAACCCCAAACTGTGAGGGAAGGATTGATGACTCTGACCAATAGGTATATTAATTTGAAAGAAACTTTAATTTAAACACAGAGTTAACCACATTAACTTCAAATAAATAGCTTTACAATTAACAGTTAAATAGTTCTTAAATAAAAGGAAAAAAAAACTTTAGCCCACTATCTACACCTGCCTCGATATATATTCCATGAAAGCAACCCAGTGCAGTTCAAAACCCACTTACGAATAAAGTTAACAAAAAAGGGTTACTTGCTTATCTGTGTAGACCTTTGGAGAGAGAGACCCTTTCAGAAACCTAAAAATCCTTCAGTCTTGTCAGATTCAAATCCTATGGCATACTGCTTTTCAGTATAAAATCCTTTGAACAGCCTGCAAAACTAGAGGCAGACATGGCTCCTCCCATTAATTACATCATCTGTATTCCACTAACATGTCTCATGGCCTGCTTAGCTAGGACCAAACATACTCCCTCATAAATGATCTACACCCCAGGCAACCTTCTGCATTCAAAACAATGGGAGCGATCTACCGGCCGTGTTGCTGCTGGGGGCCCAGCGTGGCCGGTAGAGGCCTTCCCCAGGCTTCCTGACAGCCGTTATGCCTCGCAAGATCTAACCAGATCTCGCGAGACATCACGATCTGGATCCTGCCTACAATGAGCAGGATCCAGTCTCACAGAGTGAAGTCAGCTCAGAAGCTGACTTACCTCTGCCTTCGCCGGCTCGAATGGTCACCCGGCATCTGTTGGCCTCCACTGGGAGAGCCCAGCTGGGTGCCCTTCAGTACTGGTCCCCACAAACCGGGGACCATGCGGAATGGTACCTGGGGAGGGTCTCTTGAGGCCCTCGGGTAGTCGGCCTCTGGGCAGGGTGGTACCTTAACACAGCTGCTGCCACCTGGGTCCAAAAGTTCAACATATCTTTCCTTGCTTTTTTGCTTTATCCTTCTGTTTATCATGTCAGGGATCTTGTCAGGATTTTTTTTAAAGAGATGTTCACAACTTGTCCTGCTATCGGTTGTGCATAGATATATCCTCAGGTCTTTCTGTTCCTGTACCATTTAGTTAATATTGTCTCTCCTCTTTCCTCCAATCAAAATATATCACTTCATACTTCTCCGTGTTAAATTGCACGTTCCCTGTGTCTACCTGTTTCTCCAGTCCATGAAGCATGTATCCTGAAGTACTCTCCTTACTGTTTAATATGTTTCCAAATATTGTGATATCTGCAAATTCTGAAATGATGCCCTGTATTTCTATAGGTCATATATGTCAGGTAATATATATCAAACAGTGGTCTTAATGTTGACTGCTGAGGGCAATACTGCAAACTTTCCTCTATCAGACAATCAAGCAAGAGGCTGAGGAGCCAGAGGAGGAAGAGGAGGAGGAAGAAGAAGAAGGGAGCACCTTTTTGCCAGGGCTGGTCGTGAAGGGCTCACACTCTTTCAATAATACCAGCAATCACAACCCTATTTCCTCATTCATCAATTGCCCCACAATCTGAAGCTGACCATTTCATCAGCCTGCTGGTCATAATGCAAATTTAAAAGCCTTCACAGTAAGCCTTCTAAATCAAATTTATAAATGAAATCAGGTCATATTACATGCAAGTGTTCACAAATTACATTTGTTCATTCCTCAGTGCTTGTCTTCCATATGTCTTAGCCTGTCCGCGTGCTCGAGGGCAGTTTCCCCCCAGTAGCAGTAACATGCGTGGTGACAGGCTGCTGAATTTCAGTGGAGAAGACACCACCTTGGCATGGGCAACAGCAGTCAGCTGGAGTGGGTGAAGTGGCAGGAGCAGAAGACAAATGCTCTATTCCTGAAAGGGGACAACAGGTTTGCACTCTTTGGAGCCACTGCCACTCCCCAGTCTGGTACCTCAGAAATCCTAATAATCCTTTGGAGGACAGATTGCTGGGCTGCTGTGACACCCTCCAAACCTTTTAGAACACTACTATCTGCTGCCATGATGACAGCATTAAGCTGACCTTGTTGACTTCAGTGTAAGCTTCCATTGAGGCACTCGGTTTTCTGGTGGAAGCCCGTTGTTCTGCAACGGAGCCTGAGACATAGGCCATCAGACATTGCATAAAAGCAAAATACTGCGGATATTGGAAATCTAAAATAGTGACACAAAATACTGCAAATACTCAGCAGGTGTGGCAGGATCTGTGGAATGAGAAACAGAGGTTGCGATTTAATGGCCTCATCACGCCCGACTTGGTGACACGACGAGGCTGTTGAATATTGCGAGAGGCTTCTCGCGAGACTCGCAATGCTCGAAAAGCCTTGTGTGATTTCATTAAATCTCGTGAGACATCACAATCTGAATCTCTCCCTTGCTGGGTGAGATCCAGATTAACATACTTAAGTGAGCCATTACGCTGGATTCTCCCCGGGCCTGGGAACTAATGGCCTAGCCTGGGAGACCTTGCCGCGGTGCCATTTAGCACTGGTTTCTATAAACTTGGACCAAGTGTAACTGCACCTGGGGGTCCCCAGGACATTAGAGACCCCTGGGTGGTCAGGCTCTAGGCAGGATGGTACACTTGCAGTCCCGCTGACACCTGGGCACCTTGGCACTGCCAGCCTGGCACCTTAACACTTCCATCTAGTCACCCTGGCAGTGCTGCCAGGTTGCCCAGGTTGCACTTCCAGGCTGGCGGGGCACTGCCATGGTGCCAGGCTGGCAGTGCCAAGTTACCCCGGTGCCAGGTTTCCCATGCCAAGGACTAGCCTGGGGGTGCCTTGCTCTGAAGAGGTGGGGTGAAGGAGGGCTCGAAGATTCCGTAAGAAATAAGTTGGATGCAGTGTCGGGGCTTAGATACTGCTTGTCAGTGCAGGAAATTATGTAAGTGTGGCTTAGCGGGCTGTTCCTCACTGTGGCCATAAAACATGGCAAAGTGCCGTTAAATAGCGGTGTTGTTCTCGTTGCTGCAGACGCTGAGATACCCTGTTAAACGCGCCCAAAATGGGACTCTGTTTCTGTCTCGTTAAAGCAGGCCCAGAGTTAACAATTCAGGTTGATGACCTGAATCCTGATGAAAGGTCAGTGGGAGGGAAACATTAACTTTGTTCCTCTCTCCACAAAGACAGCATACGTTTGGATCCACAAGTGTGCTCATGGAGTTAACCACTGCTTCCAGAGGAGAATTTAGGGTTTCAAGCTTTACAAAACACCAGGTCCCAAGTGGTGTGGGGCTGCTCTGAGTCCACTGACATTGAATGTGGCTTCCTGATAGGCTTCTCAACATGCCAGGCATTTTGTTATGTATGAACATTAGCAACCTTCTGTAGCCTGGAGTCCTCATCTGAGTCCTCAGGGACAGACCTTGTGCATGACCTGACTTTCTCTTTCACATGGTTCTGGCTGCTGGGCACTTGTCTGCATTGTCTCACGATGTGCAGATCCCATCTTTCATTTCTCCTCTAGGATCAATGTAATGTCAGTATCTGAGCGGGTGTCTGCGAGTGAGAAACCAAGTAAGAATGTATCTTCAGCACCACTTTCTTCTTGCTATTCCCCCACTGTCTGCTCTGCTTGCACAAATCTGGGTATCAGAAAGGAAAAGGCTCAGGGGTGGGTTGTGGTGTGGAGAGGGGGGAGTAAGAGCTGCATGCTTACATCATCTGCAAGTAATAAGTCAGCAGAGACTGTGCGTTGAGGAGGACCTAGGACCTGAGAAGGAGGGTTTACATAGATGATACTGTCCCCTTATACAGGATGCAGGCTTGCTGCCGGCTACACCTCAGCAATGGCAGTTTGTCTCCACTTGTTCTTTTTATATTTCACCTTCCTCTGCGAGAGAGAGAGGGAAGTGTGTTAGTAGATGGAATTTAAGGCCCACTCTCTCCCACATGGGAGAGGTGGGGGGGGGGGGGGGGGGGTGCCATGGGGGTTGGTGGGTTGGTGGTGTTGGTGGTTGCTGCTTAATCGCACATGAGGACATGAGGTGAAGGACCTGTTGACTTCCTAACTCACTCTAATTAAGTCAGGGGTCGAGAAGGTCGGGGCCAGCCTTCATGTCCCTAAGCCAACTGAGGCCCTTAAGGGGGTCAATGAATGGTATACCCTAGCGGCCTGCCTGATTTCTGGGAGGTTTGATGTACTCTGCTCCAGAGAGGTCTCCATGACCAGCAAGGGTTGCCCACGCAGGTGTTCCCCCCTGACGTCCACACCAAATCCTGTCCTCCCCTTCTCCTTACTGGGCCCAGTCAGGCATGTGCCAGTGGGCTTCTCTCTTACTCCTCCTCCAAGCGTCCATGTTTTCTTCTTGACCTCCGCCTACTGCAGTGGCACTGCTGGTACGGTAGGGCTACCAGGCTTCTGATTGGCTGGCAGCTTTTGAAGTCTGTATTCTTGGCCTGAAGGCTGTGGGAACCCTGATGGCAGGCAGGTAAGAACCTGATTGGGATTTAATTCTATCCATGCTCCCAGAAATGGCCACAGCGAGGTTGCAACCAACTCTTTAGCCAGTAAACAAACCAATGCTACAGCCATTAAATGCAGCCCATTGAATGCAGAGCAATGTGTTTATATGGTGTGGATGTCCTGAATGAATAGCTGCCAGTTTGTGCAAGCTGTGAAGTGTTGGTTTAAGGCTTCCAGCAGTGCTAAATGCGTGTGGGCATGAAATTACACATCTGTATGTTCAGTTCAAGTTCTGATTGATTGTGATTCCTGCTAATAATGGAGCTGTGATTTGAGCAACGACTGAGGCTAGCGGTGTAGTTGGGAGGATACGGCATTTGAAGATGCATTCAGTCATCTTGACCACTTATGTGAACCTCTTGTGGCATTACATCCAGGTGTTCACAGCTGGATTCCAGGCATTGACCTCCATAGCTATTTGTTCTCATTAGCTTCTCTGGAATGCCTCCTGTGGATTGAGGACATAGAATCATAGAATCCCAACTGTGCAGAAGGAGGCCATTTGGCCTATCGCATCCGCACTGACCCTCCAAAAGGGCACCCTACCCAGGCCCACCCGCAACCTGTAACCTAACCGACACATTTTTGGACACTAAGGGGCAGTTTAATATGGCCAGTTCACTTAACCTGAACATCTTTGGACATCTTCACTTCTTTCCAATTAGTCCAAAAAGACATACAACGTGACATCAGAAAACGTAGGTGCTTCTTCCCATCCATATTCATCTACTCTACTGTGTTTCCAAGGACAGATCCAAAGACAACATTCAGTACCTGCTCTAGACGCAATGCACCTTACTTTAAGAGGTGCAGGCTGGCTTTAAACAGTGCAGGCTAGCTTTATGTATTGTGAACAGCAAGCAATTTTGGGCTTCATACTGATAAATATAGCCAATTCATTTGGCATTTAGTGCCTGCTACATGCAGAAACCATATAAATGGTGATGATTTGGAGTTGGGGACCAAGGGCAATGTGTCCAAGTTTGCAGATGACACTAAGATGAGTGGTAAAGCGAAAAGTGCAGAGGATACTGGAAGTCTGCAGAGGGATTTGGATAGGTTAAGTGAATGGGCTCGGGTCTGGCAGATGGAATACAATGTTGACAAATGTGAGGTTATCCATTTTGGTAGGAATAACAGCAAACGGGATTATTATTTAAACGATAAAATATTAAAGCATGCCGCTGTTCAAAGAGACTTGGGTGTGCTAGTGCATGAGTCACAGAAGGTTGGTTTACAAGTGCAACAGGTGATTAAGAAGGCAAATGGAATTTTGTCCTTCATTGCTAGAGGGATGGAGTTTAAGACTAGGGAGGTTATGTTGCAATTGTATAAGGTGTTAGTGCGGCCACACCTGGAGTATTGCGTTCAGTTTTGGTCTCCTTACTTGAGAAAGGACGTACTGGCGCTGGAGGGTGTGCAGAGGAGATTCACTAGGTTAATCCCAGAGCTGAAGGGGTTGGATTATGAGGAGAGGTTGAGTAGACTGGGACTGTACTCGTTGGAATTTAGAAGGATGAGGGGGGATCTTATAGAAACATTTAAAATTATGAAGGGAATAGATAGGATAGATGCGGGCAGGTTGTTTCCACTGGCGGGTGACAGCAGAACTAGGGGGCATAGCCTCAAAATAAGGGGAAGTAGATTTAGAACTGAGTTTAGGAGGAACTTCTTCACCCAAAGGGTTGTGAATCTATGGAATTCCTTGCCCAGTGAAGCAGTTGAGGCTCCTTCATTACATGTTTTTAAGGTAAAGATAGATAGTTTTTTGAAGAATAAAGGAATTAAGGGTTATGGTGTTTGGGCCAGAAAGTGGAGCTGAGTCCACAAAAGATCAGCCATGATCTAATTGAATGGCGGAGCAGGCTCGAGGGGCCAGATGGCCTACTCCTGCTCCTAGTTCTTATGTTCTTATGTTCTTAAATGAACATACCACATAAAGATAGACTCCTGCATGCTTTACATCTAATGGCCATGTGGTAATCACATATTGCAGTCCCTCTGTGGTGTAAGTACATCCACAGTGCTGTTCGGAAGGGAGTTCGAGTATTTTGACCCAGTGGCAGTGAAGGAACGGCAATATATTTCCAAGCCATGATGGTGTGGGGCTTGGAGGGGAACTTGCATGTGGTGATGTTCACATGCATCTGATACCCTTGTCCTTCTAGGTGATACAGGTCATGGGTTTGGGAGGGGCTGTTGAAAGAGGCTTTACAAGTCGCTGCAGTGCAGTTTTGGTGTCATTGAATTCAATTTTGCTGTTGCTTCCTGATGCCACCTCGGTCAAATGCTGCCTTGATATCGAGGTCTGTTTCCCTTAGCTTACTCTTGAATTCAGCTCTTTTCCATGTTTGGACCAAGGCTGCAATGAGGTCTGGAGGCAAATGGCAGTCATGGAACCCAAATTGAGCATAAGTGAGCAGGTTAAGTGCCGCTTGATAGCAATGGCATCTTCCATTGATTTCCTGATATTTGAGAGTAGACTGTTGGGGAGGTAATTGACAGATTGCATTTGTTCAGCTACTTCTGGATAGAACACAGATGGCAATTTCCCAAGTTGTTGGGTAGATGTCAAAGTTGTAGCTCTACTGGTTCAAGCTTTGCTAGGGTGTATCTAATTTTGAATCACAAGTCTTCAGTACTACAGATGTTGTCAAGACTATGGAGCCATGAAATTATGCCGATAATTCTTGGAACGTTGGATACATGTCGGAATTGTTGCTTTGTTGACCGCCTTAAGGTGGATGCACAGTCTAATTCCATCTTTTTTCCATTATGCAATGATGAGGTCCAATATCCAAAGCGATGAGTTGATTCACTGAAGGATACCATCTCTTTTAACTAATTTCAACCCCATGTGACACTTTAACATGGACTGCAAATGGCACCCATCTCAAATTCTGTGAAACTGGCGTAATTTGTATGTCAACTCGAGGAGCATGATAGTGCCCCTTAATCTCCCCAAAACTGGTAAATAAGGAAGGATAGCATTGTGTCTAGCGTGCGTCATTGATTACATTGACATATGCTGCAGTGGGGTATTCAAGTTTGAAGCAAAGCTTATTGAATAGGTTTATTCCCATAAGGCTTCTGTATTTGACCATTGGTGAAATTCTCCTCTGCCCGCCTCCAGTAGCAGGGTTTCCGATATAGCGGAGAATCGGGCTTCAGGGGTTAAAATGGGATTGGCGCCCACTGGTGGCAGAATCGGGGTTCTCGCCGGCACCAGCGGGAGGATGCAAATGGATGCTAATGGGTCTTCATGACCCATTTGCATCCACTAAGTGGGCTGGGCACCATATTCCCTGGGTATGGACAAACATGGCCCTACGTGGTGGATCTTGCCGTGGCCCAAGGGGTTGCCCCCAAAGTCCACTTGAGGGCCATTCTCCTCAGTCCCCACAATGTCAGACATGGCCACCCTCCCATAACCAGAACCCCCCCCCCCCCCCACACACAAACCCAGATACCCCCTAAATAAAGAGATTCCCGCCCAAAAAACCCCTAAAAAGGCAGAGACCCCCTGAATAGAGGGACCACCACAAAGACCCCGTAACTAAAGGGACCCCCACCCCAGACAAACCCAGAAAAGAGCAGAAAAGAGACCTTTGTCTAAAAGCCAGAGAACAGTTCAGACAGGGGCAGTGAAAAAAATTACTGTTGTTGCACTCACCTGGGCAGACATCTGCTAGCTCAGACAGAGGAAGCACCACTTATCCACTCCTTGAAAGAGAAAAGCAGTTACCTGTGTTTAAACATCTCAGATCCTTTAGCTGTAAGCCAGTCATTCATTTATCTCAGTGGGCTGTGATTGACATCTTCCACAAACATAACTGTGAGCCTTGCTTCATTCACCTCCCTTCATGGATGAGTAATTCTAAAGTGTTGTAACCACAATGTTTACAAACATCAACTACTTCAAAGAGATAGGGGTTCCTCCCAATTGAGGGGTTCTCTGGGGAGAGGTCCCCCTCTTCTGATGGTCTTTGCAGGTGTGTACCCCTATTCGGGTGGTCTCTATTTGGGGGTCCCCCTATTCAGGGGGTCTCTGAAGGGCAGGCGGGTCAGGTCACCCCTGTACTTGGAGGTGGGGCTGGTCTGAAATGCGGTGGGTAGCTTGGCCAGCCGGGCGCGGGACCTCGCTATTGGGCCACCTGCTCAAAATGACGATCCAACAGCGGGATTCCCTCAGGAATAACTCGTATTCCTCACTGTGCATAAAGTTTCCTGAACAGAGAATGTTGCTTCATGTAGTACTTGAAGCTGACAATGTTGCATTTTAGGAGTGCCGTGGTACTGTGAGCATTTCCCCAAACTGGAATAATTGTAATTGTAATCTTCAAGAGTGTTTGTTACAGGAGTGAGAGACATTTGTGAAAATTAACAATGGTAGAGTTAGTCGCTCAATATAAATACTTGCATGTCAAAATCAGATACCTATGATCTCAACTGAGCCTACCTAACAATGATCTGGAGTTTTTCTGTTCATGAAGGTGTACCTGCTGTACCTCACTCACAGGAAGAGACTCCTTCACACAACAAATCAACAAAGTCCCCTTCTCTGCACACCTTTGCAGAGTGATTTCATTTTAAGCATGAGAACACTTTTTCCTTCGAACTGGACATGTGGGGGGCGATTCTCCGCACTCACGACGGTGCGGAGAATAGCGGGGGTCGTAAATTTTTACGGCCACGCTGGTCTGACGCCCTCCCGCTATTCTCCCCCCCCCCCACGCCTGCCTCCCGACACGAATCGCTGCCCGCCGTTTTTTTACGGCGAGCAGCGATTCTCAGCTGACCGATGGGCTGAAGTCCAAGCCCTTTACGACCGTTTTTAGGAACGTCAAACACACCTGGTCTGACCGTTCGTAAAAACGGCCGTAAAGTTGCGATCTTGGGAACCATGGCACCGATTGGCACGGCAGTACCACGGCCGTGCCAAGGGTGCCATGGGCCCGCGATCGATGCCCACCGATCGCGGGCAGCGGGTACTTACCCCGCGCACTCTTTGTTCTTCCGCCGCCAAGCTGTACCCATTTGCGGGGCGGCTGAGGGGCATCCCGGCCCGCGCATGCGCGGGTTTCACGCAAATGCGCGATGACGTCATCCGCGCATGCGCGGGTTGGAGTCTTCCAATCCATGCATGCGTGGCTGACGTCATGTGATGCGTCAGCCGTCGCAAACTCTGGCAAGCAGGCTTAACGAAATTCCTTAAGCCCGCGATGCCGGAGTTCACGGCATGCTAGCCCCGACCGGGGACCAGAATCGGTTCCCGGTCGGGGGGGCGGAGGCTGGCGTCAAACCCGCCCGTTTTTGACGCCAGCCTCACGATTTCTCCCGGTTTGGGAGAATCACGCCCGTGCTGTGAGTCGATGGATAGCTCTATAATTTGGGCATATTTCTGAGGGTGTATGACCATGATGGGCTTCCTGGCAACTCTGGATATTCGATTTGATCAGCACACATTTCTTTGTCTTGAAGTATTTCTTGCGTGCACTCACTGCTGTACCAAACATAGATGCGTCCTCTGTGAGCTGCTTGAATATTTGCTGACCTTCAGCTCCCAGACGGTGTGCATGTCTAGCCTTCTTGTGGGTAACTGCTACATCCAGACTGCCAATCCTCATAATGAGCAAATAGCTCTTCAACCCCCAAATCGATTGATCCTGTGGCAAAAAAAGGAAAGGAGTTGAAGTCAGTAAATTTAAACTATTCTCCATTTCATCACCAGTTGTTGTGTTTCATGCCTTATGGCGGTGCAGAGTGTCCTGGGGTATCAGTACACAAATCATTGAAGTTTATTCAAAACATTGAGAAAGCAGTTAATAAAGCGTACAGCATCTTGCACAGAGTGCAAAAGTAAGGAAATTACGATAAACCTTTATAAAATACTGGTTCGGCTACAGCTAATGCACTGTGCCCATTTCTAGGCACCGTACTTTAGGAAGGATGAGAAGACATTAGGGAGATTGCAGAAAAGATTCACTGGAATTTTCCTAGAGATCAGGAGCTTCCGTTATGTGGATGGGTTGGCGTATCTTGGGCTGTGCTCTGTGGAGAAAAGATTCAGAGGAGATTTGATAGAGTATTCCAGATCATGAAGGGACTGGACAGAGTACAGAGAGAAACATTGTTCTCAACGGTGGAAGGATCAACCAGAGGAAACAGAATTAAGGTGATTGGCAAATGAAACAATGGCAACACAAGGGTAAACTTCAGTGGGTAGTCAGATCCTGCAATGCAATGATTTGATTTTGATTTATTATTGTCACATGTATTAGTGTACAGTGAAAAGTATTGTTTTATGCATGCTGTACAAACAATGCAGACCGTACATAGGGAAGGAAGGAGAGGCTGCAGAATATAATGTTTCAGTCATAGCTAAGGTGTAGAGAAAAGATCAACTTAATACTGGGTAGGTCCATTCAAAAGTCTGATGGCAGCAGGGAAGAAGCTGTTCGCGAGTCGGTTGGTACGTGACCTCAAACTTTTGTATCTTTTTCCTGACGGAAGAAAGTGGAAGAGAGTATGTCTGGGGTGCGTGGGGTCCTTAAATCTCCTTTCTGCCTTTCTGAGGCATCGGGAATTGTAAACAGAGTCAATGGATGGGAGGCTGGTTTGCGTGATGGACTGGGCTACATTGATGGCCTTTTGTAGTTTCCTGCGGTCTTTGGCAGAGCAGGATCCATACCAAGCTGTGATACAACCAGAAAGAATGCTTTCTATGGTGCATCTGTAAAAGTCAATGCCTGAGGGCCTGGTGAAGGCAGATTCAATTTGAGCCTTCAAAAGAGAATTGGATTATTACTCAAAAAGAAAATATTGCAGGGATTCAGGGCGGGAGTTATACAGTGAGCTGGCATGAATAAGGTAGGCATAACAGCCTCTTTACCATAACCATTACAGTCCCACTTTCGAAATGCAGCGTGTGCTCAGTGTGTAGCATGTGAATTAAAACAAAATACAACCAGTGTCCATGCATGAGGGCAAGTTCCCGACATGGAGAAACCATTGTTCACTATTCTGTCGGTGAGCACAGTAAGAAGTCTTACAACACCAGGTTAAAGTCCAACAGGTTTGTATCAAACACGAGCTTTCGGAACGCAGCTCTGGGGTGGTCCCGGTGGATTGTAAATTAGCAAACGTGACACCACTGTTTCAAAAAGGAGGTATTCTGTGGGTGTAAGGGGAGTTTCTCAAATAATTCAAGCCAGGTGACTCTACTAGGATTTTCTAAAATTGGCTCTGACTAAAGCCCATGGTTGTCTGCATGCCCATTTGGAAGTTGTGCTCGAAACTCGCCAAAGGGAGGGAATATGAAATTGTTTGAGCCGGCTTTGAGGAGCGTCTGGAAACAGTTGAAGGGATACAGCCACAGAAAGAAAAGTGCCAAAATGCGGAGCCAAAATTTTGTTTAGCCTTTGCAAATGCTGTAAATATTTGAAATGGGCGTTTAAGCATTTCCAAGCACAAGAAACTGGCCATCAAAATCCATTGTGCCCAACATAAATTTGAAGCCGAAAGCAAAGTGTGGAGAGCGGAAGAGGTGAAATGGTATCCAGCTCCCAGTAGGATAGGTAATGATGTGGAGATACTGCAGGAGGATGTGGATGTGCCAAGGATTGTCCACTTTGGCATTTTAGGACATCTTCGCCAGAGTATAGGATTCATGGCAGGATGTGCAATCAAAAATATGGAGGGTGAATCTTGACTGTGTAACACATCATTGGGCAGAATGTGGAGGGGCGGAACCTTCTTCCATGTATGTTTAATTTCCTCTCGGCAGATCACACTCACTGCTATCCCCTGATGGCATCACAGAGAAAGCAGAAGGCCTGGTCGATCTTTCAGAAAGATATTATGCTATAGTTGAAAACTTCCAGACCCGAAAGAACCATTAGTGAAAAGAAAGCCCACCAAGATCTTGGAAAGAGAACCATCTCTTCAGACCCCAGAGTCAGAATGGAGGAAAGGAGCCACAGGATTTGGGGACTTCAATAGGCACCAGAATCCATTGGAACCAAGAAGGGGATTGATAGACAAAGACAGCTGAACCTGTTACACATATGGAGAGCCACATCTTATGGAACTGTCCTGCCAGAGATGAGCCAATGCAAGTGGAAACCACCCCTACTGAACAACGTTATGCCATCATCATCCTCCTGGGAAATCCTAGTCAACCTCCTCCTGCCAGCCCAGTCCGAATCCAAAACCAGGAAGTGGAGGTTCTGTTAGACTCCGGAATCCTGGTCACACTGGTTACTCCTGGTTTAGCCACCATCAGCAGTACAAGAGAGAACCACCCCATTTCCATAACATGTATCCATGTGGATACCAAGACATGTCCTGCTGCACACCTAGAAATACCAACCAAGGAGGGTATATTTAATGGAACAGTGGCACTGGTGAAAAAGCTGCCTAATCCTGTTGTTCTAGGACGAGAATGTCCATTCTTCCTGAGACTCTGGAAATGAACTGGATACAAAGAGGAAGATAAAGGTAACCCACTGAGGGGGGATCCAGAAGAAGCACTTGCACCCATGGTACAAGAGTGCGTGGGAGAAGAGAATGGCGATGAGAAAGTTGTGTTGTGCTGGGATCTTGTAGATGGGAAGCTTAAGTAGGAATTCAAGTAATCAGAATGATCAATGTACATTTATTGTTTCATACAAGTGAGACACTTCAAAATAAGAAGGAAATAAAACAACACAAAACAACCCGAACTCTTTGTTCAGGCTATCTGCACATTGACTATCTCCCCTATCTATTTTACCGGATAGCTAGGCTATTTACTGATACAATCAAACCAAAACAGAAAGAAATGCCCTGAGTCAGTGTTTGGACAATTAAGGCCTTACTGTGTGGGGTTCTCAGCGAGTCCCAGTTTGTATTCCAATTTGTGGTTGCAAGTTAAACACAGTTCAAAGCCAGGTGGTCAAACAAATTTTCTCTCAGGTTGCTCAGCAGCTACTCTCCACATCCATTTAACTCTGCAGGCACTCATAAGCACATAAGAACATAAGAACATAATACCTAGGAGCAGGAGTAGGCCATCTGGCCCCTCGAGCCTGCTCCACCATTCAAGGAGATCATGGCTGATCTTTTGTGGACTCAGCTCCACTTTCCGACCCGAACACCATAACCCTTAATCCCTTTATTCTTCAAAAAACTATCTATCTTTACTTTAAAAACATTTAATGAAGGAGCCTCAACTGCTTCACTGGGCAAGGAATTCCTTAGATTCACAACCCTTTGGGTGAAGACGTTCCTCCTAAACTCGGTCCTAAATCTACTTCCCCTTATTTTGAGGCTATTTCCCCTAGTTCTGCTTTTAGCCGCCAGTGGAAACAACCTGCCCGCATCTATCCTATCTATTCCCTCCATAATTTGTTTCTATAAGATCCCCCCTCATCCTTCTAAATTCCAACGAGTACAGTCCCAGTCTACTCAACCTCTCCTCGTATATCCAACCCCTTCAGCTCTGGGATTAACCTAGTGAATCTCCTCTGCACACCCTCCAGTGCCAGTACTTCCTTTCTCAAGTAAGGAGACCAAAACTGAACACAATACTCCAGGTGTGGCCTCACTAACACCTTATACAATTGCAGCATAACCTCCCTAGTCTTAAACTCCATCCCTCTAGCAATGAAGGACAAAATTCCATTTGCCTTCTTAATCGCCTGTTGCACCTGTAAACCAACTTTCTGTGACTCATGCACTAGCACACCCAGGTCTCTCTGCAGAGCAGCATGCTTTAATATTTTATCGTTTAAATAATAATCCCGTTTGCTGTTATTCCTACCAAAATGGATAACCTCACATTTGTCAACATTATATTCCATCTGACAGACCCTAGCCCATTCACTTAACCTATCCAAATCCCTCTGCAGACTTCCAGTATCCTCTGCACTTTTTGCTTTACCACTCATCTTAGTGTCATCTGCAAACTTAGACACATTGCCCTTGGTCGCCAACTCCAAATCATCTATGTAAATTGTGAACAATTGTGGGCCCAACAAGGATCCCTGAGGGACACCACTAGCTACTGATTGCCAACCAGAGAAACACCCATTAATCCCCACTCTTTGCTTTCTATTAATTAACCAATCCTCTCTCCATACTACTACTTTACCCTTAATGCCATGCATCTTTATCTTATGCAGCAACCTTTTGTGTGGCACCTTGTCAAAGGCTTTCTGGAAATCCAGATATACCACATCCATTGGCTCCCCGTTATCTACTGCACTGGTAATGTCCTCAAAAAATTCCACTAAATTAGTTAGGCACGACCTGCCCTTTATGAACCCATGCTGCGTCTGCCCAATGGGACAATTTCTATCCAGATGCCTCGCTATTTCTTCCTTGATGATAGATTCCAGCATCTTCCCTACTACCGAAGTTAAGCTCACTGGCCTATAATTTCCCGCTCTCTGCCTACCTCCTTTTTTAAACAGTGGTGTCACGTTTGCTAATTTCCAATCCGTCGGGACCACCCCAGAGTCTACTGAATTTTGGTAAATCATCATTAGTGCATCTGCAATTTCCCTAGCCATCTCTTTTCGCACTCTGGGGTGCATTCCATCAGGGCCAGGGGACTTGTCTACCTTTAGCCCCATTAGCTTCTCCATCACTACCTCCTTAGTGATAACAATCCTCTCAAGGTCCTCACCTGTCAAAGCCTCATTTCTATCAGTCACTGGCATGTTATTTGTGTTTTCCACTGTGAAAACCAACCCAAACAACCTGTTCAGTTCCTCAGCTATTTCCTCATCTCCCATTATTAAAACTCCCTTCTCATCCTCTAAAGGACCAATATTTACCTTAGCCACTCTTTTTTGTTTTATATATTTGTAAAAACTTTTACTGTCTGTTTTTATATTCTGAGCAAGTTTACTCTCATACTCTATCTTACTCTTCTTTATAGCTTTTTTAGTTGCTTTCTGTTGCCCCCTAAAGATTTTCCAGTCCTCTAGTCTCCCACCAATCTTTGCCACTTTGTATGCTTGTAGACAGACCATTCTGTTCAAGCCCCCTCTTTCATTTTGTGCGTTCTACTGCTCACCTGTACCTGTTCCTGTTTCAGTGTGATGTCTTCTGGGAAGCATAGTGCATTGACCTGCTGTGTAGTTCTGGCCGAGAAGAGATGGAACACATGTGGAGGGAGGTATAGCAACCTCCACAGCTTTGACCAATGCTATGTGAAAACTGCTAACAATGCCATCAGGTGGTATAATGGCAGTTTTTACAGCCTAATTGATCGCCCTGTCCACTGGACTAGAAAATGTATCCTTTGGTGTTTTGATTGAGCAGCACCAAGAATAATTGGCTCTGTGATTTGCATCTTACCTGTAAGTCAAAAGCCTTATTTCATCTTGATTTGCTTATATATCTAAGGCAGCCATTCATCTGCGGTGAAACATTCTGCCTGGCATTGTTAATCTCCTGCAAACTTCCCTGGTTGTACTTTCTCTGCAAGCAGTATTTCAAAGATCAGTCTATACTGTTCTTCAGACTCTGGCCAAGGATTGTACATCAGCAATTGTGACATTTAAATTACTCTCTATAATAAACTGAACTGAGTAACTTAAACAGATCTTGGAAGTAGCACACCAGAATCACTTGGATTTGTTGCAAGGGTTTTGTTAAAATGCTTTATTATGTAGTAATTATCCCATTGATGGAATAATTCTCAGACCTTCAATGACTGCACACCATGATCTGTCTAAAAAGAAAAGTCCCCAAACAGCAAACCTCTCTTACTGCTGCTTTGTGCTGTAACACCAACATTTCACAAGGTTTCTGTAATATGTGACACTGAAAGCCTGCAGGTTGCCTCTCCATTGCACTAAATCCTCTGTGACAGCTCCATGGGGCAATATTCTCTGTCAATGACAAGCAGAATAAGGGTCTGGTTTAGCACAGTGGGCTAAACAGCTGGCTTGTAAAGCAGAACAAGGCCAGCACGGTTCAATTCCTGTACCAGCCTCCCCAAACAGGTGCCGGAATGTGGCAACTAGGGGCTTTTCACAGTAACTTCATTTGAAGCCTACTTGTGACAATAAGCGATTTTCATTATTTTTTCAATTCAGAATGGGAAAATGTGGAGATATTTCAGGCCGGGATTCTCCTGAAAATTTTTAAAGTTCATTTGTAGCGGGTTTTTCAGGGAGTTTTCAGTCGGCTCTGATGACATGTTCCCCACCGCTATTCAATGACACTTAGTCATTGGGCCCTGGGGAGTTTCTCACCGGTTCAGCCCACCTTCAAATTTATTTTAGAATTGGGGAGCTGAACTCAGCGATTGGGCTGCCATTTTGAAAGGGTGCCCGATCTCTGAGTGAGCTTGTGGGTCCCCTCCCTCACTCCTCACACATGGGCAATGTCACTCCCCACAAACATGGACACTACCCCCCCCCCCCCCCCCCCCCCCCAGGTGAGGACACCACGCTATAGGGTCCCTGGGGTCTCCCCTCTTCAGCCCCACCCCCCAAACCTCCATACAGCACTTTCCCCTGCCCGGACACCCACCCCAACCTCCCGGAGACTCCCATTTACCTGCCGTGCACACCCCCACCCTTCAAATCCCCCCTCCAACTTCCTTTCATGGGCATGGCCTCCTTCGGCAGTGCACCCTTGCACTTGGGCACCCTTGAACTGCCACACAAGCAGTGCTCCTGCCAGCTTGGTAGTGCCGGGGTGGCAGTGCCAAGGTGCCCACATTCCAGGGGGAGGTCCAGGGAGTCACCCTGCACTGACCCTGACCAACCAGGGGTCTCTAATGGCCCGGGAGACCTCCCCGAGTTCCACCTGGTCCACTGATCTGCGCCCGGCTGCAGCCTCCATGGGGAGACTGGTGGGTTCCCACGTTGCCTGTGGATCCCGGGTATGTTCTCCGAAGCTGGTTTTGTGGGTGGGATTCTGACTCTGACACCTCACAGGACTTGGGTGAATCCCGCGAGATGCGGAAATGTCCGGGGAGCCCACGGGAGAGCTCTCCCGGGATTCAGCGGCCGCACTACGCTCGAGTGAGAGCGCAATGCGACCAGTGGATCGCGGCCTCCGTTTCCTGCTGGTGTAAAAAGAGTTCGCAATTTTTCATTCAAGACATTCGTGGAGGGTCGGGTAGCCAATCTTGGAAACTACGTTTGCACCTATTTGAATATCATGAATACACATGAAAAAACCAGCTCACCAGAATCACCTCCCCCACTCAGATCACATGACCACACTGGTGGAAAATTAGACTGGCGTGGTTCACAGACGAATATAAATGACATGCCCCTGGCGAGCACCACTTCACCCCTCTGACCTCGAGGTATCTTAGCACTGCGTCCGCGGCTGCTCCCACTCCATGGCAAAGCTGCACAGGCAAGACCAGCGGGAACTCGAGACAGGGGTCAGAGCCAACATACAAGATGAGGGGCTGGGGGCTGGAGGGAAAAGGCTTGACTGAAAACGATGTTGAGACAAGACAGAGGCAAGAGAAGGGGCTGAGCTGGGCTGGGTGGGGGGTGGGGGTGGGGGAGGCACTTGATGGTCTCATGTGGGCGCAGGTGGGGGATGTTCTCTGTAAATCACAGCACAATTAGGCCTCAAGGTGGAGAGTGGTCAGGTCTACATGGGGCTATCATGACATCAATGTCAAACCATCGGGGGGTGGGGGAGGGGGGAGCGGGAGGACAGGGGTATTAACAACCATAATGATGGGACCATGGCCGATAGGGGGAGGAAAGAGAGTGATTGCAGGGAGGGAAGCCTGCAAATGTGCTCTTCCAGCAGGATTGGAGGGATTTCCACAGTCACAAGGGAGGCTCGATGCTGGTCTAGCAAAACCTCAGCACCACCATTATTTAAGCTGTTCCAGTGGCGCAGTACAAAAATGAAAAAAATTGCCAGACGAGGGTCCTCAGTGTATGTGGGAAGAATCGACCACTGCACTTGTGTATCGATTGAAGGTGCACCCTACACATGCCACTTTTCAAAATGGAGAGGAAGGCACAACTGAGACGTGTTCGGAGCATCACATGTCCATTTGGGGAATACGGCACCCAAAGTCAGTTTGCACATTCCAGCGAGAATATCACCCCAATTAGGCCAATTTTACGATCAGCTCCCAAAGCCCCTTTGTGCTCTCATGGGAATTGTCAGAAGGAACCAACTGAAAAGGGACCAAAATGCACCGGCCTCATTTACCCTACCCAGGTTCTGAAGGATGTAATTGTGCTACAAGGGACTGGGGGGGATGGAAGTGGCCCGTGGACTCCACAATGACTCCCTCGATAGTGACTGGAAGGTGTCCATTGCAGGATTATATTCATTCATATCTATTTCAATTGCCTCGTGGGTGGAGCAGGCAATGTTGCTTTCACCCTGGCAATTAGGCAACAAAGAAGGAGTAGAAGAAGGACCCGGATGGGCTGAGGGAAAAGCCTCAGATTGAGAAACAAAGGCCAGTGGGGCCCCTGCAAGATCCAAATGTTGAGGTTGACCGAGGTATTGGGCGGAGACAGTGCCAAATGCCTTCTTATGTCTAGGGATATGTTGTTTCACATCTGCAACATTGTCTGGGAAGGAGCTGACACCACAGGAACTGGGAGGCCACCCATTGCCAATGGCTCTCAAAGTGATCGCTACTCTGAACTTCTTCACGAGTGGCTCATTCCAGGGATCCACTGGGGATCTCTGTGGAATTTCTCAGACACCTGCTCACAAATGCATTTGCGAGGTTACGGAGACCCTATTTAGCAAGATGCACAATTAAGTCCAGTTCTCTTTAGGTGAAGCCAGTCAGGCTGCAGCGATCCCCGGATTCCCACAGGTACAGGATGCTATCAATTGCACACATGTGGTTCGAAGAGCTCCTTGGGAACACTTCAATTCAACAACAGGAAAAAGTTCCACTCCCTTAATGTGCAGCTCGTCTGCAACTACAAGAAGCAGGTTATGCAGGTCTGTGCAAGATAGCCTGGAATTCCTACAGCTTGAGGCACTTGCAGATGCCACAGACCTTCAAGGGCCCAAAATATATCTAGCGTTGGCTCCTCAGTGACAAAAACAATCTGCAAAAGGCATGTTTAATGAAGCCTGTTTTCTGGCTGCTAAGTGCCTTAGAGGAGCGGTATAACGCTGTTCATTCTATAATGCCTGAACCTTCCCCAGAGGAACATCCACTTGATTGTGACTTGCTGCGCTCTACACAACCTGGCACTCCAAAGGGGGGATGTCTTGGCCGAATGAGAGATGGATAAGCTGCACATTTTCTCTGAAGTTGAAGATGTCAAGAGGGCTGAGCCCAAGGAGGGTGAAGAAATGGATGTTCCTCATGAAGACCCATAGCACAGGCCAGACAAGGTAGATGTGCACGTGAGATCCTTTAGCCACCAGATTCCGGAAGGATGATAACAAATAGCTCATATGACCCTCTGTCACCACAGCCCCCCATGCTGGGCCCACCTTAACACCCTGGTTGTGGCCCTAATCAGGTCAATGCAGCACATACATCTCTAAATGAGGAGTTATAATCTTGTATCACAATGCCGTCATCCTTCGAATGTTTGGCAGCCTCTGGAACATGTGGCCTTTCTGTTATGGGATAATAACTACAACATATTTTATGGGCAGAGTTGAGATGGTGCAGCCTCTTCAATCATCTCGCCAACATTTCACTGCCTATTGCCTTCAAGAGGCAGGAGCAGCATTGCAATTTTCAGTGCACTCACGGCAGTATGCCTGCAGTCTAGCAAGGCACCTCAAGAAAGAGGATCATCACTCAATTCTCACCCTCCTGTGCGAAGTTAATTCTGAATCCACACTTCAGTATCCCCACGCAGGCAATCATTCAGGAAAGATAAGTGTTCAGGCCTCATCATCATACTCCGTCTCTAGCATTTGACCTTTCTTCAGGATTCAGTCACCTATGGGCGGCGCGGTGGTGCAGTGATTAGCACTGTTGCCTCACAGTGCTGAGGTCCCAGGTTTAATCCCGACCACGGGTCACTGTCCGTGTGGAGTTTACACCGTGTTTGCGCGGGTCTCACCCCCACAACCCAAAAGATGTGCAGTCCCGGACCAGCCTCCCCGGACAGGCGCCGAAATATGGCGACTAGGGGCTTTTCACAGTAACTTCATTGAAGCCTACTCGTGACAATAAGCGATTTTTCATTTCATTTTTATTTCTCGGTGGATTGGCCACGCTAAATTGCCGCTTTATTGGAAAAAAATAATTGGGTACTCTTAAATTTAAAAAAAAAAATTAAAACTAGGATGCAGTGACCTGTAACTTTCAGTAATGGATGTGAGCCCGTACTATGCTCGCCTTTCAGTTGAACAGCAAAACCCTCAGAAGCAGCATTATCTGATATCTGCCAAGCTCTTTTGACCATTCCTCCATTTAGAGTCTGCCAGTGTTCTCTGTCGGAGAATCGCCGGGGCGGGCGGCATGAATCCTGCCCCCGCTGGCTGCCAAACTCTCCGCCGCTGGGGTTTTGGCGGGGGTGGGATGGTTTCGAGTGGCCGCCCGTTCTCGGCGGGTCCCGCCAGCGTAAATCCCATACAGGTCCTTACTGTCAGGAACCGGCTCCACGGGTGGCCTGCAGAGTCCTTGGGGGGAGGGGGGGGGTGGGGATCTCGCCCCCGGGGGGGGGGGGGGGGGGGTGCCCCCACGGTGGCCTGGCCTGCTAACGGGGCCCACCGATTCACGGGCGGGCCTGTGCCTTGGAGGTGCTCACTCTCCCTCCGCACGGGCCGCTGTCAACCTCCACCATGGCCGGTGTGGAGAAGAACCCCCCTGCACATGCGCTAGAATGACGGCAGCACATGCTGGCGCTCCCGCGCATGCGCCAACTCGCACCGGCTGGCAGACGCCCTTGGCATGGCGCCAAGCCCTTCCGCACCGGCTGGCGCAGTGCCAAACACTCCGGCATGGCCTAGCCCCTGAAGGTGCAGAGGATTCCGCACCTTCGGCGTGGCCCGATGCCGGAGTGGTTTACGGTACTCCTCGGCGCCAGAGTGGCCCGCCCCGCCAGTTCGCGGAGAATCCCACCCCTGGTCTCTCACAATCCCCCAAGTGCCAATGACTTTGGGATTCTCTATGTCTCTGTGCTTTGCTCACCAGAGTGTGACCCTGGGCATACTCTACACCAAGGCGTATGTACCTGCACTGGTGAGGAGTGCGGGTGAACGCTGTGATGTGTTTTCATGAAGTGGGTCTTCGGGATTGTGATCCGAGGTAGTATGGCCGCTGGGGCTGATGGACTGGCTGCCGATGGACCCCTTCCTTTTCCTGCAGATACCTGTCAAAGTGAGAAGAGCTAATTAGTGATTGGCTGGTTGTCAACAACAGTACAAAACACCCAGTATTGTCGGGTGACCAATGAGCTGGTGATGGTCCTCAGTTGCTTGGGAGATACTGGTCTCACCCTAGGTGCCATCATGGCCTACGTCCTTGCTGGCCAACTTTGCCGCACACCCTTCCTACTGGGTGAGGGTTCAAAGCTCAGGCATCCCCCAACCTGTCTGGGATTTCTCCCTTTTGTTTGCGTGATCTTGTCCTGCATTAATACAGATGACCAGGCTGTAAGCAGTCTGGATGCCAAGGTAGATAATAAAGATGCCTACTTTCTGTGTGTGCTGAGTGGATCTGTGGTATAGACGTGAGCTGCACAGGACGTGAGAAGAGATGAAGATGCTGAAGTGTGTGAGAGAGAATCAGTGATGACGTCTCTTGTCCTGGAAATGTGTGAGATCCCTGCGGAATATAATACTGCGAATACCTGATGGGCTTGTGAGGTGAGAGTGAGGAGAAAGTAGACTTACTCTAGCAGAGCAGATGAAACCGTTCATACCATTCCTGCACTGGATAACAGTCCTCCTCTGACGAGCTTTGGTGCTGACCATCCTGGTGATTTTCCAGCATGATGACGTTGGTGGACCTCTTTGCGCCATCACGAGGGTAAAGAGTAGTCTGACGTACCTCCACAGTACCGAGAAGCTCCCCGAGCACATTGTCGCTGAATGTGAGGGCAGTACTCTTCTTACATTTCTGAGCCATCACTCACCACGACCAGTCCCGAATTGCAGAGAGTGAATGATGTGCATAGATGTCTTTTAAATATTGAGCCCGGAAAGATCATCTAATGAAGTCATGGTGGGACGGATGAATTCCAGCCCGTCCCTCCACAAGCTAGGGCATGCTTCACATGCATGCATATACTTTAAAAAATATATATTAAGAGTGCCCAATTCATTTTTTCAAATTAAGGGTCTATTTAGCATGGCCATTCCACCTAGCCTGCACATCTTTGGGTTGTGGGGGCGAAACCCATGCAAACATGGGGAGAATGTACAAACTCCACACGGACAGTGACCCAGAGCCGAGATCGAGCCTGGGACCTCGGTGCCGTGAGACAGCAGTGCTAACCACTGCGCCACCGTGCTGCACGGACATGCACGCAAATACAGTGAGCTGAAAAGCAGATGATCTATCATGGAGACCCACGACACAGGCCGGTGGGAATGGTACCCGCCATGACAGTTGAAACTTCCACCCATGGTCAAATGTAGGAGATGCCACCATAGTTTGTAGTACAGTTCAAACTCTAGTTAACACCAACTGAAGTTGATAGTTTGAGGTACATGTGCAAACAATGTTCCAGATACAGGTAAGGCTGCTAATTTAAATGATTTTTGTAAGTTCATTCAAAGGATGTGCACATCAATGGCAAGGCAAACAGCTTTGGTGTTTCTTATATGCTCTTAAATGAGTGGCTTGCCAGGCCATTTCACAGGGCAGTTAGGAGACAACCACAATGCTGTGGGTCTGGAGTCACAGGTAGACTAGACTGGGTGAGAATAGCAGATTTTCCTCCTTCAAAGACATTAGTTAACCAGATGGGTTTTTCAATGAAGAAAAGTCACATGGTCACCGTCTCTGATGCGGTTCCGTCAGAAGGTCTAAATATATCTGTGGAGTGAGTAAGATAAGATGACCCAGTAGAGTGCAACAATTTGTACAGTCTTTAAAAGAGGCAATTGTTTCCTCTTATTTAATTTGGGTATAAAGCAATTATCTGAGGTAAATACACAAATCTATGTGAGGAGAGTTGTGCATCCACAATGGAGCTTGTCCATGCATTTAAAATTCGGCAGATGGGCAGCTTTTCTTTTGGATGTGCCAATCCCTCTGCCTGATTTTCCTTTGTGCGCTGTGACCAGGCAATCCAGTCGGCGCCGCAATAGGAAAAATTGCCTCATTATTGCCTTTACAGTTAACTATAATTAAACATGAATGAAATGTCAACTTAGAATACATTGAGTAATATTAGGTTAACTACTCAGAAACTTTGCTCCAAGGAAACGCACTAGATTTGTGGCAGGAACACTTTTCTTGTCATTAATCCAGCAAGATTTCAATCCAAATGGCCTGGAATGTACCCACATCAGCAGCAAATCCATCAGTGATTGGTTCATGCAGCATCAGCGGCAATTGGCATCTTGCCAGTGCAAGGTACCAGGAAATAAAACACCAACGCGTTTTGAAAATTGGTCATCAGCCAAATTAAGGTATTTAATTTACACCAAACTCATTAATTTGAATTTAGAATTAAATTTGGGCATTTGTCCTTATAGTATCTCATAAGAAGTAACTCGTTTCTAAATGGAATCACAGGCATTAGAAACAGAATACTTCCTAAAGATTTATATGGGCATGTGCTTTTGTGTTGAGAACTCCAACCACAATTAATTCATGACTGTCTCACTCATGACCTGAACGGCTACTTCACTTATAGAAAGGAAAAAGGCATACTTCACACAGGTCACTTTAATCTATATTTAATTTCCCATTGATAATACCCATTACCTCAGCAAACCAAAATTCAGGTTACTGTGCCTGAAGAATGGAATTGTCAGACGTATTTAACTTCTAACCATTAAGAACCTTAAGCAATTGGAAGCTGTTTCTATAAAATTCTGATGCCAGGTGTAGAAGTTGCTGTATAGAACTGGGTCACTTGACCCAACCAATCTGTGTTGATGTTTACTCTCCACAGAAATAAATAACACTTAATTATGTTTTGACCATCTTGAGAACAAGAAATTTTGAGGTAGATACTCTTTGTTTGCAAAATCAATCCCAAGTATGATTTGATGACTTGAATAGGGAGCTGGAAATTTAAAAAATAATGCTGTCAGAGCTAACAAAATGGCAAGACATCTCAATGGTTCTAGTGACGTAGTATTTCCTGGAGCCTGTGTTTCGACTTCCCTATATTCTCATGAATTTAAAGAATGCTGTTATGATTTTGGTATGAACAGAAGAAAGGGCCAAATGTTCCCCTTTTGGGGTAGAAATCGTGAGTCAGGAGCTTTCCCAACATTGTGACTCTGCCTCCTGTCTGGCAGTGTATACTCATGCTATTTTCATCATGAGGTGGCAGGGATGGGCGAGAGTCGGGATTGCTGCTTCCTCGGCAGGCATGGAGGAGGGCATGTTTGGAGATTCACCTCCATTTGCTAGGACATTGGCCTGATTCTGCACATAAGTGTTAGACATTAGAGTCCATACCCCTTGCCATTTCAATCCACCAGATCCCTTCAATTATAAAGAAGTCAGCCACCTGTTCAGCTATTTCAAATGATCAACAGATGGTTGGACTGTCAATCAATGCAAAGATCAAAGCACAGGGTGCAACTGACAAATTAGAACCTAAATTAGAATATAGCCAAATTCAGATGAACACTTTTTCCACCAGATAAAGTACTCTAAAGTATCTGTACACTTTTGTAATGCTGGTCAATTTAGTGGTTGCTTACTTTTAAGAATAACGCCCTATTATCAATCACTGTATTTAACAAATACTTACATAACCACAAGACCATAAGACTTAGGAGTAGGATTAGGCCACTCGGCCCATCGAGTCTGCTCCGCCATTCAGTCATGGCTGATATTTTCTCACCCCTATTCTCCTGCCTTCTCCCATAGCCTCTGATCCCCTTATTAATCAAGAACCTATCTATCTCTGTCTTAAAGACACTCAGTGATTTGGCCTCCACAGCCTTCTGCGGCAAAGAGTTCCACAGATTCACCACCCTCTGACTGAAGAAATTCCTCCTCATCTCTGTTTTAAAGGATCGTCCCTAGATTAACATAGAACATCTAATTATGATACATGAAGTTGGCAACATCTTTTAAAAATAACTGTCAAAGGGTTTTAACATCAGAACAGGCCTCCCTTATGGTTTATGACCAGGTGTGAACCAGGTCGTCTTTAGGAGACATCTGAAGCCAAGCAAATGTCATGAAAATTCTGAGGATTCTGAAATCGTCACCTTCACAATGGGGGCTCCACTATCGGAGTGCAGGATCACAGCCCATACCCTTTTCCCGTTCTCTTGAAACAGCGTGGGATGGGAATGGATCTTTCCCATATCTTTTTCCCTGGGTTTGCTCCACATGGGAAGGCAAAGTCCGGACTGAAGTCTTCAATCCCTACCCCACAGTATGTCCTTAAATAAACATAAATAGTCGGAATAGATGAAATTTAGAAGATATAAGGCTTTTAAATTTTCACATCAGCATTATGTTAATTGTGCTAATCAATTCATTTTAAATGCTTTAATGCTTTTGTTACAATAATTTTAAATGGAAATCCTGTGCTAAAATGTTTGCAAGACATTTTACACAGTTCATAAATTGAGGCTGGCATACCAATTAAATTGATAAAGTGTGAAAGTATTTATTATTTGGAATTTATTAAAATTTTGAGCACTGGTTTGAAATTGTCTGTGGAAGAGAGATTTAGAACAGACAAGACGGGAAAGTTTTTTGCGAAGAAATTGTAATGGTATGGAATTTATTTCCAAATTTAATGGTTGAGGCAGAAACATTATCAACATTTAATATCAAAAGATCAGTTTTAAGAAAAAGCAAACAAAGTATTTGGGGACAGAGCAAGTAAATATGATTTTGACTGTTTGCTCAAATGGGGATAAATACTGACATTGAATCATTGAGCGCGTGGAATGTTTCCATGTTGGAGATTTTAAGTGTTTCGATGACTTGCCTATACCTGGTCCATGGCAGGCAACATGGCCATAAGATTGTTAGGAAAGCAGGCTTTTACTGTTTTGTGAACGATACTTATTGAAAGCTTTGTGTTTCAAAGACTTTAGCGCCTAGTAAGGCCTTTACCAAAATAGTGTGTGTTATTAAAAATTAATTACACAATAGGTATGGAAACTTTGCAACAATAATGTAATATTTCTGAAAAAATGCTGCCTACTTCATAAATAGGGCTTAAATCTTCCTATTGATAACTTTGTCAAGAAGGTTGAGGTAGTTGCTATTAGGATCCCAGACGGGAACTCAACTATTTGCAATTTGTAAAGCTGTGAGGAAATGTTACTATACCACAGGAGCGAAAAACACTGACCAATAGGTATCTTTGATGTTAAAACAAACTTTAATTCAAACACAGAATTAACTATATTAACAACAGAAAAATATCTTTACAGTTAACAGTTACTTCATTTCTTAAGTGAAAGAAGAAACTTTAATTTACTTACTAAACCTGTCATTATATTCCAAATAAGCAAACTAGCATAGTTCAAATGCCACTCATCAATCTTGTTAACAACCAGGTTTTTCATTTGCTTTTCTCTGTGCATGATCTTTCGAGAGAGAACATTTCAGGACCAAAAATGAAACACCTCTGTCAGCCTAAAATCCCAGGAAGAACTATTTTCAGACAGAACTGGCTACTCCCCTTAATTACATCATTACAAGCATAAGACATTCCCCTGTTTCTACTTATCTGATGTCCCTTGTCTTGTTTAGTCAGGACCAAACACAATACCCTTCATAAATTATCTACCACCCAGGGATCTTTCAAATGTAAACAATCTTCCATTAGCTAGCTATCTGTAAACAAGTACGTGATTCTCAAGATTTATTAGCAGAACATTTCACCTGCAAATAAATGATTACCTCACTTTTACGACACCTTAGTCCAGCAGTCATTCTGTCTGTATGCATCTTAACCCAGGTTTTCATAACGTTACTTCAAAAAATATAAAATATGATAATTTATTACATTCATCACTCTACACAATGGAAAACCTTGTTTGTACTAATGCTGAATTTTTGTTCAGAAGATTGACAACAGTCAGCGGGGTTGCCCTTCCCTTGGCATTATTCATTGTTTAGTTTATAATGAAAAACTGCACCTTGCTTCCATATTGAAGTGCTTGCCTCTTAATTAAACTGACAGTTGAGAAAGGCAAAGAACAAATTGTAAGCAGACATTACCCCTGAAATGCAGAGGGCATGTAATTTTAATGAAGGGATTTTTTTCTGAACAGGAAAATGGGGTCTTGGTTTAAAATTTCATCTGAGACACAGCAGTCGTGATTCTCCCTTTTGGGGACGAAGTCCCCACACCCGCCGGAAAATGGGTGAGAATCACTCCGGACATTTCCTCGCAGGTCCAGGGTGATTCTCCATTTTCCAGGGGGCTAGCAGAGCCCCGCTATGTGTCCGGCAGCTCTGGCCGCCGACGGGTCCTGCTGTCCATACCGCATGGCTGCGCATGCGCACGGCGGCCGCAAGCGGGTCCCGCATGGGCGCGGTAGCCCACTTCGGCGCGGGCGTCAACGACATGGCGGAGCCACACAGTGGGCCCATGCAGAGGAAGGTAGCTCCCCCCCAGATCCCGATGGCCCACTGATTGGTGGCCCCTGATCACTGAGGCCCCGCCCTGGAGTCAGATAACCCCGTTCCCCCACCAGGAACATCACCGCGGCTGCGGGTTCAAGCTCCTGCTGGGTGGTACCCGATGTAAACCATGCCGGTGGGAGTTCAGCTGGGTGCCCGCGGAGAAATGCTATGGGGGCCTATTTCACCCCCCCCCCCCCCCCCCCCCCCCCCGGACCGGCGGCGATTCTCCGGTTGGCGGAGAAACGGTGGCCCGGCGTCGGAACGGTGTGGCGGGAATTTCCCACACCCCCGCAATTATCTGACCCTGCGTGGGCTTGGAGAATCCCGGCCCGCATCTCCCACTATGCAGCATTCCTTCACTACCACCCTAAACTGTACAGATACATTATGTACAGGACCTTCTCCTGAAATCGCCATCACAGATGCCAATATTTAGTCAATTCCATTCGCTCCCCATGATATTAAGAAATGTCAAAAAGAAGTGGATACTGCGCAGAGTGTGGGCCATACCAACATCTCAGCAATAGTACTGAAGACCTGTGCTCGAGAACTAGCCAAGCTGTTCCTACCAAGCTACAACACTGGTATGAATTTATATGGTTTCCTTTGACATTGGTGTTCTTGCGAACGGTCCTGATGAGTTAAAGATAAAAAGCTTCGACACAAAAGTCTCATCAACAATATACAAGGTGCATGGCAGCAACTCACCAATGAGAATCGTGCCCTGCCACCCCGATGCTGGCTTCCCCATTCTCCTACGCTATCTTTTGGGCACCCGCGGGATCGCCGCCACGCCGGTCGGGGGCCGTTGACAACGCCCCCCCTCCCCCCGGCGATTCTCCGGGCCCCGATGGGCCGAGTGGCCAACGTGTTTGGCCGAGTCCCATGGGTTGCTCAGGTCCCACACGGCAGGACCTGGAAGGTGAGTTTGCGGGGGCCATCCTGGAGGGGGGGGCGACTGAGGGATCTGACCCCGGAGGGGGGGCCCCGCGTTAGCCTGGCCCGTGATCAGGGCCTACTGATCGGCGGGCGAGTGGTTCCTTGGGGGCCTACTTCACGCCGCGCTGGGCCCCTGTAGGGCTCCACCATATAGCCCGGGAGCCGGTGGGGAGAAGGGAATCCCCGCACATGCGCCGAATCTCGCTGACCGTTCCGCACATGCGTGAAAATAGGCCGGCCGTTCTGTGCATGCACGGACTCGCGCGGTCCATTCCGCGCTAGCTGGAGCTGCGGAGGCCACTCAGGTGGCATCCTAGCCCCCTAGAAAGGTCATTAGAATTCCCCACTTTCGAGGGCCGTTGTCGCTGGAGTCGCTGGCACCAGTTTTTACGCTGGCGTAGGGACATAGCCCCATTATTACAGAATCCCGCCCCCGGGCAGCCATGTGGTGAGAACAGTGGACTATCATGTGATAATTAACAGAATATCAGATTTGTGTGATGTTGATTCAGGAATCTATATTGACCAGAACAGGGGAGTTAACTCTCAACATTCTCCAATAGCGCCACCTAAATCTGCAACGTCTACTCTCTATATGGACCAGCGTAGCAAATGCATGGGAACACTGCCACCTGCAAGTTCGCCTTCAAGCCACAAACCATCCTGGCTTGAAAATGTATTGCTGCTCCTCCGTTATCACTGGGTCAAATTCTTGTAAGTTCCTTCCTAACAGCACTGTGGGTGTACCTACACCACATGTAATGCAGCGGTTCAAGAAGGCAGCTCACCACAAACCTCTCAAGGGCAATTAGGAATAGTTACAAAATGTCGGCCTTGCCAGCAATGCCCACATCCCATGAAAGAATTTTACAAAAATGCTAACCCAAAACGCCAGATGCAAATCAGTAAAACCATGCTGAAAATTGCCTGGAAACCACTACGGCAGCATTAAAACCAGACAGTTGGTAAATTAAAAATAATTTTCCTTTGTAGTTGCTTACTGGCATGGTCGTTGATAGTTGACATTAAGGTTATTGGCATGATAGATAATTGGATTGCTCATGAAGAGCGACATTGCACAAAGAGAAATAGCAAGTCATGAAAAACATGAACCCACTGTCCAATTTTGGACAGATGAAGATTATATAAACTAATCTGAATTGGCCCACTTTTAAATTAAATTTTTATTGGTAGCAGAAGCATTATATTATGAGTGTACCTCATTCATTAGGAGCAGGGCAGTAAATGTTTCTTTGTCACATTGCAAAACTAAGGGCGGGATTTTCTTGTTCTCCAGCCACGTGTTTCTCGGAGGCGCGACGTTCGCTGGCGACGGGATTCTCTCTCGCCCCATCGCTTGTTGAGGGGTTTTTCCCACGTTCCTGGGAAACCCATGGATGGGGGGTGCGCTGCCGGCGGGAAAGGAGAATCCCAATGGCCGGAGAATTTGGTCTTTGTCTATCAGTAAAGGCAAATGCAATAGTCATCAAATGCTCAAAGACCCCACGAGTTGGACAATAGAAGCTAGGAGTTCTTTCCAGAGCTAATTGCTCTGTTGTATCTGGTACTTTAATAATCCGCATAAGTCTCAGTCACGAGCTAAAGCCACAGTACAGTTAGAATGGCCATCTTTTTTCAACTGGTTAATCTTTTAAGCTGCAATTTGTGATCAGGATACACGCAGGAAATTGATTCAACTTTAGGATTAGTAAATCATCAATAGAATCCACCTTAAATGGTAGTATGGAATAGAAAATTCAGCTTGAGATTGATTAATATTGAAAGTCAGACTCTCCATTAATCACTGTGATGAATGTAAGAAATTGAAATTTCTATTGGATTATATGTATCAAGCGCAGTAATGATTTTTAAAGCCTGGGTTAGTGTGTATATATCTGCTGCAGGAATATTTTTTAAAATCCGGGTTTAAATAAAAGACAGACATTGCAGCTGCAGAAGGTACAATTAAGATTTCATAAAAGTGAGATCATTGTTATTTCAAACCATGCTTATATTTAAAAGGAAAGGCCTAATGAATTTTGTTATGATTTCTGGGGAGTAGATAACCAGAGACTTCGGGTGTAATTTAATGGTACAAAAACAGAGTCCCATTTTGGACACATTTAGCAGGGTGTTTCTTGGCACCTGCAGTGCTGAGAAACGCCCTGGGTTGGATTCTCCATAGCCCAATGCAAAATTGCGTTCGGCAATCGAGCAGAGAATGGATTTTTGCGCCAGAATCAGGGCTGCCGCCGTTTGACGCCAGTCCCCCCCCCCCCCAATCGGCCGGCCCACCCGCTTGGCTCTGCCCCGATGGGCCGAGTTCGCGATGGCGTGGGACACGTGTGGTCCCAACCGTGCAGGACCCAACGTGGGGGCTGCGTCCAGGATCCATGCCGCAGGCCAGGGGTGCTTCTGCGAGGGCTAGGGGGACTGGTAGGGATGGCCAGGGGGTCCGCAAACGGCTGGCGCCATGCTGTACAGCGCGACCACTGCAGGTCGTCAGCTGTGCGCCTGCGCAGCACAGGATCTGGCCATTCTCCAACCATTTGCAGCGCGAGATACGGGGGTTACATTTGGCGTTGGTGCGAGACCCTCACCAGACCTGGAATCGGTGAGGGTTTCACGCTGAATTTTTCGTCGTAATAGACCACAGGTGCTCCGCTGGCGTCGGCACTTACCCGCTGAAATGGAGAATCCAGCCACCTGTTATTTAATGGTTCTTTGTTTTTTGGGGGCCTTGGAGAGGAACGCCCCACTGAGACTGCAATTAAATAATTTCCTGCACTGACGAGCTCATCTTGCCAGTGCAGGAAGATGACTCACGGATTGGGGTGCCACTTTTAAATGCCGTGCTGATTTTGTGACCCCCCTCAACCACGTTCTTCGGATCCCTCACTGCACCCACGTATCTCTTACAGGCTCCTCAAGCTCCACTTCACCTCGCCTCTTAAGGGCAAGGCACCGTGATCCCTGGCATGGCCAATCTGGCACCTTGGCACTGACAGCCTGGCACTCTGGCTGAGCCTTTGTCAACCTGGCAGTGCCAAGGTACCCGAGTAGCACTGCCAAGGTGCCAGGGTGCCAGCAGGAATGTCGAGGTACCTCCCTGCCCAGAGCCTGACCATCCAGGAGTCATGAATGGCCTGGGAGACCCCACTTGGTGCTCTCATGCCTATTCCACGTTTGTGGAAACCAGTGTAAAATGGCACTGTGGCGAGGTCTCTCAGGTGAAGCCATTAGGTCCCAGTGCTGGGAGAAACTAGCGCAGATAAATTTAAATGAGCCTAATGGCTTACTTAAATATGTTCATTTAGATCTTGTCCATTAAGGACGAGATCCAGATCGTGACGTCTCATGAGATTCAATGGAATCTCGCGAGACATTACAAGCGTTGCGAATCTCGCGAGATTCAACAACCTTGTCACATCACCAAACCAGGTGCGATGAGGCCATTAAATTGTACCCATTGTTTTTAAACTTATGTAATTTGATCATGGAATTTGAGTAGGATAAATATGGATAAAGAGTGGGTTTCCTCTGGGTGCTCTCTTTTCCTCCCACCATCCAAAGATATTCAGGTTAGGTGGATTCGCCATGCCAAATTGCCCCTTAATGTCCAAATATTTACTGGTTAGCTAGAGTTATGGGGATAGGGAGGGGCAGTGGGCTTAAGGAGAGTGCTCTTTCGGAGGGTCAGTGTAGACTCGATGCGCCAAAT
Organism: Scyliorhinus canicula; assembly: GCF_902713615.1. Taxonomy (NCBI): domain Eukaryota; kingdom Metazoa; phylum Chordata; class Chondrichthyes; order Carcharhiniformes; family Scyliorhinidae; genus Scyliorhinus; species Scyliorhinus canicula. Next base: position 223,318,791 of record NC_052148.1, on the reverse strand, counting down.
GGCCTCCTGCATTGTAGGGATTCTATAGATATATACAGTAAAAGGAGGAGCCAGGCCTGTACCAGGACTCGCACAGTCAGTATTGAGTGTTTTAGTCAGTTTCGGCTGGGAGGTGATCAGCAGATTCTGTGAAAGGCCGACAGGTTAAGCAGTAGTCTGACACAGAAAAAAATCTGCATTCTTTGTCCAGGCAGGATCTCTCTTCCTCTCTCTCCAAGCAGTCTTTTAACAGAACTTTCTGCCCAAAGACTGGCATATATTCTTGTGTTTGCCAATTTTATTTAAAAGTGGGGTTTAACCTGTGATGTGTTTTGCTTGATTAGAGATAAAGAAAGTAGCACTTGTGCGTTAAAGTATTTCATTTTAATGTTGAGTATTGTTTACCTGGTAATTGTAAGCTATGTTTCTGTGCTGTTCAAGGCAGTTTAACACTGGCCGGGATTCTCCCCTACCCAGCGGGGCGGGGGGTCCCGGCGGGATGGAGTGGCATGAACCACTCCGGGGTCCGGGCCTCCCCAAAGGTGCGGAATTCTCTGCACCTTTAGGGGCTAGGCCCACGCCGGAGTGGTTACCGCTCCGCCGGCCGGCGCGAATAGCCTTTGGCGCCCCGCCAGCAGGGGCCGAAAGGCCTTTGCCGGCCGGCGGAAGTCCACGCATGCGCCGGAGCGTCAGCGGCTGCTGACGTCATACCGGCGCATGCGCAGGGGAGGGGGTGACGGCCATGGTGGGGGCAGAAGAAAAAGAGTGCCCCCACGGCACAGGTCCACCCGCCAATCGGTGGGCCTCGATCGCGGGCCAGGCCACCCCCCGGAGGCCGCCCGCGCCGCCAATCCCGCCGGTACCAGAGGTGGTTCAAAACACGCCGGCGGGAAAGGCCTCTCAGCGGCAGGACTTCGGCCCATCGTGGGCCGGAGAATCGCCGCAGGGGGCCCTGCGACCTGCGCGGCGCGATTCTCGCCCCCGTCGAATCTCGGGGGGCGGAGAATTCAGGACACGGAGGGGGCGGGATTGGCGCCGGCCCCTGGCGATTCTCCGACCCCCCGGGGGGTCAGAGAATTCCACCCACTGTGTTAATAATAAACATTGTTTAATGTCCCATTTCCATATTTGCCAGCGGAATACTTTTGGATTGAAGCATCCTTTCCTCACAGTTCTACAAATGAAAAAAGGGTGATTGGGGTTCCTGTACCGTATCCTAGAAAATGTCGGGGTTTGGTCCAGACTCATAATAATATATATGGATGAGCATGGCTAGAATACATCTTGATACTGGGGAATTAATAATGGGAAATAAGGAAATGGCAGAGATTTTCAATCAGTATATTTTATCTGTCTTCAGTGTTGAAGCCACTTAAACCATTTGAATAACAGTGGGAAATCATGGGGTAAAAGGAGAGGCAGAATTTAAAACAATCGCTATCTCTACAGAAAAGGCACTAGGAAAACTATTGTGGGAAAAGGTTGACAGATTCACTGACCTGATAATTTGCATCTTACTGAAACTGACTAAAATACTCCAAACTGACTGCTAGAGTCCTGGTACAGACCTGGCTCCTCCTTTTACTGTATAGATCCATAGAATCCCTACAATGCAGGTGGCCATTTAACACATTGAGTCTACACTGGCCCTCCGAAAGAGCACTCTCCTTAAGCCCACTGCACCTCCCTAAAAAAGAATGGCTGCTGAAATGATGGATGTATTGGTTGTAATCATCCAAAATCCCCTAGATTCTAGAAAAAGTCCCAAAAGATTTGATTCCGGAAAGGAGGGCGGCAGAAAGCAGGAAAGTTTAAAACAGTTAATCTAACGTCTGCCATTGGGAAAATGCAAGAATCCATTCTTAAGGAAGTAGTAGAAGGACATTTGAGAAAGTATAGTACAATCAGGTTTTAAGAAAGGGAAATCATGTTCAACAAATTTATTAGAGGGTTTTGAGGAGGTTTGAGCAGTAAATGTGGTGTATTTGGATTTCTAAAAGGCATTTGATAATATGCCACATTAAAGATTATTACTCTCATGGTGTTGGGGGTGGGTATATTGTCTGAGATGGAGGATTAGCTATCTAATCAGAGACAGAATGTTGGGATAAGTGGGTGACTTTCAGGTTGGCACACAGTAACTAGTGAAGTATCATGTGATCAGGGCTGGGGTCTCAACTATTTGCAATCTATATTACTCCTTTGGATGAAGGGGCGGAATGTGTTGTAGCCATCCTGACGATACAAAGATAAGTGCGAGGCAAGTTGTGAGGAAGACATAAAGAGTGTGGAGGAATATGGGTCGGTTAATTCGAGTGGGCAAAAGTTTGGCAGATGTAGTGCAGGAAAATGTGACTTTGTCCATTGGTAGGAAAAATAGAAAAGTAAAATATAACTTAAATGGAGAGCAACTGCAGAATGCTACATTACAGTGGGATTTGGCTGATCTAGGAAATGAATCACAAAACATTAGCATTGAGGTACAGCAGGTAATTAGGAAGGTAATGGAATTTGGCCTTTATAGCAAGGAGATGGAGTATAAAAGTAGGGAAATCTTACTATAACTGTAGGAAGTCTCACAAAACCAGGTTAATGTCCAACGGTTTATTTGAGATCATAAGCATTTATCACTTCTCGGCCTTTTGGCTAAGGTGAGCGTGCGATCAGGTGTAATGCTTGGATCTAGTATGTCTCTCTTGTGGGGACCATGAACTGGATTTAATTTGAATTGGTTTTTGGAGCAGGCAAGGAGTTGGATTAGGGATTTGTCCCTGTCCACACTCTGAGCTCTGGCTTTGTAACTCTGATAAAGGAATAATTAAAAAAAAAAAGAAATCACAGGCATTCAGAGCACTGCTCCTTCACCAGGAGCTGCACTCCGAAAGCTTGTGATTTCAAATAAACCTGTTGGACTTTAACCTGGTGTTGTGAGACTTCTTACTGTGCCCATCCCAGCCCAGTGCCTACAGCTCCACATCATTGCTATAACTGTACAGGGTGTTGGTGAGATCACACCCAGAGTACTGTGTAGTTTTGTTCTCCTTATTTAAAGAGGCGGTGGTGTAGTGGTATTGTCGCTGGACTCGTAATCCAGTAATCCAGAGACCCATAGTCATGCTCTGGGGACCCGGATTCAAATCCTGCCATTGCAGATGGCGAAACTGGAATTCAATAAAAATCTGGAATTAAAAGTCTAAAGGTGACCATTGTTGATTGTCGTATAAACCCATCTGGTGCACTAATGTTCTTTGGGGAGGAAATCTGTCATCCTTACCTGACCCTCCATGTGACTCCAGATCTGCACCAATGTGGTTGACTCTTAAACGCCCTCATGGATGGATAATAAATGCAAGCCCAGCCAGCCACGCCCACATCTCATAAACAAATAGAAAAAAAGGAGGGAGGCAGTTCAAAAAAAGTTCATGAGGTTGATTCCAGGGATAGAGGTGCTCTGTGGAATTCTCTGTCAGCGAGATCCTCCGGTCCGCTGGCAGCGCACCCTCAGGTTTCCCACAATGGCAAATGGCGGGTGCCACATTGGGAAATCCCATTGGCCAGCTGCGGGAATGGAGAATACCGCTGCCGGCGGGAGTGTGCTGTGCAGGAAAACACAGCTGGCAGACCGCAGAATCCCGCCCGTTGTCTTATAAGGACATTTTGACCCAATTGAGCCAATATTAATTGGAGTTTAGAAGAACGAGAGGTGATCTTATTGAACATATAAGATTCTGATGGGGCTTCACAGGGTGGTTGCTGAGAGGATTTTCCTTCCATGAGGGAATCTAAAACAAGGGGACACAGGTTAAGAATAAGGGGTCTCTCATTTTAAATGGAGATGAGGAAGAATGTCTTGTCTGAGAGGATTGGTAATCTTAGGAATTCTGATCCACAGCGAACAGTTTTGTCTGGGCCATTGGGTATATTCCAGGCTGAGTTATACATAATTTTGATCAACAAGAGAGTTGTGGGCAGACAGGAAAGGAGAATTGAGGCCACAATCAGCTCAGACTTGAGGCAGAATCTTGTGCCCTTCTCCATGGTGAGTTTTGTGGCAAGCAGGGTATTTAATCATGCGGGAGGATGGTGGGTGTGGATCCCATCTCCATTGCAATTAAGTCTATGGATGGAAGGCATGCGGGCAGCTTTCCCAATCTGCTGCCAACTGAGGCCTCAAGTGGGAAATTTAATGCTCACATAAGGGCCTTATACCTGGTATTAAACTGGTGGTGGAAGGGGCTCTCTGTGCAGGGAGGGCAACACGCAAGCCAGGGTTCGCGGTGGGGTCCCACGTTCAAAGGCAATTTGAGCTTAATCGAGGACCCGACATTAGGAAGAGTGGGAGCCCATTGAGTTCTCCCCCCTCCTTGCTGCAGACAGACTCAGCATCCCTCCTGCCTTCTTTGCGATCTCCACCCCTGGCCCCCTCCAATCAGCACTCATTTAGCACAGTGGGCTAAACAGCTGGCTTGTAATGCAGAACAATGGCAGCAGTGCAGGTTCAATTCCCATACCAGCCTCCCCGAACAGGCGCCGGAATGTGGCGACTAGGGACTTTTCACAGTAACTTCATTGAAGCCTACCTGTGACAATAAGTGATTATTATTATTATCTTTGGCCTGGAATCCAGCAACGATCCTAAACCTCAGGCTGGTGTCATACCGGCGACAACCAGAACCTCCCCGTCGCGCTGCCAGCCTCTGATTACCTGGCATTGGTGAGATTTCTGCCCCTGGGGCTTTTGATCACCCTGATGGTGAAACCTAAAATGATTACCATTGTCTCACAAATCACTTTAATGTGACCAGTCCTGAATTAATCATGATGTGAGAACTGCAATATAGAATAACAAAACAAAACAGCTAAAAGCATGAAGACACATTTGTAACTTTACATTGTTACCAGTTGTTTCTGAGTAGATGGACAAATAAGTTGTTTTCCGGAAGATGGGATTCAAGATTAATAGTTGGCAAAAGAAATAATGAGGAAGAAGTTTTGTCGGAGATTGAAGAAAACAGTTCCGATTTTAATGTATGGAATTTCTAACTGGGCAGCAATGTATTCTTTGGGATATTGTCGTGCAAAGTTTTCTCAGACATTGCACTGCTAAAATTGATTGTTAATATGTGAAATTTCTTTACAAGCTTATTGTAGAATAATGGCGACATTTTTTGCAGGAAGTACCTTTATCATAACAAGTGAATATATGTTGGGGCGCCTCATTGTCAACCAACTACAAAGTTAAAAGGATTATTCCATTAGTCAGCATTCCTGCATGGAATGGACTGACCAGGAAGATTGTGGAACTGTTGTGCTTCATTTTCCCTTTTACTTATTACATGCTGACATTTAATTGTGGAGAAAACATCATCAATTGTGAACAAGCAGATCCTTCCCTTTCATGTTTTTAACAGTGGCACTCTATTTCCTCAATGGGGCTTAAGTTGTCTTTTTGGACGTTGGTGCATGAACCATTGGTGTACCTGAATGGAAATTCCTTTCTCACCATTTTAATGGGTGTGCTCCCCTGTTTAGTTTAAGTGATGGGACTATCTTCATTCAAATCGTGTAAGAAGCAAATTTGTGGAAACGCAATATGGACTCATTCAGAGAAGAAATACTGAGGGACAGCAAGAGAGCGTTGATGCCATGGATGTGGGGAGATGTGGAAGGTGCGCCCCTGATAGCATAATAGCTGACAGGTTCGAAAAGGAGTAAAACAAAGTCTGATCAGCAGGAGACATCTCCTCTAGCACACCAAGCCATTTCCTAACTTCTGAGGGAATAGTCAAACCATCGCTGACAGGTCGGGTCCTGTAGTCACACATGTGGGCCTTAAAGTGATCACCTGTCACTGAGCTCACAGCTTAGCTGTTGTCATTGGAGCCCTGCTAATATGTACTCATTCTGTCAACTTAAAGTCCAGCAAGGAAGAACAGTGATGTTAGTCGAGGCCAAACACTCGCTATACCGTGTCAGGATACTTCACTGCTGTGAAGGAAATGTGGACCAGCGAACGACTCTCATCCTGAAGTGCATACCTTGATTTGGGACAATATCAGGTCGGAAACCCAGATGTGCAGAGAGCCACATAACTAATTAATTTAATAATCTTTATTGTCACAAGAAGGCATAATTGACACTGCAATGAAGTTACTGTGAAAAGCCGCTCGTAGTCACGTTCTGGCGCATAGAGCGAGAATTCAGGAAGTCTAAATCACCTAACAGCACGTCTTTTGGGACTTGTGGGATGAAACCGGAGCTCCCGGAGGAAACCTACACAGACACAGGGAGAACGTACAGACTCCACATAGACACTGACCCAAGACGGGAATCGAACATGGGACCCTGGAGCTCTGAAGCAACAGTGCTACCCATGGTGCTGCCGTGCCGCCCACGAATCCGCCTCAGCCCTTGAGGACTCAGGTTTGACAACTCACTCATCATGCACTCCGTATAAAGAATTACACCTGAGAAAAAACAAGGGGCTGGCAACAAGTTAACTTATTTGACATCACATGAATGTTAATCTTAAAAGGGGACACTCTGAGGGCAGAATCTTAGCAGAATTTGGCAAGGTGTCAGGCTCAGACAGAAAATTGACATGGAACTTTCCAGTTGTGCAGACCTGTTTTCTCACAGGATCTTGAGCCTCTTTGCCAAAAGAAACAGTGAATGTGATTTATGCCGCAACTCTGGCACCGCAGGGCCTCAAAGATCTCCAAATAGATCGGGGTGCCATCTTTGAAGGGTGCTGCAGTCGAAGAGCCCCAGCCCACATGACGGAGATCTCGCCGGCTCTCTCCCCTCCCCCACTGACATTCATCGCAGGCAACTCCCCCCATCATTCATCACCGGCAACTTCCCCCCGATATTCATCGACAGAAAACATGACTCCTGTGGTGTTCTCGTGGTGGGTAGGACCAAAGAATCCAGCCCAGTGGCTTACAGATTTAATCACAAAGTCCTTGGGAGAGAAGCTTTCAGAGTCAGTCTGAGAAACACACCCCCTGTCATAGAAAGCAGAGCAGAACTCAAAAAATGAAACTAAAAGCAACAGACACAGGACAGGCTTGAAAACCAAAACTAAACACAGTCTCAGCCCCTCCCATGAGTAACATTACAGCCTGCCCAGCTGCTAACACCCTAATCACAGATTTGGCAGACATCTGGATACCTTAACCTAAATTCTTTCAATAAAATTACTGCAACAGACACAGAATACAAAGTATGTAAAAATTTCCTTACAGTCATCATAGATGACAGGTCGTCGAGGTATGAATATTTAGCGAGAGGGGGTCATTTGGTGGGGACGGGGGGGGTGCTCCAGTAATATATAGAATGATGGAAATTTATTAACGTGATGTTCACACCCTTTGTGGGTGTGAATCTCATGATGTTGGCAGTGAGGGGCAGGGAATATCGGGAATCATGATAGGCGGGATTCTCCATTCCTGAAACTAAGTGTTGACACTCAGGAGGCTGATAAGCTGCAGCTGCATATACACACTGCACTCCCCACACACACCATCCCAGCCACCAAGATGGCACTGGTTGCACTGGACTGCGGCCATCCAACTGATAGGTCAGAAGGGGCCAGAGGGCACTTAGGAGGGTACCGGGGGAAGCGGGGGGGGGGGGGGGGGGGGGGGGGAACTCATACAATCTGTGGCCTTAAATTCACAGTGGGCAGTCAGCAGCATGCACAGCATGCACAGCTGCATGTCGGACTTCCAGGCCATGGCAATGGTACTCCTTGCCCACCCTGACTCTACAGCCCACCTCCTGGCCAACTCCGCTACTCCTCCCTGGTCCTGAAAAGTGACCAGTTAACCTCAGGTTACGCTGGAGGGTAAAATATCTCAAAAATTTGGTCAACGGTTAGGCTAGCTATTTCACGCTGCTACTATGCATTAGTAATAGGAGTGATAAAAATAATAATCTTTATTGTCACAAGTAGGCTTACATTAACACTGCAATGAAGTTACTGTGAAAAGCCCCTAGTCGCCACATTCCGACGCCTCTTCGGGTACACAGATGGAGAATTCAGAATGTCCAAATTACCTCACAGCATGTCTTTCGGGACTTGTGGGAGGAAATCGGAGCAGCCGGAGGAAACCCACACAGACACGGGGAGAACGCGCAGACTCTGTGAAGACAGTGACTCAAGCAGGTAATCGAACCTGGGACCCTGGAGCGGCAAAGCGACAGTGCTACCCACTGTGCTACCGTGCTGCCATATACCCCATACCTATACCATACAATACCCCATTCCCGATATTTGGCACCAACATGATGCTGACATCGGGCCAAAAATATGTTCTGCCCATTACACAAATGAGTAATGTGGTATATGAATTTCAGTACCGGTGTAATGCTAGGTATGTAGGCTGTCCGTCCTAAAGATCATATTAAACAGCATGTCCCCTCAGTTGTTTGCAACAAGCAAGGTACTGACTGTACTCAACCAGCCTATGCTTGCAAAACTCAAACGCAATGTTCAACATTAGTTATCATTCTGCAATTGGACTCCATTTGCGAAACAATCCAGATTGTGCGAGGAATTGTGCTGACAACCAATTTAAGATTGTCAGTTGGACTCACAGTGTTGCTAGAAACTACATTTATTAATACACAGAGCCCTGTTTATAGAATCCCTACAGTGCAGAAGGAAGCCATTTGGCCCATATCATTCTACCCAGGTCCACTCACCCAGCCACCCCATCACATCCTAGTATCCTAACCTGCACATCCCTGGACACTAAGGAGCAATTTCTCATTGGCAATCCATCTAATCTTCCCATCTTTGGACTGTGGGAGGAAACCGGAGCACCCAGAGGAAACCCACGCAGACACGGGAGAAGCGTACAAACTCCCCACAGTTACCCAAGGCCGGATTTGAACCCAGGTCCCTGGCGCTGTGAAGCAGCAGTGCTGATAACTGAGCCACCGTGCCGCCCTTCTTTGCAAGCAGAAAGAATATGTGCAACTGCTTTAGCTGAACAAACTAGGTGACAGCCATTCTCTGGTTCATTCCCAGGGCAATGCTTTAACCAATCAGAATCAACCTGGTTTGAATTTAAACAATGATTGGCAGGTAATACACGATAGCAAGCTGCAGGAGCCCTTCGTTAGGGTTCCTTGGGAAGATACCCCATCTGTCAGCGAGGAGGGAGCAAGAGGCAGGTGTTATTCGGGGGAGCAAGAGGATGAGAGTGGCAATTGGGAGGAAGAGAGCCAGAGATGAGCACTGGGACTCGGGTTTTCGTTGTTTGTTAGCAGGGATGTGAGAGATGCTGAACTGTACAGTGGATGGTGAGAAAGGCTTGCTTTAGAGACAGTGGAACTCCTTTTCCTCTTGATCCATAATAAGTGGTGTAAAAAGCATTAATCTGCTGCAGCCATCAGATCCCACCTCCCTTTTACTACCAGATTTCCTGAGCCCTGGCATATCTCACAGACAACTGTTAAATCAGGCCATGTTAATGGCTTTTAAAAATTTACTAATAGGATTTGAACATCCTTAATAAGTACAAAATTGATTGTTGACCCCTAATTTCCCTTGAGCTCTACTTCATGCATCTCTCACAGCCCTGTTTTAAAAAAAATTATTTTTATTGAAATTTTTGTCAAAAAACATAATTTTTGCATAACCGTATGCAACAATTAACAGAACAAAGAGAGAAAAAAAAATGTTAACCGTACATACAAAGAAAGGAACAATATAATGTAACGACCCCCCCCCCCCCCCCCCCCGGGATGCTGCTGCTGCTGCTGCTGCTGCTGCTGACCTTCACTGCTCTCCTAGAAAGTCGAGGAACGGCTGCCACCTCCGAGAGAACCCCGCCATGGACCCTCTCAAGGCAAATTTTATTTTCTCGAGACTCAGAAACCCAGCCATGTCACTAACCCAGATCTCTACACTCGGGGTCTTCGAGTCCCTCCATATTAAAAGGATCCATGGAGGCTACCAGGGAGGCAAAGGTCAATATGTCAGCCTCTTTCACTTCCTGAACTCCCGGATCGTCTGACACACCAAAGATCGCTATCTCTGGACTCGGCACCACCTGCGTGCCTAAGATCTTGGACATTGCCTTAGCAAATCTCTCACAGCCCTGTTAACAGTTACCTCTGACTATCTTCCTCCTGATTGGCACTCTCTTCCCATTCCCCATCCCCCTTACCAGTTCACAAGGAATGTCCAAAGTTTTTTGGTTGAACACAAAAGGTGGAAGACAATTTTATCGAAACCAGTAGATGTTTATCCAATCTGCAGTGATTTGTGACAGAAGTGTGAGAGATGTTGCAATTTGCCAGGGCTGGGACGGAGGGAGGTGGCAGAGGTTTGCTTGAGGGCTGGGGTGAGCATTCCTATTCCTCCTAAGCCACAAGGAGTGGTGTAAAATAGAAAATAGTTGTGGTAGGCCTCAGCTGCCTGTTGTTAAAATTCAGGACAGATGCCTTTTGAGGTAACGAAACAGCTCTTTAAAATTTTTCAGCTGGCACTCAGCTTCTGATTTATCGAGTTGGTTTTGGTGTACATTTTGTTTCTTTTTGTTTGTTTTTGACAACTAATTTCTCAATGGATTTTGTGTCGTCTGTTGCCTCCTTGCCCATGCCTAATTTCAAATGGAAGACAGATTTGTCAAGCAGCACCATGGTTACAAAGGTCACAGTCCCACTTGAATGTTTCCTCTGCAGAATAGTTTCAGGCTGTTACTGGAGATAATAACTAGCATTAACCACCCATGTACAGTAGGTTGAAGAAGTGACAGGTGCACAGTTTGCCTGTGTTGGCAGTTTTACTTGAACAGTAGCAACATTAGCTTTAGAGTTCTGTGTTTCCCAAGGGGCTAAGAAACTATTAATTGTTTCAGCCTGGCCATATATTCCCTTGCCATTAGCTGCTTGAAAAAGGAAGGACTCCACTGTCACAGTGAGCAGTTTGTCTATGACTGAATGTACCACTTCATCTTTTGAAATCCTTGACTCCCTAGCAGTATTCATTATACATTCACTTTAAAGCAATCAAGGATGCTATCACTCTTCACCCAAGTACAGGGAGTTTTGGGCAAGCCCCTGAAAGACAAAGGTTATGTTCTGCCGTGTTGACTAATGCTGCCTTCTTGGAATTACTGGATGCAAGTTGAATAATGGCAATGTGAGGTCTAGACAGCTATTGGAGATATGGCAATATCCTGGACCATTATATATGTCCTCCTGATGATGATGGTCAAACCAAACTCCTTACAGGCGTGAGAGAGTCTAACCATTTGCCACTGGAGGTGTTCGTCAATCTGATATGATCAGGGGAGAGTTCATGAGGACTTCTTGCATCTTTTGTCTTCGATCTCAGGCAAGCAAATACTTTTCCCATGATGTTCAGCAAGGAGATGCGTTAATGGTTGTTACAATTCCTGCAGCTGCCTTTGATCTTGTACAAGGTCACAATGTTTCCTGAGGCACCTCCCCCTCCCTCCAACAGAGACAGAGGAGTTTGCATAATTTCTGTAGGAGTGTGGGTTTCCATACTCGATGTCTTCAGGCAGTATAGCATCAAAACCTGGAATTTTGCCAATTGCAAGCAAGTCAGTAGCTTTGCTAAGCTCCTCCACCATGGGTTTGATATCAAGCTATTTCAGGCAGGCTAGCTTTAGTGTCCAGAATTTTCTCAGTAACCATGCAGTCTGTTGGCCTTTCCATTTGACCATTCTGAGCTGCATTTAGAGTATTCTCACTCGGGTCTCTCTTATTATGAATGGGAACCAACTCCCACAAACAACAATGTGATAAAGACCAGATAATCTGCTTTGATGCTAGAAGTCATAGAATTTACAGTGCAGAAGGAAGCCAATTGGCCCATTGACTCTGCACCCTAACCCACGCCTCCACCCTATCCCGTAACCCAGTGACACCTAATATTTTGGACACTTAAGGGGCAATTTAGCATTGCCAATCCACCTAACCTGTGTATCTTTGGACTGTAGGAGGAAACCGGAGCACCTCGAGAAAATCCGCACAGACATAGGGAGAAAGTGGAAACTCCACACAGACAGTGACCCAAGCCGGGAATCGAACCTGGGACCTTGGCGCTGCAAAGCAGCAGTGCTAACCGTACCGCCCATTGTGCTGTTGATTTGATGCATACGTATTGTCAGGATAGCAACAATAACACTCCTGCTGTTCTTCAAAATGGTCCCACAGTCGTTTTTATGGCCATTTGAGAAGAGACTTGGTCTAAATTTAATGGGGAGTTGCTGCGTTTGGGCAACTAAGTGCTGACGGCGGGACCGAATTGGGTACGGTTTGCATTCTCTTTGCGGGTGCTATTCAGTAAGAGAGTCAGGACATGCAAATGGTCTAGCACTCTACCAACACGAATTGAGAGCAATTCCTGGCCCAGCGGGCATTCTAACCACTGGGGCTGGAGTTAGTGCTAAAGAGCCTGACAGCTGGAGCTGTTTTTAAGTGCTTCACTTACCGCACACGCACTGCAGCCACCAAGATGGCTCAGAGAAGACCTCCCCCCCCCCCCCCCCCCCCCCCCCCCCCCCCCCCCCCCCCCCCCCACCCCCACCAGAGGGCGGGAGTCCAAGGTGGACACACAGTTCCATGCAAGTGAGGAGAGGAGGGACACCCTCTTCCCCAGTGTGGGCTGCAGACTCCAGCATGCCCTCCCGAACACTGCCCGGGAGATGGTGGCAGAGGCAGTCAATGCTGCCAATCTCAACAGGAGGAGATGGGGGTCACAAGTGAAGCCTCTGCCCTGAGAGGGGCAGAGAACTAGGGGGCCTCCAAAGGCAACGTGCAGGTGTCCTCTGGTTGGGTTAATCTCTGCTGAGCACCTGCTTCTTCTGGAGTGGGGCAGTGCTTCTGAGAGTGTAAACACCTGGCGGGCTCCTAATTGAGCTTGGCCACACCCATCCCTTTGATGATACAGCTGGGGTATGAGGATGTCCAGAGGGGCAGCTCAGGTCAGCTCCCAGATGGCCAGAGGCCTTCTGAGCATTTAAAGAACACAGGGAAGCAGCCGGGAGCCTGTAGGGAGCACCAAAGGGGTGCGTTTAAAAGAACGACTGCAGCATTGGTGGTCTGGGCCAGGCCACCCCGATCCCAAGGGGGACACCCTGAGTCAATGGACTCAGCACCAAGTCACTCTCCGCTACTGCCCCTGGCCCAGGAAGCGACCTCCCAGCAAGTTTGACAGTTTTCAATGGTTTTCAGTGTCTTTTAGCCTCCTTCTCCCCCTTCGCAGCCATGGCACCCAGTCTCTGTTTGTAAATACTTGCAGTAATCTTCGCCCATGTGTCTTCCTCCTGAGAGGAGTGGAGCATCACAGAAGGACGGAGCATACTGTGCCCTACTTATTAAGTACATTTAAATTACTGCAAACGCCGGTTTTGCATGTCCCTGCTGGGCTCAAACCTTATTTTCAAGCCAGGGAAGGACTGGAACACAGCGCTTGAATCGGCGCCGGACGCGAAATGCGAATTTTGCCAGATGCCCGATTCTCGTCCTAATCACGATTTGCGTTTCCAGCATTGCGAGGTGGAGAATGCAGCCTAGTGTCTCTTCTGAAAGACGGCATGGCACTCCCTCAGTCATGCAGTGAAATGGCAACATCGTTGTGCTCAAGTCGTGGAGTGGGAATTTAACCCATAAACTTCTGAGTTCCAATTAACTGTACGACCAACTGAGCCATGGCTCCAGAGGAGTTGGGAAGGTTGGGTAAGGATAGATAGAGCATTTTCCTTGGGCCCGATTGTTTGCGACTGATGTGGATCGGTTGAGTTAGTACATTTCCTCACTCAGCAGACTCACCTTTGTAGAAAGTACCCAACAACTCAATTTACAGTGCAGAGGAGGTGATTGCAGGACAGAGTCCAGCACACAATCCCCAGAAGCAGGTTGGAGGTATCCACAGGGTGGCTGAGTCATGTGGTGGCCTGGTTAAAAGGGGCATATTGGTTCCTGCAACTTTGTCGCAACTGTTTCATTGACTGTTAGGCCCTTTAGGCCTTATCCCTCACAATCTATCATCCCTCCATAAACTCTCAATGCCAACCCCCCAAAGGTCTCACAAGCCCTTCATGCCAGTGCATGGCCCCACCCACCGCCATGGCCTGTTGTAACACCTATGCCAACTGAATGCCAACCTATGTGAGTCCTGACATCATATCAGGGTGCCATATTGAAATGGCGCCCAAAATGAAGAGAGAAGATGGACCCCCCTGTAAAAGAAGATGGATCTCCAGGAACATTTTGAGGCTAGGAGATGGACCTCCGTAGTGATACTGAATCTGAAAGATTTACCTGAAGATGCCACCCCTCCCTCCCACAAAATGCAGTAGTGTTCTGGGGTCCAGGGTTGCTGGCATCTACCATCCCAAACTTCAGAGGCAGCCCCAGGCATTGTTCAGGTGAGTCCCGACTTCCTCACCCAGTAGTTCCAGGTGCGTTCTGGGCCAGAATGTTTTCCACTGACATTGTGGAGAATTGGATGTGGGTGGAAGATTCCGGTTTTGCCTTTCTCTGCACCCCATTAGTGCCCCCACCCCTCAGCTCACATTGTTCTCTAGTTTTTCTCTTACTTCCCCACATTGCCTTCTTCAAACTTATTTTATCCTTGAGACCCACCTTCTGCTTCCTTGACCCTGTTAAACTGCTGAACACCCAATTTCCCCTCCTGCTTGAATAGAACAGGCAGTGTAGAAGGAGGCCATTCAGCCCATCGAGTCTGCACCGACCCACTTAAGCCCTCTCTTCCACCCTATCCCCATAGTCCAATAACCCCTCCAAGCCTTTTTGGTCACTAAGGGCAATTTATCATGGCCAATCCACCTAACCTGCACGTCTGCTAAATGTCAGCAGGGGCTGGTTTAGCTCACTGGGCTAAATAGCTGGCTTTTAAAGCAGACCAAGCAGGTCAGCAGCACGGTTCGATTCCCGTACCAGCCTCCCCGGACAGGCACCGGAATGTGGCGACTAGCGGCTTTTCACAGTAACTTCATTGACGCCTACTCGTGACAATAAACGATTTTCATTTCATTTCTTTGCACTGTGGGGGGAAACCGGAGTAAACCCACGCAGACACGGGGAGAACGTGCAGACTCCACACAGACAGTGACCCAGCGGGGAATCAAACCTGGGACCCTGGCGCTGTGAAGCCACAGTGCTATCCACTTGTGCTACCGTGCTGCTCCGTGCTGTGAATGTTCACAGGTATTGCTCACTAATTTCTCTCTTCAGTTACTGTCCCCTCCCCTTCAAATCTTCTCCTCCAAAAATAATTCTCGAACCTTGGATGATGAGACAAAGTATTGAGCTACAGGAGTGCCATAGGTATGAGGAAAAGGCAGGGACCTGGAGTTGTGGCCAAGACCACACGGGCCATGATCTTATTGAATTGCAGAGCAGGTTCATGGCATTGCATGGCCTACTCTTGCACCTGTTTCTTTTATGACTTGTTTTAATTTTCACTCCAACTTTTTAAATACAAATATCTGCTAATCACAGGGAATTGTGACTGAAAATGACAGAATGATAATCAGGTCACGTCATGCATGGTTAAGTGCAAAAAGGCTACATTTGTCTCAGATTTTACTTTAGTATACTTCACACAAGTATAATTCTGCCTATTTCAATTACCCTTCAAATATAGGAAGGATTGGCAAACGGAAAGCATTTTTACTTGAGGCACTGGCCGACAGATATCACATTCAAGTTGACAGGCAATAAGGGTCTGGAAGGGGAGTGTTTTAACTGGGAATGGGTCTCGGCAAAGCTGGGGTAATTTAAAACTCCCCTTGTTGTTTTTATTGCAAATGTGCTGTCATTGCTCATAGATTCAGAGGAGGGATTTCTCAGGAAATGATGAAATATAGAAAATTATGCAATTGAGTTTGGTTTAAAGAACAAAATAATTGTCATTGATTTTGATAATAATGGACAATGGTGAATTCTTTGTGATTTTGATCATTTAGTGCATGTTATAAAACCTTGTTAATTTTTAATAAACTGACTACCTGCTGCGGAGGGAAAAATCTTTTAAAATTATAGCTGCACAGTGCAAACATATTTAATTACTTCTGCTCTTAGTGTTGTGGCTTAATTACACCACTGTATCTATACTTGATATTCCATTAAAGTTCTAAATAGTTTCCATAAAATCCCGAGGTGCTAATTGCAGAATGGAGACCAATATATATTGTGTTGACATGAAAATGTGGTTTCACTAGCCCAGCGAACATGCTCAGCAAATTCTTTGTAGAC
Source organism: Scyliorhinus canicula (assembly GCF_902713615.1). Classification (NCBI taxonomy): domain Eukaryota; kingdom Metazoa; phylum Chordata; class Chondrichthyes; order Carcharhiniformes; family Scyliorhinidae; genus Scyliorhinus; species Scyliorhinus canicula. Next base: position 223,302,543 of record NC_052148.1, on the reverse strand, counting down.
TTGATTTGGTCCATTGTTTGCACTGTAATATAATACTGAAAAGTAGTTTATAATCACTGAAAGGCTTTAGCAATTGGTGCCTGGGGACATGAGTTTTGTTTACCGCCCTGTGTAATTTACAGCTTTCATTCTCCTGTTTGTCTTTTCTCCTTTTTCTTCTCCTGGGTTATCTGAGTCCAGCCTTTTCATGGAAAATCCAACCTTTGTCTCCCTGTTTAATTTGGGGATATTTTGATTTTGGGCAACCCATCACTCAGCCCTCATGATTTCATTTTCACAGTGCAACCCTCTCGAGCCAAAGAAAGAGGTTGGTAACCTGTTTAAAACGCTCGACAAAACTGTTTTGTAGAAAAGATGTTTGGGCTTGGGTGGTTTCATAGAATTTACAGTGCAGAAGGAGGCCACTCAGCCCATCGAGTCTGCACCGGCTCTTGGAAAGAGCACCCTACCCGAGGTCAACATCTCCACCCTATCCCCATAACCCAGTAACCCCACCCAACACTTAAGGGCAATTTTGGACACTAAGGGCAATTTATCATGGCCAATCCACCTAACCTGCACATCTTTGGACTGTGGGAGGAAACCGGAGCACCCGGAGGAAACCCACGCACACACGGGGAGGATGGGGGAGGGTGGTTAGGATTTATGGTTTGTTGGATTTGGGGGTTTGCTTTGAGGTGGGGCGTTGGGAGTTCGGAGGGGGTGGGGGGCTTTGGAGGTGGTGTGGTTTTTCGATGTGGCGGAGGGGGGCACTGGCAGGGGCCGACGTGCTAACAAACGTAATGTTGGCTAGTGAATGGGAGCGAGGTGGGGGGAGGGGCCATGGTTCTTGTAACCAGTTTGAGGTTTCGATGGACCTGGGAGGTGTGAATGTGGGGGGATGGGGATGATACTGGGTGAGGAGTTTTCAAGAGGAAGTGGCAGGGGTTTCTGGGAAGGGGGAAGGGGTGGAGAGTGACAGTGACGAAGGCCGAGGTTGGGTCCCACCTGCTAGGTAGGGCCTGGGAGGATGATCATGGCGGGCAAGAAGGGTGGTGGTTGGTGAGAGACCCTCAGTCGGAGTGGCAACATGGAATGTGCAAGGGTTGAGTGGACCAGTGAAGAGAGTGTGAGTTTTCTCACACTTGATGGGCCTGAAAGTGGACGTGGTGCTGTTACAGGAGACCCATCTAAGGTAAAGTTCCAGATGAGGCTGCAGGAGGGCTGGGTGAGCCAGGTATTTCATTCGGGCTTCAACAACAGGGCATGGGGTGGGTGGCAATATTGCACGGCAAACGGGTGAGGTCTCAGATGGAGAAAGTGGTGGTGGATCAGGGGGGCAGGTACGTGATAGCAACGGGGGCATTGGAAGGGAGGCTGGTGGTGTTGGCTAGTGTGTATGCCCTAAACTGGGACGACACTGGGTTTGTGAGGGAAATGTTAGCTGCCATCCCAGATCTGGATACTCACTTTGGGGGAACTGGAATATGATCCGAAGGTGGACAGGCTCCGGCCACGCTCGCTGGCCCCTTCGGTGGGGGGATGGGGGTCGAGGAGGCTGTCATAATATACATCTATGTATATAATGGAGAGCAGACAGGCAGTCATTGACACACAGTAATCACACAACACAGTGCAGCCAATCACAAGACAGGACACCACCACTATAAAGCAGAGGGCACCAGTTTTCCCGCTCTCTCTGGACCCAGCCACTGAGACAGTCAGAGCTTGTGAGCATAGCCAGTGCAAACACCATGCAGTAGCTAGTAAGTCTGGTCAGGCTAGTACTAGGTCTCAAGTCAAGTCAGTATGGTGTCAACCCACAGTTGGACATGTATGACATCAAATTCCTTGGTGACCACATCTCGCAAGGCATGCGGCCAGATGCTGACAAGTTTTCGGCGATCAATGCCAGAGGACAAGAAGGCGGTCCTCCGCTTTCTTGGGATGGTCAACTTCCTCAGGAAATGAATTCCCAATATGGCGTCCCACACCACAGCCCTCCACCATCTCATCAAAAAATTGACGGAATTCCAGTGGCTGCCCGCACATGAAAAGGAATGGTATGAGCTGAGGGCGAAGCTCACCACAACCCCGGTTCTGGCGTTCTTCGACCCAACCAAGGAGACCAAGATATCCACTGATGCAAGCCAGCATGGCATTGGGGCGGTGCTCCTCCAACGGGATGACTCCTCGTCCTGGGCTCCAGTGGCATATGCCTCCAGGGCCACGACGCCCACTGAGCAATGGTACGCACAGATTGAGAAGGAATATCTGGGCCTCCTAACGGGAATCGACAAGTTTCATGACTATGTCTATGTCCTGCCAAAATTCACGGTAGAGACGGACTACAGGCCATTAGTCCACATAACCCAGAAGGATTAAAATGACATGACACCTCGGTTACAGCGAATCCTTCTTAAGCTACGCCGCTATGACATTAAACTTGCCTACACGCCAGGCAAAGAGCTCATTGTTGCAGATGCCCTTTCCAGGTCCATTACCACACTGTGTGAAGAAACTGACTTCATCTGCCACATTGACGCGCGCAAGTGCCACCACCCTTCCGGCCTCTGATGAGAGAGTGATCCAAATTCGCGAGGAAATAGCCAAGGATCCTCTGCTGCAGCGTGTGATGCAGCACCTCACAAATAGCTGGCAGAAGGGACAATGTCCCCAGTTCTACAACGTCAAGGACGACCTGATGGTGGTGGACGGCATCCTCCTGGATCGTGATTCCTCAGAGCATGCGAGCTATGGTGCTCGGCCAACTCCATGAGGGTCACCCTGGGGTCGAGAAATGCCGACGCAGAGCTCGGGAGGCAGTCTATTGGCTGGGCATCAGCCAGGACTTTGCCAACACAGTCCTCAACTGCCCTACATGTCAGAAATTTCAGCCAGCTCAACCCAAAGAAACTTTGCAGCAACTGAGATAGTGACCTCTCCATGGTCCAAAGTCAGTGTCGACCTTTTCCATGCCAAGGGGCGTGACTATGTCCTTCTGGTCGACAACTTCCCCAGTTACCCAGAAGTGGCGGAACTGTCCGACCTCATGTCGAAGGCAGTGATCAAAGCCTGCAAAGAAACGTTCGCCAGGCATGGGATACCGCTCATGGTGATGAGTGACAACAGTCCCTGTTTTTACAACCAGGAATGGTCTGATTTTGCACGGTCCTACAACTTCCGCCACGTAACCTCCAGCCCCCACTACGCGCAGTCAAATGGGAAGGCCGAAAAAGGGGTCCATATTGTTAAGCGGTTGCTATGCAAGGCTGCAGACTCCGGCTACGACTTTAACCTGGCACTGCTGGCATACAGGGCAACCCCGCTGTCCACTGGGTTCTCTCCAGCGCAGATGCTCATGAATTGTACTCTGAGGACCATGGTTCCAGCCATCCATGTTCCAAACCTTGACCACCTCACGGTTGTACAAAACATGCAGCAGTCTCGGGCCCAACAGAAATCTACATGTGATGCTCATGCCACGGATCTACCCGAGCTTGTCCCAACTGATCGTGTTCGTGTACAGTTGCCTGACGGCGGCTGGTCAGCCACAGCTGTGGTGGTCAAGCAAGTGGCCCCAAGATCATTCCTTGTCCGCATGGCTGATGGCTCCTTGCTACGGCGCAATAGACGGGCACTGCGTACAGTTCCACGCCCGCCACCTGACTGAAATGCCCCGCCACCCACAATGCTTCCTCTGGACGTGCCCTACCACGAGGCCACCGATCTACCAGCAATCCTGCCGGCCCCTGCGACCACTGCGTTGGCAGCCGTCCCGCCTATCCAAGTGCAGGCGGCCCCTGATCCACCCCCTGCGGCGATTAACGAGAATTCGGCGCCCGCCACAAAGACTGAATTTATAGACTGAACTTTGTACATTTTGTCACCTCATTGTTTTGAAAATGAACTGGAAATAAAAATCGCTTTTTATCACGAGTAGGCTTCAATGAAATTACTGTGAAAAGCCCCTAGTCGCCACATTCCGGCGCCTGTTCGGGGAGGCTGGTACAGGAATTGAACTGTGCTGCTGGCCTGCCTTGGTCTGCTTTAAAAGCCAGCAATTTAGCCCAGTGTGCTAAACCAGCCCCTGACCCCTGTAAATACCGTTTTATTGTTTCATCTGCCCTATATCTGCACTAGCGACATCTTCCTATGTATATAATTTCATTTTGACATATATAGTCAGGCCTGTACACATATACACATCCATACACACAAGCACCTTAATATTTATTATCTAGTAGAAAAAAAAAGGGGGAGAGATGTCATAATATACATCTATGTATATAATGGAGTGCAGCCAGGCAATGATTGACACACAGGGTGACCAGTAAGCACACAGAACAGAGCAGCCAATCACCAGACAGGACACTACCACTATAAAGCCAGAGGGCACTAGGTTTCCCGCTCTCTCTGGACCCAGCTACTGAGACAGTCAGAGTTCGTGAGCTAGACAGTGCAAACACCATGTGGTAGCTAGTAAGTCTAGTCAGGCTAGTACTAGGTCTCAAGTCAAGTCAGTATGGTGTCAACCCACAGTTGAACATGTATGTTAGTTAAGACGTTAAATAAAATCGTGTTGCATCTTATCCAGTGTTAGAGGTCTGTCTCTCGCTATACTGCATCAAGTGCAGTCCACGTCGACCCAGCCTGCCTAACACATCAGAGGCGAAGGTGTTGGCTGGGTTCATGAAGGAGATAGGAGGGGTGGACTCTTGGCAGTTTTTACATCTGCAAGGTAGGGAGTATTCTGGGAGTTATTTTCGCCGGTGCACAAGGTGTGCTCAAGGATCTACATTTTTACGGCGGAGAAGACGCTGCTAGCTGGGGTAAAGAGTATTTGGTGATTGTGATACCGGACCATGCTCCACATTGCGTGGATGTGATTTTGGAGAAGGGTCCAGCCAAGAGGCCGGTGTGGAAACTAGATGTGGACTTTATGGAAGGCCCAAATTTTTGCCCTAAAATGGGGAAGACGATTGAGGAGTATGCGGGGTTTAATTGGAATGGGCAGGTCTCGCTGCAAAATGGATAGAGAGGAGCAGCAGAGATTGACAGAAGATATTATGGAGGTAGACGTGAGATATGCTGAGGACCCAGAGCAGGGTGAAGAGGATGGAGTTGCAGGCGAAGATTGATCTTTTATCCATGGAAAGAGTGATCCGGCAGCTGAGGCGAGTGTGAATATGGTGAGAAGGCCAGTCAGTTGCTGGCGGGCCAGCTCCATTGGCAGGCAGCAGCGAGGGAGATCGTATGGATTAGGGATGGGGCGGGTGGGTTGGTAATGGCGCCGGAGCAGATGAAAAAGGGGCGGGATTCTCTCAGCCCGGGGCCGGGCCGGAGAATCCCTGCAACCGAGCCACGCTGCCCCGATACTGGCACGCGATTCTCCGCAGTGCGGAGAATCGGCGCCATTGGCGCCGGCATGTTTGGTGCCGTGTTGCGTCGGGGCCGGCGTGTTGAAGGAGGCCACTGTGCATGCGCGCGTTGGCGCCGGCGCCACTGCGCATGCGCGTATCCCGCAGCACACAGTTCACGCCAGGATCAGCAGCTTGAGCAGCACGAACCGCTCCAGCGCCGTGCTGGCCCGGGGCCAGAATTATTCCTAGCAGCGGCCCATTCACGCCATCATAAAACGCAACTGCATTTATGACAGCTGGATACTCTGCCGCGGGATGGGAGAATGCCGCACCATGGTGTTTGAAGACTTTTATAGGGATTCCGGAACCGTCGGAGGATGAGTTGGAGATGAGGGAATTTCTGGAGTGACTGGAGTACCCAGAGGTGGGCGACGAGGAGAGGGAGGGATTGGAGGAACCAATTAGGGTGTGAGAAGTGCAGGCAGCAATAGGGAAGATACAGTCGGATAAGGCGCCAGGGCCAGATGTGTTGCGGGTTGAATTTTATAAATAATTCAAGGACACACTGACACCGCTAGTGATAGAAATGATGGAGGATTTTCCCAAAAAAATTCTCGACAAATTCTGCTCTATGCCAGTTTCGAAGAGTGGGCGAGAGTGATCTGTGAAGACTGGCCTTTTTATGGAAGATGCCTCTCCCATGAAGAACCAAATGGCAATCATTTTAGCTTTGTGCATTCATGCAAATGGGTGGTAGCCTATTGGCAGCTTGCTTTGCATCTCTCCCAATTTTTATTACCACTGTCCACTCTGCCGCCCGTGTCTTAACTCGCACCAGGACCCATTCATGCATCACTCCTATCCTACCTGACCTGTAATTTGACTCCGAGTCAAGTAATATCTTGAGTTGGAAATTGTTTTCATATCTCTGCATCACCTTGTCCCATTCTATCTCTGGAATTTCCTCCAGCCCCACAATCCTCAGAGATATACACTCCTCTCATGCTGACAAGAGGCATCTCTGATTTTAATTACTCCACCATTGTTGGACGTGCCTTCAGTTATCTGGACCCTAAACTCTGGAATACCCACCTTGCTCCCCTCTGCCTCGCTGTCCTCCTCTGAAATGCTCAAGAGAACCTGCCTCTTTGATCAAGCTTTTGCTCACCGTACCGAATTTCTCTGTCCATTACTCACTGCTGTGTTTTATTTTATAACGCTCTCATGAAGCACCTCGGGATGAAGGTACTAAATAAACTTATGTTGTTGTTGTTGTTATCACTTAAAGCCAAAATTACTCTTGGGAATTAAGGCTTTTAAAGGAATGAAACTCAAGCATTTCTTTCTAAAAATCCATCATATAGCATTGATGATACTTTGCTGTAACTTTAACTGAGTTATATAATGGGTTTCCTGCTGAAAGGGTGCTTCGTATTAAACCAATGATTCTAATTATAGTAACAGAACAAAAATCTATTTAAACGTTGCAAGTAACTTATAAGATGCAAGTATAAGATGCTTAGCCTCAGATTAACAATGCCTTTAATTCACTGTAGCTTGTTTTTACCAGAACTGTCAGTTTTCAATATGAGCCTCGAACTTTATTTACTTGAATCAATTCATTGGACACTACTATACTGGAAGCACTTGCTGCCACCTGGACCATAATAACCCCATAAAAAATAGGAGTAGGCCATTCGGTCCACCAAGCTTTCTCTGCCATTTAATAAGATCATGGCTGATCTAACACTCACCAAGTCCACTTTCCTGCCTTCTCACCGTAACCTTTAATTTCCCTCCTGATTAAAGACCTATCGATCTCAGCCCTGAAAATGTTCAGGGACTCAGTCTCCACAGCTTCCTGGGGTAAAGAATTCCAAAGATTTGCCACTCTGAGACAAGAAATTCTTCCTCAAATCCGTCTTAAATGAGCATCCCCTTATTTTTAGATTATGCCCTCTGGTCCACACACTCCCTGAAGTGGAAACATCCACCCAACATTTACCCTGTCTGACAATCGTATATGTATCAATTATATCACTTCTCATTCTTCTGAACTCCAAGGAGCACAGACCCACCCTGCTTAATCTTTCCTTTTATGGCAGCCCCTCCATACCCAGGGTCGTCCTAGCAAACGCCTTCCATTACTGCCTTCAATGATGAGGGAAGGGGACCAAAACTGTACACAGTATTCTATATGTGGCCTGACCAGTAACTTGTACAGTCGAGCAACACCTCCGTACTTTTATACTCCTGCTCCCTTGAACGAAAAGCCAGCATTCCATTTGCTTTCCCTATTAACTTCTGCAGCTGTGTGTTAGCTTTCTGGGTTTCATGAGCAAGTACCCCCAATTCCCTTTGTGCTATGGCTTTCTGCAGTTTCTCTCTTCATTTCAACAATAATTATCCTTCTCTCTCTTTCTTTCTTCCAAAATGAACAATCTCACATTTTCCCACATTAAATTCCATTTGCCAATTTTCTTCCTGCAATAACGTGCAAGAGGTTCATCAAGCTGGGGATGATTGTTCCCTTGTCCTGATTGTACCGGGAATTAACCAGCATTTGTATAATAGGTTGGCCTCTGTAGTAGCTGAGAGATGGGAGTAGCCGAGAGATAGGAGTAAGTGCCCGGTTAACCGGGCCCGATTTATCTGCCGCTGTAAAGCTGAATAATCGTCTCCCCGTGAACTCGCTGGACTCCCCTTGTCGTTATACTTCCCACTCATTTAACCTGGCAATATCTCTCTCGAAGCTATTTATATCCTCCTTACAACCCGCCTTCCTCCCACCTGCAAATGTGGCCACAGGACACTGTTCCTTCCTCCAAATCATTAATATTTATTGTGAAGAACTGCAATCTCAGCACTGACCCCTGTAGCACTCCACTGATTACTGCCCTCCAACCTAAGAAAGACCCCCATGATCACGACTGGCTGCTTCTTGTTAGTAGCCAATCCTCTATTCATGCCAGAATATTATCTCCAACATTATGAGCCCCTACCTTGCAGAGAAGCCTTTTGTGTGGCACCTTATCAAATGCCATTTGAAAATCCAAATATACAACATTGACTTGATCTCCTCTATCTACTCTGGCTGATACTTCTTCAAATAACTTTAGTAAATTTGTCAGACATGATTTTCCCTTCATGAAACCATACTGACTCTGCTTGACCAGGTTTTGACTTTCCAAATACACTGCTAGTCTCTCCTCAATAATCAATTCTAATATTTTCCAATAACTGAAGTTAGAGTACTTTCCTGCATTTTACCTCCTTCCCTTTTTGAACAAGGGCACCGCAATGGCAATTTTCCAATCCTTTGGCACAGTTCCAGAATCCAAGGTTTTTTGGAAAATTACTATCGATGCATTCACAATCTCTGTTTAACATCCTAAGATCAAAACCATTAGGTCCAGGAGACCTATCAGCTTTAACCCCATTAGTTTGCCGAAAACTAACTCTCTGGTGATTGTGACTGTATTAAATTCCTCCCCCGTATTTTTTACTCTTTCATACGTGCCCTGCATAACATCCATAAATGTTGGCGCATGGCACCTTCCAAACATAATGTAAGATATTCGGGAAATGGTAACATTCCACATCATCTGCAAAATCTTGCCTTGTGTATAGGCTGAATGTTTGTCGTGTAATTTTCAGTTCATAGAATCAATGTACAAAAGATGAAATTGGCAACACATTCATGATCTTATTGCAAGTTTTAAAATTGTAAACCTGATACACATATTAAAACTAATCCCCATGGTTACAAACAAGGGAACATCCTACTGTATTTATTTTACTGTCAAAGACTTGAGCAATCATGGCAATACATTCGCTTTCTTAACCATGATTAACGGTCTTTTTGAGGTTGAACCCTACTTTGTAAGTAGGGCTTTTGCTGATGTAGCCAAGTTTCTCAGTTGGCAAACATTGTTCAGAAATGTGTGTAATTAATTAGCTATGTTTCTATTTTGACCTTTCGTGAGTTTCATGTAATTGTATTTTCTGAATTTTTAAAATAAATGCCTTTAAAACTACCTTAGGCCAGAAATAATATTACAACAGCATTTCCTTACCAATAACTAAAGTTATATACAGGGCACGATTCTGTCCGGTTTTGGGCATGTTTAGCAGGGTGTCTCTCTCGATGTCTGCAGTGCCGGGAAAGACCCCGCTATTCAAAGGCAACTAGCCATTTATTTTTGGTCTTGGCGAGGAACACCCTATCGAGATGGCACTTTAGTAATTTCCTGCTGGAAGACTATTCGCAGATCGGTGCGCCATTTTTAAGGCCGCCCTGATTTATTGACTCCTCTTAGCGTCCCCACTGGGACCCCCGGGCCCCTCACACTTCATCCTATCCACCGTTTCCGGGGTCCCCGGCATCCTTAACCCCACCTCTTATCAGCAAAGCCCCCTGGGCCCGACCCCGGCACGGACAACCTGGTACCTTGGCACTGCCAGCCTCGGACCCTGTCAGTGCCTCTGCAAGCCTGGAAGTGCCACCTGGGCACCATGGAGTGCCACCCTGGCATCAGGGTGCATGGGTAGCAGTGCCTAGGTGCCAGGCTGGCAGTGCCAAGGTGCCAGCAGGAGTGCCAGGGTGCCACCCTGCCCAATGCCCAACCACTCTGGTATCTCCAATAGCCTAGGAGACCCCCCCCCAGATGATGTTTAGTCTGGTCCACGTTTGTGTGGACCAGTACTAAATGGTGCCCTGGCGAGGTCTCAGGCATGGCCGGTGAATCCAAGGCCCCAGGAGAATCTGGTGAATGCATATTTAAATGAGCCTAATGGTTCCATATGCATACCTGGATTTCGCCCAGCGAGAGCTTGATGCAGATCATGACATCACGTGAGAGTCTGTTGAATATCACGAGACGTTTTGAGCGTTGCGAATCTCGACGTGGCTGCTGAATCGCACCCTTAGTAAAATATTGTTAGAGCAGTCAGCCAACTTCTGGCATGCTGTTATTTCAACGATCCCTCATCTGCTTTCCCATTTCTGCCATCAACCCCTCTGGCCCCACCCTCCAAAATGCAACCAGAAATACAGGAGGGAAACTGGTTCTGAGGCTTCTGTTGCCCTACATCTGGTTGGAGTTTAATTGAGTGCAAGAACCGGGGAGAACATGTGGAATTTGTATTTTATCCTGTTCTTTCTTTTGAGGAAGTTATTGGTTTCTGCTCACTACTTCCCACAGTATTGTGGATAAGATTGCTGAAGTAAAGGATTTTGTGTTAATCACCCAGGGGTAACACAGATTGCAACTGGAAACAGTTGGACTTGAAATAGACTCCAAACTTTGGTGTTGGTTCAACATGCTTTATTGAACTTGTTAAGCAGTGCACACAGTTCACTGTGGGTTTGACACTCTACTAACCTAAGCGTGCTTACTATAACTAACTAGACCAGAGTAGCTCTAAGCCACGTGTAGAAGGTGCTTCCTGATATATACACCCTGACTGTCACTCCAGTTGTCACCAGTGGAAAGAGGCAGGGTATTGATGCCTCATGTGTTTTATAGTGGGAGACCACCTTCTAGTGTTCTGCCTGGTGATTGGTTGTGTTCTGTCCTGTGTGTTGATTGGCTGTACTGGGTGTCTGTCACTGCCTGTCTGTATCTCATTATGTGCATGAGTACATATCATGACATCGGAAGGATAAAAGCAAATTACTGCGGATGCTGGAATCTGAAACGAAAGGGACAATACTGGAAAATCTCAGCAGGTCTGGCAGCATCTGAAGGGAGAGAAAAGAGCTAACGTTTCGAGTCCGATGGCTCTTTGTCAAAGCTTTGACAAAGAGTCATTGGACTCAAAACGTTAGCTCTTATCTCTCCCTACAGATGCTGCCAGACCTGCTGAGATTTTCCAGCATTGTCCCTTTCGCATGACATCGGAAGGGTTGGCGACCACCAGTTAGTATGTGTAATTAATTTTAAAAAAAAATTTAGAGTGCCCAATTAATCTTTCCCAATTAAGGGGTAATTTAGCGTGGCCAATCCACCTACCCTGCACATCTTTGGATTGTGGGGGCGAAACCCACGCAAACACGGGGAGAATGTGCAAACTCCACACGGACAGTGACCCAGAGCCAGGATCGAACCTGGGACCTCGGTACCATGAGGCAACAGTGCTAACCACTGTGCCACCGTACTGCCCATGTATTATGAATTATAATGGTTTATTTAAAAACGTTATTTACACACAGACTGGGATTCTGCATTGAGAGTCCGCCCGCTACCACTGCTCGCGAGGACGGAGAATTTGGCACTCAGCCAAACCTCCCATTCACTGCAGCAGGACCAGAGTACCACTGCAGCAAATAGACTGACTATCCACTCTGCACCAAGATCCCTGCGCTCAATTCCTATTGGGTTATGGGGGTCACATGACCCTCTTGATATACTCCCCTTAAAGGGGCCAACTACTTCAATTCAACTACTTCACGGAGTGGCACGGTGGGCACTGTTGTTAGCACTGCTGCCTCACAGTTCCAGGGTCCAGGGTTCAATTCCGGCCTCGGGTGACGGTGTGGAGTTTGCACTTTCTCTCCATGTGTGCGTGGGTCTCCTCCGGGTGCTCCGGCTTTCTCCCACAGTCCAAGATGTGCAGGTTAGGTAGATTGGCCATGATAAATTGTCCCTTGGTGTCCAAAAGGGTATGTGGGCTTACGGGGATAGGGTGGAGGCGTGGGCTTAAGTGGGGTACTCTGTTGAAGGTTCAGACTTGATGGGCCGAATGGCCTCCTTCTGCACTGTAAATTCTATGAATTGTAATCTCATTTAAAGTGCGCATTGAACCCATGTGACTGTATATAAATGGTACAACTTATCAATGTAAACTTATCAATGTAACAATGTGCTACATTAGTGGATGACACACTTCACACTTAAGGTTTATGATCTTTTATTATGTTATAAAGTCAAAGAACTTGCTGTTGGTGATATCAGTTGATTGCTAATGCGTAAATAAATGGGTGAGTCCCTGGGTTAAAATAGCAGACCGAGAAACGCTGTATCGGTGTTCAACATTTGTTTGCTATGATGGAAACTTTAATTTCTGGACTTTGTTTTCCCAGCACACAAGCTTTACTGTATGTAAGTGCCAAAAGCACTATTGATATCTTCAAATTGCAATTCGATTTAAAGCATTGCACTATTCAATACAAACCATTTCAGGTTTTACAAATCCAAATAATAACAATAAACACCGAAATCTTAAACAAGAACAGAAAATGCAGGAAAAATATAGCAGAGGCCTCAGTATCTGAAAACATAAAGGTAAGCAAGCATTTCAGCAAAGGGGATGAACAACTAATACTCTGTTCAAAGAGGAAATGTTTTGAGGTTGAACAGTTCCATAAAAAGCAAGAGACTGCTACATGATCAAAGTAATGGTCTAAGTAAAGGAATGTTCACTTCACAAACTTAAAGCCATGGGCTTTACAAGGGCTGCACAAGGAAAAAGGGTAGAAATAATAGGTCAGTTGAACATGCTTTATAAAAACAAATTACTGCGCGTGCTGGAATCTGAAACAAAAACAGAAAATACTGGACAATCTCAGCAGGTCTGACATCATCTGTGTCGTAGAATCATAGAATTCTTACAGTGCAGTTGGAGGCCATTCAGCCCATTGAGTCTGCACCGACCCTCTGAAAGAGTACCCTACCTAGGCCCTTGCCCTCCCCGTAACCTCATAACCCCACATATTTGGACATTAAGGTGAAATTTAGCATGGCCAATCAACCTAACCTGCATGTCTTTGGACTGTGGGAGGAAACCGGAGCACCCGGAGGAAACCTACTGGAGAAAGTGCAAACTCCACACAGTCACCCAAGAGCGGAATTGTGGAGCAAAAAGGAAGCTAATGTTTTGAGTCTGGATGACTTTGTCAAAGGTAGCGAGAACTGGAAATAGGATGACATTTTTACTCTTGTTGGGGGAGGAGTGGGGCTAGAGAAGTGGGGCTGGATAGAGGGCCAGCGATTGGTGGAGATTGACAAAGATGACATGGTAAAAAAGACAAAGGGAATGTAAATGGTGGTGATAATGATTAAGAATCTCTGCTTCTCCAAAATAGCTGATTTCTGCAGGCATTCGATTGTGTGGAGCTATCAGTGGCGAGACTGATGGGAATTTTGGCTGCCATCTGTGAAATTCAGGCAGCACGAGGCAGATCCAAGTCCCAAATACCACCCACCACCTACCTGTGCCTTCTCCAAGCTATCGCAGCACTTCTGAAAAATTCAAGATGGTCAGGTGTACAGTAGTGGATCTGCCATTGTTCTAGACTGAACGTTTCACTTCCATTGAGGTGAGCACATGACCGAAAAACTACTGTCTGCTTTGCGCTGTCCTACCTCATAAACCCCCCCACTTGTCACAACTGTATCCTGAATCTGCATCAGTGATGGTGAATGTTCAAACTGCCTTATGTGGACATCATCGAATAATTTGATGCACTCGTGCTCCAGTCATGGAGCAATATTTCTCAACAAACACTAATGCACCCCTAATAGGTGAAATGATTATTTTTCGTTGGATGAATGAGGAGGAGTAACATAAATTAAATGATGCAATTTTAAAGGGATACAGGAACAGAGCGACCGTTTATCTGATATGTAGACAAGTCTTTGACGTGGTAGGACAAGTTGAGGGGGCTGTTAAAACTGCATGTGGGATCTTTGACTTGGGTGCAATATGGGGTGGGGAGGAGGGTATAGTGGGGTTGGAATATAGTTTAAATAGTTAGGAAATCCAGAAGTTCGGATCTCCCTCGGATTCTGTTACAATTATTGGAAGGACCTAATTTGCCATTTTTGAAATCCGCTCAGGACTGCAGGCAACTAAATTGAAAGACTAGATGGCTATCAGGCAGTCCTGGATCTACCAGTCTGCAGATTGGGAGCGTAGAGCTAGGAGGGAGAGATCGGGGGCCAGGGTGGCGATATCAGTGGGCACGTGGATTGGGGGGACACAGGCAGGTATGTTCCGGAGAAATGGGAGCTTGGGAATCAATGTGGGAGGTACCTGGAAGGATCAAGCTTTGGCAGAAAGTCAGAGGGGTGAATTGCTCGTGAAATCTAGGCTTCGGGGAATTTTGCAAGCGGGTCTGGAGTGATTCTGGGTCAGGCAGTTGGAGGTTGGCAGTGTGGTCCAGAGGGATTAGGGTTTTGGGGGAATGATTGGTGGGGAGATGCTGAGAGATTAAGGGATGAGGGTACATCGATGAGTTGTGCTTGGAGGATTTGAGAAATGCTGAGGGTGCCGAGAAAGATCAAAGAACAATGGTGGAAGTCAATGGGAAGGATCAGGAGAGCCCAAGCATCATGGGGACATCAGTGGGTGGCTCATGGGAAAAATAGGTTGGGAGTGGCCATGAAGGAATTGGCAGGCCGGGGAGGACATTAGGAGGGCAGTGGATCATGTGGTGGTGAAGGCAGAGATGGGGGATTTGATCGCCAGGGAGGTTAACAAAGTAGCTTGTGACAGTTACCTGTTCCATTGAACATTCCTCATCTCCTTTCAGCTGTATGGTTTCCTGAGGCCCAGCTCATGCATGTAGTGTATTTAAAACAATTAAGTGATAGATCTGCCTCCTGAGAATGAGCCCGTTGCCTATTTCCTTCACGCCTCATCTTTCTGCTGTTAAAATCGGAAGTGGGCATGTTTGAGTTCAGCTTTGAAACTCTTTACATTATAATCTAATCCAAACAAAGACACCTGTTTTGGGGGGTTACTTCCATAAAGTTCAAAAGCATTGAGCAAAATCTTTATAATTTACTGGATATTTTTGCAAGTTCTGGGTATTATACTTCAGACAATGTTTAACTTTTAGAGAGGATGCAGAGCAGCTTCACTAAAATGCTGCCAAGCATGAAAGACTTAACTTCAAAATTGTGAATAGTTTTGATCAATTAAATAAAGACCGACTGTTTCCAGTGGCAGAAGGGACAGCAATTGAAAGGCAGCCCGGCACAGCCGGGAGATCCCTCTTCTAGGATCTCGCGAGACCTCGCAATGTGAATTCTATGACTGGGAATGGACCCGGTGTGCCTTGTGTGGATGCGGGGGTGGGGGTGGGGATCTGAGGACCCCTTATATGTGAGTTGGGGCTTTCGGGGGGATTCTAGGGTCACATTGGGGGGGTCATGAGTGTCATAATATGCACCCATGCACATCATGAGGTAAAAGCAGGCAGTGACAGACATCCAGGTGAGCCAATCAACATACAGAATAGAACACGGCCAATCACAAGACAGGACACCAGAGGGGGAATGACACCTATAAAACACACGAGGCATCAGCACTCTGCCTCTTTCCACTGGTGATAGCTATAGTGATAGTCAGGGTGTACAAATCATTCAACACCTCCTACACGTGGATCAGAGCTAGCCTGGTCTAGATAGTCAACTTTAGTTTACTCAGGGGAGTAGAAAGTCAACCCACAGACAGCTGTGTGTTTCATTACTAGAGTTCAATAAATCTCATATTGAACCAACACCTTCGTTTGGTGTATACTTGATCAGTTAATTGCATCATCTGCAATCCGTGTTACCCCAGGGTGAACAACTCGACAGGGAGATAGGGCCGTCATTTTTAAATGGCATCCCAGTCTGCTTTTGCACTGAGGAGTTCCGGCGAGGGGAGTTCTTCAGTGAAGAAAACGGGACTAAGTGTGGCCTCATCAGGGGGTTCTCTGCTGAGCCCCTGAATCTACCCAAATGGAAATAGAGTCCGATTTGATAACGTGGAGTTTCTAGACACCCTGAGCGCCGGGGAATACCCGGCTAAACACGCTTATTATGGGACCCTGTTCACATTTGGGTAGATTGTGTCCTTATATTGTGAATTGTTGTGATCTGGGACGTACTTTCAAGAGAGAATTGGGTAGGGGTGGCACGGTGCCGCAGTGGTTAGCACTGCTGCCTCATAGTGCCGAGGACCTAGCTTCGATCCTGTGACACTGTCTATGTGGAGTTTGCACATTCACCCTGTGTCTGCCTGGGTCTTACCCCCGCAACCCAAGGATGTGCAGGATAGGTGGATTGGCCACACTCAGTCGCCCCTTATTTGTAAAAAATAAAGAGAATTGGATAAATAATAGAAAAGAAAAGTGTTGCTGGGGTGTGGAAAGTGAGCACAGAAGGGCAACTAAATGGAGAACTCTTTCAAAAAGCTGCCACAGGTAATGTGGAAGCAGAAACGTGTCCTTCAATGCAGTCTCATCTATTCATCTATGCTTAACAAGATGGCCACTGGTAAAGCCAGTGGACATTCAGTGAGAAACATCTTTACCCAAAGATTGGTTCGAACAGTGCTTTTCAAACTATTTTTTCCGGGGACCCATTTTTCCCAACCAGCCGACCTGCGCGACCCACACCGGTAGATTTTCACGACCCACCATTTCCTCTTACCTTGTTTGTTGCTGACAAAAATTAAGAAAATGGTTTTGGGTCCCTTTAGGCCCAATGGTCCCTTTAGCCCCCCCGAACTTGGAAAAAAAAGGCTGCGACCATATGAAAAAAATACGGTTTTAGTTTTGCGCACCGATGATCGGGCACGCATGTGCAGTGCGGCCAAATCTTTTTATCTGTTCCTGGCCATTTTGAAGGCCGCTTACAGCTGGCATTATTAAAAGCCGGCTGCTGCAGCTGTTGCGCGTGGATTTGGGTAATCGGGAGCGCTGCGACAGACGGCTCCGCGACCTTCCTGACGTCCGCCCGCGACCCACCCGCGGGTCACGCCCCCAAGTTTGACAATGCCTGGGTTAGAATGGGAAACTCACTGTGACCAGGTGGTGTTGAGCCAAATGGCATACATGCATTTCATGAGACATTAGATAAGTAAATGAGGGAAAAATGAGGGAAAAAAGGCCAATGGAGTTAGATGAGTAAAGCTAGGATGAGTTTCCTTGTGGAGCCTGAACCGCAGGAGGCACCAGTTGGGCCAAATGACCTGATTCTTTGCTGTAGATTGAATGAGTGTGAAGTTAGGCTTGGTAGCATCCTTTGCTCAGGACCAAAATGGTCCTGCTTCTGCTACTTCTACCTGATGCGCTTTTAGTGAGGTTATCAGCATGCGCACAATTAATCTCACTGGAAATATGCAGAACAGACATTGCTCCAACAAATTCAGGCTAATCTGACACCAGTCTTGTGTTTTTGGAGTTCAGCAGCTGGATGAAAATCTTACCACAACACTATTTAAAGGCCTCTGTTGTGATCTGCCTTAAAGGGCTAGCCTGCTATCCAGACAAGGGTCGTAAATGGCAGATAGTTGCCTTTGAATGTGATGAGGTGCTTTCTTCAGCAGAGGGAAGGGAGACGGAGGTGGTGGTGGCGTTCAATGCGGAGACGTTATTTGATCGGGTGGAGTGGAGTTATTAGATGACGATGTTGGAGAAATTTGAGATTGGTCCAAAGTTTGTGGCATGGATGGAGTTGCTGTAAATGGAGGCAATGGCGAGTGTGTGCATGAATAACATGAATTTAGGATATTTTGCAATGCACCGGGGGAGGAGGCAGGGGTGCCTATACCCTCTTTCCGTTTGTATTGGTCTGAGGTTTTGGAAGGGGATAGTGAGGGTTGGAGCATCGGGTGTCCTTGAATGGAGATGATTTGTTGTTTCATGTTCTGCAATCGAGCTTTTCGGTTGGGGACATAATGGGCAGTATTATGGCCTGCCCCCTGCCCCACCGGGTGGGGGAATCGCTGGGGCGCTGCGCGAATTGCGCCGGGCCGCTTGGAGAATCGCTGCAAACGGCGAGTGGTGATTCTCCGGCCCGAATGGGCCGAGCAGCCGCGCATAAACGGCCGAGTCCCGCCGGCGCTGTCCACACCTGGTGCTGCCGGTGGGTACTTGTCGCAAAGGCTTGGGGGGCGGCCTGTGGGGGGGAGGGGGGCTCCGTTCCCGGGGGAGGCCTCCGATGGGGTCTGGACCGCGATCGGGGCTCACCGATTGGCGTGCCGGCCTCTCTCCCCCCCCCCTCCACCCACGGGCCTACCTCCTCTGCGACCGGCCCTAGAACCCTGGTGAGGGGCTGGAGCACTCCGTGAAGTAATCGCGCATTCGCTAGTTGGCGCCGGCCCAACTGCATATGTGCGGGACCCAAGGCTCCACGTTAGGTCTCTGACGCCACGCTGAGGCCCCGCCCCCGTAAACCGCACAACGCCCCTACTAGCCCCACGGAGGGGGGAGAATAGGGGTCTGGGAATGGGCGCCAACGCCGGAATAAAACACTCCGGTTTTTACTCCGGCGTCGGCACTTAGACTCCCATTGGGAAAATCCCGCCCAATGGGTTTGCTTCAGGAATTTGGGAAATTTTCAGGGTATAAATTGAATTTAGGGTGGTGGTGTTGTTTTGTTTGGCAGCATCTCACCTCAGGTACCTGGGGGGGGGGGGGGGGGCAGGTGGGGAGGGTGAAGGCTGACTTGTTCAGGTGGGACAGTCGTTCCCTGTAGTTGCCGTGCCAAATACAGGCAGCAAAGATGAATATTTTACCCCGATTCTTGATTTTCTTTCAGTGCTTGCCGGTCTTTTTGACCAAGGCATTTTCAGAGCGGTGGACGGCTGATCTCCTCGTTTGTCTGGGCAGGGAAGGTGTCGAAGATAAGGAAGGTGATACTGCAAAGGGGACAGTAAGAAGTCTTACAACACCAGGTTAAAGTCCAACAGGTTTGTTTCAAACACTAGCTTTCGGAGCACTGCTCCTTCCTCAGGTGAATGGAGAGGTATGTCTTCATTCTCTTCATATCTCTTATCTTAAGGGATATTTATTATCTCTTAAGACATATCTCTCCATTCACCTGAGGAAGGAGCAGTGCTCCGAAAGCTCGTGTTTGAAACAAACCTGTTGGACTTTAACCTGGTGTTGTAAGACTTCTTCCTGTGCTCACCCCAGTCCAACGCTGGCATCTCTACATCATGGCTGCAGAGGGGACGGCAGGCAGCGGCGGGGGGGCGGGGGGGGGGGGGGGGGGGGCGCTGAAGACCTGGAGGCAGTTGTGAGCAGGGTCGGGGGAGGGGTGAGATACCGATTGTGGGGAATCATGGATTTGAACTGCGGGGGGGATGGATGCGAGGTTTCGGGAATGGGAAGAGAAGGGGATAAGGAGAAGAAGAATCTGTTTCTGGGAGGGTGGTTCACAAGCTTGGAGGAGCTGAGGGAGATGTTTGGGTTGGAGCGTGGCAACGTTTCGGGTATATGCAGGTGTGGGACTTTGCGACAAAGGACTTCCTGATAGCGCCTGCCTCGCTGTTGGAGGCGGGGCAGTCAGCAGGGGTGGGGGTGGGGGGCAGGGCGGCGTGGGGTTGGAGAGGGAGGGTTGTCTTGGTGATTTACGGGAGGAATGTAGAGGAGGATGGGGTGTCCATGGAGAGGGTTAAGGCGAAGTGTGAGGAAGAGTTGGGGATGGAGCTGGAGGAAGGATTGTGGTGTAACATGCTGCGGAGGGTGAACAACTCGTCTTTGTGTGCGAGTCTGGGGCTGATAAGCTGATGATAATGTATAGGGCACACCTTACAATGTCTAGCATGAGCCTGCTGTTCGAGGGGATGGAGGATGTCTGTGAACAAGGTGGGAGGGGCCTAGCGAACCATGTACATATGCTTTGGGCATGCCCAAAGCTGCAAAGGTTTTGGGGGATGCTTTTCAGCTACATTCTGCTTGTGGATGTGGAGCCTGGTCCCCTAGAAGCCATATTCGGGGTGTTGGTCCGGCTGGAACTGCAGGCTGGTGCGGGGGCAGATATTTTAACTTTCACCTTGCTGATTACTAGCAGGCGGGTCTTGTTGGGATGGAAGTCAGCTTCTCCACCTTTGCTCGAAGGGGAGGTGAGTGATGGGTTCTACAATTGTTGGGGTTTGCTCATTTTGCATTTTGGAGAGCTGGGTCGGGATTCTCCCCTGCCCGGCGGGGCGGGGGGGGGTCCCGGCGGCATGGAGTGGCGTGAACCACTCCGGTGTCGGGCCGCCTCAAAGGTGTGGATTTCTCCGTGGTTGGCGATGGAGTGGTTGGCGCCCCGCCAACCAGCGGGAAAGGCCTTTGGCGTCATGGCAGCCGGGGCCGAAGGGACTTCGCCGGCCGGTGGAAGTCTGCGCATGCGCCGGAGCATCAGCGGCTGCTGACGTCATCCCCGCGCATGCGCAGGGGAGAGGGTCACTTCCGCGTCCGCCATCGTGAAGACTATGACGAACGCAGAAGGAAAAGAGTGCCCCAACGGCACAGGCCCGCCCGCCGATCGGTAGGCCCCCGTGGGGGCACCCCCCCGGGGCCAGATTGCCCGCGCCCCCCCAGGACCCCGGAGCTCGCTCGCACCGCCTGGTCCCACCGGTAAGGTAGGTGGTTTGATTCCTGCCGGCGGGACCGGGACAGCAGCGGGATTTCGGCTCATTGCGGGCCGGAGAATCGCTGGGGGGGGGGGGCGCCGACAGGCGCGGTGCGATTCCTGCCCTTGCCGAATCTCTGGTGCCGGAGACATCGGGAGTCGGCGGGGGCCGGATTCACGGCGCCCCACGGCAATTCTCCGACCCGGCAGGGGGCCGGAGAATCCCGCCCCTGGTTACCGTTGACTGCTGAGGGAGGGGCCGGGAGGTGGGGTGGCTTAATGTGTTGGGGGGAGGGTATGTTAGTTGTAAATTGTAAAAATATTGAAAATTTGGAATAAAAATACTTTTTAAAATATAAATTTGAGTCCTGATTGACAGAAATTGTTAATGCTTGATTGATTAGGGTGCGCGGCTCAAGCTAGTGATACAATTGGTGGGGGGAAAAGCATTTGAAGAAGCCTTCACTGACTTTGACCACTTCTGTGAAGTGATTAAACCTACCTCCTCCAATAACACCCACAGTGCTGCGTCCAAAAATATCAGAGCCCTCTATCCCACGTTGTGCTATTCCTCACTTTTTCCCAGGATGGTTCACTCCACGAAGAACTCCAAGCACTTGCTGTGTCTTGCTGCTCCATGGAGTACCTCCCTTTAGGCATTGTGGGCTTAACAGTGCAAACGTGCTGGAAAGTTATGACTTTGGGCTTCCAGCTTATGCCTGCTGGCAACGAGGGCACTGTCTGCATGCAGACGTCATTATAATGAGCAGACAAAATTGGCATGGTGCCTGCAGGGCATTGAATCGCGTATCGTGAACTTTGCAACTTTGTGTTTATTTTTGGGGGCAAACCAATTTAATAATTTTGTAGTAATTCAAAAGTAATTAATTGATTCTCAGCAGTTTGACATTTGGTGTTTGGATTTTAATGCGGGAGAGCCTGTTAGTTTGGATGCAGGTAGGCAGATTGAAACCAGTAAGATTGCTGGTGTAAAACAGAAAATGCTGGAAAATCTCAACAGGTCTGACAGCATCTGTGGAGAGAGAATGGAGCTAATGTTTAGAGCCTGGATGGCTCTTTGCTCTGTTCTCTTTCCACAGATGCTGTGAGATGGGTTGAGATTTTCCAGCGTATTCTGCTTGTGTTTCAGATTCCAGCATCCGCAGTAATTTGCTTTTATGTAAGGCTGAAGGCAACTCCAACCTGCCAACTTCCGCAATTGACCACCGGTGTCTGTCCTGTGCGCATCCTCCCGGAACGGGCAGGTTGTCAACCGGTACACGCTCATTACTAAATTAAAGCAATATTGCCGCACTGTTTTCACTTTGATGGTGTGTTCACGTTTTCTCTGCTTCTTGGGAATAACCAGTGAAAGCAAGGTGAATACACAGCAGCAACTGAGGGACCACCATCAATCTCAGGCAAAGATGCCAAGAAAGGTTCAGTGCTCACAGCTGCCAGGGAGAATTATTTTGTACACAGTGCTTTTGCTGACAGGTCGCTTTGAGATAACTTGTGGTTTTTGTTCATGTGGATGTTCGGTCTTCTGATATTTTCATGTGTATGTAAAATGCCTTGAATAAAAATATTTCAAAAAAACGTTTGCAGTACCTTTTTGCCTTTCGTTGGTCTATTACATCAGGATGTGTGCTGCTTATGCTGTCTGAGCTTGGACTCAAAGCAAGATGACCAGCCACAACACTGGCAACCTTTAGTTGTGCAGCAGAGAAAGAGACAGCTCTCTGGAGGCACGAACAGGGTTTACAATGTCAAAATCAGCACCATCAACTCCCCTGTCTCTGGATCGTTCCAGGGCTTTGTTGCAGCCATATCTAGCTAGGGTCTCACAATTGGCAGCTCACAGTAAAGTGGACAAGTGATGGATGGGTTGTTTGCCAAAGCCAGCGAATAGTGAGTTTTCCTGCAGAGATCCATATTTAGGTGGAAAGGCAAATTGTGAGAGGGGTACAGAAAGTTTGCCAAGAGATATTGATAGGTTACATCAGTGGCAAACTGTTGGAAAATGGAGCACAATGTGGGAAAAGGTAAAGTTGTTCATTTTGGAAAGGAGAACAAATGAACAGAGTATTATAGACCATAGAACAGTACAGCACAGAACAGGCCCTTCGGCCCTCAATGTTGTGCCGAGTCATGATCACCCTACTCAAACCCACGTATCCACCCTATACCCATAACCCAACAACACCCCCCCCCCTTAACCTTACTTTTATTAGGACACTACGGGCAATTTAGCATGGCCAATCCACCTAACCCGCACATCTTTGGACTGTGGGAGGAAACCGGAGCACCCGGAGGAAATCCACGCACACAGGGGGAGGACGTGCAGACTCCACACAGACAGTGACCCAGCCGGGAATCGAACCTGGGACCCTGGAGCTGTGAAGCATTTATGCTAACCACCATGCTACCCTGCTGCCCCTATTATTTAAATAGAGAAAAACTGCAGAAAGATGCAACACAAAGGGATTTGGGGGTACGTGTGCACAAAACACAAAAAGCCAGCACACCGGTTCAGCAGGTAATCAGGAAGCGTAGTGGAATGTTGGTCCTTATTTCAAAGGGGTTGGAATATAAAAGTAGAGAGGTCTTGCTGCAATTGTACAAGGCATTGGTGGGACCACATCTGGAGTACTGTGAGCAGTTTTGGTCTCCTTTATTTATTGGGCTGGATTCTCCATTTGGGAAACTGTTCTCCCGCCACAGCTGAATTGCACCAGTTTTACGATTCCCATGTGGTCGTAACAGAGGATGAAATTCATTGTTCCATGCCATGCAAATTTATGCATGGCATGGAATACGAGTCATTCCTGGAGGAATGCCAATATCGGGCTGCCATCTCGAGCATGCGGACCGATAGCGGAGTCCCGCAGCCGGCAACCACCCCCCCCTCCCCCTCCACGTGCATAATAGGGAGACCCCCACAGGGGCCCTGGTAATAGGAAGACCCTCCTCATAGTGACTCGTGTGATTGGGATACTCCCCACCGGACCCCCTGACTAAAGAGCCCCTCAGAAAAGAGACCCCTGTCTGAAAGCTAGAGAGCAGGGCCGGCCCAAGGCACCGGCAACTCGGGCAGTCGCCCGGGGCGCCATGTGCTAGGGGGCTCCAGAGACTCGGGTCCCGCGCATGCGCAGTTGGGCCGGTGCCAACCAGCACATGCGCGGTGGCCGCCCTCCCCCAGGGCGGCCCCGTCCGCCCCCCTCCGGCCGCCCCCCCCTCCGTCCGCCCTCGGCCCCCCCTTGGCCCCGCCCCCACGCCTTGGGCCCGCCCCCCCGCCTCGGGCCCGCCCCCCCTCCCCCCCCCGAAGGGCGCCGAAGTTCAGCTTGCCCGGGGCGCCAGCAGCCCTAGGGCCGGCGCTGCTAGAGAGCAGTCCAGACATGGGCAGTGGGAAGCATTATAGCTGCAATACTTACCTTGCAGCTCCACGGGTCCAATCTTCAAAGTAGAGTAGCTGTGCCTGCGTATGGTTCCCACGGATCTACGATCTGCAATCCATTGCTGGCTTTCAAGTTGTGGTTTGTGACTGACAGCTCGTAAAAACCACTGGTAGCTTTGATCCATACATATCCCTTCATACTCCAGTGGCCAAAGTGGTCAAACCACAATGTTTGTAAACATTGCCCACATCAAAGAGATGAAATCACATGCTTGAGTGATTAGAACGCACTTAGTACACTTCCATCTCTCTGCCAGCCCGCTTCACAGCTGAAGGCTATTGCTAATAAGGAATTGGCCTTGTTAGTTATGTAAGCACGTCACTGCTGTAGGTTGTATTTGCTGCTTGCTCCTGCTGATGGCTGCAGATGCCTGGAGGCTGCTGTTGCTGTTTCCTTCCTTTTCTGTAGCTGGAAAAAAGGCCAATTTTTTCTGAGACACCCGGGCCCTGGAACACCGGGCTCAGGGGGACTTATGACTCCAGAAGGAAATCCGGTTTGAAGCAAGAAGATGTGACAGGACCTGGTGCATGACATTGATCCAAATGAGCTACCTGCTAATGCTGTTGAAGAAATTGCTAATGCTTTTGTTGCTGGTGTGATGAGTGCTGTATGTAACTGGCACGTCACCGTGGATTAAACATGCTGGAAGTGAAGGATATTCAACTGCACCTTGAGCACCAGTGGGATATGTGGATGCCAAGATTTGGTTCCGGTGAGATTGGGTCATGTGGGAGGACCTGCACAGCTGTGACTCCTGGATGGAGAATGACACTGATACTTGGAACAAGTAACACATTGATGGACAGATCATTTCTACAACAAAGTTCTGGACATGATAACATTCTCAGGCTTATCCCCTGTTTCTGTTGAGGAACCTGTGAGGGTTGATACCATGTGTTTGTTTTTTTTGTGAAAATTAGCTGATACAGCTTTGTGTTGGTACCAATATGAACTGTGATGTTTCCTTGTTATTTAATGGTCAGTGTGATATGTGGAATGTTACTTTGTTGATTTTTAAATTTTTGTTACTGTTGACTGTTTTAATTAACAAAATATTCTCAAGTGGCTTCTCGTGGGTACATGTGCCATCTCTCGGCCGAGTGTTATTGCCTAACATTCCAAGCAAACTGTGAGGCCTGGACACTTTGTCTGAACCGTGGAGGCGTCAGCACCACAGAGGCAGCAGCCAACAGTCAAACACTCAGGAGCTGGGCTTCAGCACTGGGGATATCCCGGCGGCAACCAGAGGGTAAGTGTGCGGATTGGGGGAGAGCACTTGAGCTCAATCTCCCTAATGTTTCCCCTGTGTTCTAGGGGCTACTCCTGTGGCCGGGGGTGAGTGTGCAGGTGGGGCGTGTTAAGGGTGGGGGAGGCTTGGGGGATGTGAGGGTCCAGGGGTGGAAGCTCTCACTGATTGTCGGACTCTCACCTTCTCCAATTCCTCACAGATCCCAAAATGGATGGTGATGTCGACCCGGCAGCGGCTGCCCTCGTGGTGCTGGTGGCAGCCCAGGTGGCCAGACGCTGGAGAAGGCGGCTGCAGCATCCACGCAGGCTGGAGGCGGTACCCCATGTGCAGGGGGCTACCACACACCCTGATGACTCGGCCACCCCTCAGGCTGAGGAGGGACCCAGAGGGGGCCACATGCCACGGCCCAAGGTGTACAGGCATCGTTGGTTTTTTGATGAGGTGAAGGACAGCATGTGCCACAGAAGACTCCGTCTCAGCAGGGAGACAGTACGGCACCCGTGCCATGTCCTCACAGACCTGGCACCCCGAAGAGGAGGGGGAACGGGCTCGTGGAGGCCGTGGAGGCTACCGCAGCCCTGAACATTTATGTCACAGGAGCATTCCAGGACTCGATCCGGAACTTGCACGGCATTTCCAAAGCTAAAACCCACAAGTGAATCCATGAGTTCACGGATGCCCTGTGATGCCAGGAAGCTGACTATAGAAACTTTGAAATGGATCAAGCACACCAAGGTGCCCAGATAACTTGTGTGTGACCACCATCTCTGGATCATTCATATGTGGGCACACTTCCCAGGAGACATGCATGACAGCTACATCCTAGGATACTCTGAGATCCTCGGTGTCCACCTCATGATGGCAGGTTGGTTCTTGGGGGATAAGGGGTACCGGCTGAGATCCTGGTCGATGATGTAATTGCGGAGGTCAGAGATGTATATAATGAGGCCAATGCTACCACCCCAGCTGTCATTGAGTGGCACATCTTACTGCCCAAAATGCGGTTCTGATGCCTGGACCACTCTGGTGGTGCACTGCAGTACACCCCGCCCCACCCCCCACCAGAGGGTCTCGCACTCTGTGGTGGTCTGCTGTGCCCTCCACAGCACAGCAGCGGGGCAACATCCTGGAGTAAGAGGGACATGTGGCCTCATCTGAGGAGGCGGTCTAGGAGGTGCTGGAGGACGAGCCTGGGGAGGACTCGCAGGAGCAGGTGGAGGATGGAAGACAGGTGGTGGCAAGGGTCCGGCGTCCCTGGAGGGCCAGGGAGGCCCTCATTCTGGCCCTCTTCTCATAGGATGAGTCTCTGTCTGTCAGCTCCCCCCCCCCCCACATCCTGACTACCATGTGTCACTCTCCCAGAGTCTGTGTAACATCACTGAAGGGTGATGGGCCTCTGTAAGCTCTATCAGTGGGTCAATGTACAAGGCAGGAGGATGCTGATCACTCACTGTGAGGGACACTCTGGTGCTCCTCAGTTATGTCAAAGTCTGACTCCTGTCTTTCCTCGGACAGCGCACTCGCACATCACCTAAATGGGGTCTGCATTGGGAGTATTTGATCTTGGACCACTGTGCCCAGGGACGGTTGTCGTGGGTGTAGAGAGCAACAGCAGGTGGGGGTGCTGGCATGCCCGGTGTGCACGTGTAGCAGGTGTTATATGATTTCATGGTGAACATTTGCAATTTCCATTATACCTAGCTACACATCGTGCCCCCTGCTCACTCAGTGATTCTTAATATTTTGGGCTCTAATGCTGGGTCTAGGTGTGTCCCCAGGATGCACCTCAGACGTGGAGGCAGCCTGCTGCTTTGTGTGCCCTGTGGCCTTCAATTCCCTTGGCGGACGTCCTATGGAGGACCTGAGCTCCAGGCTTTCCACTGTGGCCGCCCGCCACCCTACCAGTTTTGGCCTTGGTCTCGCGCATTTCTGGCACCATCTCCTGCGACCATAGCCTTTGGGACTCCTCTAATAGTCTGTGCACCCACCCGAGTGTCACTGACATCTCCTCCTCAATCCCACGGCCGTGCCCAGCAACTGCATCAACTCTGGGATAACTTTGTCCAGAAGCTCGACATCTGACTGAGACGTACCTGAGTCCTGGGATCCAGCAGACCTCTTACTGCTGACTCACTTGGATATTCCTGCCTCCACCTGATGTGCATCAGCAACTGTGTGGTGCTCACCAGGCTGTGCCCAACAAGCCTGCCCACTAATGCTGCCCACCGGGGTGTGTGTCTCTGCGCTGGTGGAAGGTGGGGTGATAGTTGTGACACGTCGATGGTAGTTTCCATGGAGCTCTCCTCTGAAGGGGGTGGGTGGGGAGAGGGGTGGGGGGGGGGGGGGGGGGGCTAATCCCAGATGGGCCGGTTCATCAAGTGGATGTCCTGGGAGAGAATGGACATGTGGTCAGTCAGAGGGAAGGATAATTTTGTCTGACATGAACAACTCTCTTGAGATAGGTCATCTGGGTGAAGGGGCAGTGGATCCTCCCCTCTGCATCGTTGGCCCACCCTCACTGTCAGTGACTGCTCTCTCCCCGGTCAATCCCGCAATCTCCAGGGCCCATTCCTCATACGGGTGAGGACTCTGTTATCTGGAACTCCATCACCCGTCTGGGCCCTTTCATGCCTATTATGAGCTAACTTCTTCTACAGGGACAGAGAGGGGGCATTGTCAGCCGTGCTCTCGGTGCATCGGGGGGGGGGGGGGGGGGTTGTCTATGGTAAGTGACATGTGGGCACCGCCCCTGGCCATGGAGGGGTTGAACTGGTTGGTGCCAGGGTGTGCTGGGGCACAAGCACAGTGATCGGATGTGGGAAGGGTGCGTGGTGGCAGCGCTGACTTGTTGGGGAGGGGGGTGGTTGGGGCTGGCAGGTGGGACTGATGCCGGGAGTTGCTGTTTACCTACCCTTACGGCTCAGTGGAGGGCGTCGGTCATCTTCCTGCACAGTACGGCGGTCCTCCTGGTCACGCTGCCTGAACTGAGGGCCACTGACACTGCCTCCCAGGTGGCATGGCGGCCCTGCTGCTGGCCCTCTAACTCCCCCTCGGGAGAATAGGATGTCCCATCTCGCATCCATGGCATTCTGAAACCTCGCCAGGTCGGCATCACCAATGCGAGGAGCAGGCCTGTGCACTGCCATGCTAGTGTGCTGACAGGGAATGAGTTGTGAGGGAGCGTTTAAAAGCAGCTCCCACTTGTTAGCGGAGAGCTGCCAATGCAATGCACAAGTCTGGCCAATCAGATGGCGAGACAGCCAGTATTGGTGTGAAGCTCATGGGGGCTAATTTTCAATACTGAGGGCTGTTAAGTAAGCGCCATGATCTCACCAGCGCAGCCGTCGGGAAACACCCAGTCAATCACGTGCAAAATGACACTGAGAAATCTTTCCGCTAAATCGTGCTCTATATTTCCCTTTAGTCTGAAAAACAAGTCTTCATTCTTGCTCCCCCTTAGCCAAATTCCTCGCTACCATGCCACGGTAAGGTTTAATCACATGATATCTGGCCATATGTTACTTGATGATATAACATCTAGAACTTCTCCCTTCATGTTTGCTTGGCCAAAGTCCAGAAACGATACCACAGACTGCAGACTTCAAAAGTAAGGCCCACCATTTTTTCAAAGGCAAATAGGAATAAGCAATAATGTTTGGCTTTGTTTGCGACAATATACCCCAATCTTTAGAAGCATGTTATTTGCATTTAATTTAGAAAGGCTAGATTCTCTGGAGTTAAATATATTTGCTTGTGGTTTTGTACCAGCAGCTATTATTTAACAAGACATTCAGGGAACCAGAAGGTAATCTGGAGATATGAATAATCCATGTTAGGAAGTGAAACTAAAAGATGGAAGGAAATTTAAGAGTGTAAATTTAGTGTGTGAAGCTGGAAGCACTCATTGGGTAATTACTTGTGCCAATATAAAGAGATACTTGCCATGACTGGTGGGCACCGCAGGGACTGGTGTGCTTCATCCGCCCATAACATTATTTTAATACATTTATTTTAATTTCCTTGCAAGTTTTACCCTTTTGTTACAGTGCCCCTTTAAGGAGCTGTTAATTTGTTAATGTGTTTATTTTTTTATTGATACTCAAAAGAGATTGTGACAAAAATGTTTTTTTGAAGAGACAATTGTACTACAGTGCCCCCTTTAAGGAAATGTCAATTAATTAATTAGATTAATTGTTTTGTGTTTGCTCAGAAGAGATAATTAATTGTTTTGCAAAAAGATGCTTCTTGACACTGGTGGTGCACTCCACTCTAAATTAGGTCTCTGGAAGCATGAGGGAAATTGTGCATGTCACACAGCCAGTGTGTCCAGCCGAGCAGCCTGTCATTAATTGAAAAATGAAAGCTTGAGTTAAAATTGCTTGGTCTCACCTTCACGATATTAAGTGGGCGTCTTGCTCTCTGTAGGCTACTGATTCATGTCCCAAGCTGAATGGATTGAAAAGGTGGCAAATGTGGAGTATAACACATATAACAACTCTAGGTGATCTGGAATTTTGAGAGGCAATTTGGCTGATTCCCGTTTAGTGTCCTCAGACATTTTGTTCCACTGTCATACTCGTCACATCCATGTTTTTTCTGGTCTAGTGCTGGCATTTAATTCAGCAAGCAATTAATCCAAGATACAACCAGCAGCTAGAGCTCTGGTAAACCAGTTGTTAACATGAATTATTTAAAATACCTTGCATTCATCACCGAATCATGAATTATTTATCTTATACCTCGAAATTATTAGTGCAGCTCCTGCTTATTTTTGACTGAAACTTACTCATTTTAATAATAATACTTTATGATTTACGAAGTCCATTTGAAATACATTTTGATTTAACAATTAATCTTTTTTAGCATATAACAATATTTAATTCTTCGGTGGCACGGTGGCACAGTGGTTAGCACTGCTGCCTCACAGCACCAGGGAACTGGGTTCAATTCTGGCCTTGGGTGACTGTCTGTCTGTGTGGAGTTTTCGCTTTCTCCCTGTGTCTTTGTGGGTTTCCTCCCGGTGCTTCGGTTTCCTCCCACAGTCCAAGCATGTCCAGGTTAGGTGGATTGGCCATGCTAAATTGTCCCTCAGTGTTCACAATGGGGTTATAGGGTGGGGGATTGGGCCTAGGTAGGGTGCTCTTTGAGTCAGTGCAGGCTTGCTGGGCAGAATGCGTCTTTCTGCACTGTAGAGATTCTACGATGAATTCAGCATTTTGGTGATGTGATCATCAGAAATGTTGAATGTTTTTATAATAGAGCCCATATCTTCCAATCTCTTGGTCACACCCTGGAGGTACACCAGAAGGTGCACTGGGGAACTCCACCGATGTCCCCATGTAAATTCTGCATGGGAATTGTTTGGTAAGTTCAAACGTCCGATGGGCAATTGCCTTCACTGGGACCCATCCGATTTAAATCAGACTGTGGATGGTTCCAACTGATTACGCAGAATGATTATACAGGAAATATTAGAATTAAAACCACTTAACTCCTAGGTAACTATAGCATTGACTACTGCCTCCACCCCAAGTACCTACCCATCCTTCCAACTACCATCCCAATCCACTGACTACTCTCCGCCTTCTTAACTACCGCCCCAGCCCCGACTACTTCTTTATCCGCGACAAACCACCGGCCTGCCCCTCAGCCCCTGCCACCCTCTTGACTACCACCCATCTCCTGACTGACCCCTCAATCCACCCAATCCCATGCTGTGCACCTGACACTGTCAACCCCCCCCCCCCCCCACTGACCAGCCAACACCCCCGCCCCACCCCCCACCTCTACTGACCACCTGCTTCCTCCATTCTCATCCCCCCCCCCCCCCCCAGCCATATCCCACCCCTCCCCTCCCCAATTACATTACACACCTGGCTTCTCAAGTGTCTGGAACCTTTAAGCATACATGCCTCATGGAACCCGGTGCCTTAAAAAGTTAACTTGGTTGCCATACCCCCGACTTTGTTGCCCTGCACTGAAGACCTCAGTAAACGGGCTGGTTTAGCACAGTGGGCAAAACAGCTGGCTTGTAATGCAGACCAAGACCAGCAGCGCAGGTTCAATTCCCGTACCAGCCTCCCTGAACAGGCACCGGAATGTGGTGACTCGGGGCTTTTCACAGTAACTTCATTGAAGCCTACTTGTGACAATAAGTTATTATTATTGTTATTATTATTACCACTGCACTGCACTTTTCTCACCTGGCCCCAAGGAAGGTTCTGCACCCAACTAATGTAGGAAAAAAGGAGCACAGTAGCAATCCGATTGTGATTGCCACTCCACGGACGTTCTGGACCCAGGTTTTCATAGAACAGAGAACATACAGTGCAGAAGGAGGTCATTCAGCCCATCGAGTCTGCACCGACCCACTTAAGCCCTCGCTTCCACCCTATCCCCGTAACCCAATAACCCCTCCTAACCTTATTGGACACTAAGTGCTATTTAGCATGGCCAATCCACCTAACCTCAACGTCTTTGGACTGTGGGAAGAAACCGGAGCATCCGGAGGAAACCCATGCAGACACGGGGAGAACATGCAGACTCCGTGCAGACAGTGACCCAGTGGGGAATCGAACCTGGGACCCTGGCATTGTGAAGCCACAATGCTATCCATTTGTGCTACCGTGCTGCTTTCCTTGACTAAAACTGCAGCATTAAGGCATTTATTTCAAGAGTTGCTTGTTAGTACAGAACTTGAGTATTGCTGAAAGAAAGAGACATGCTATCGAAGCTTTTCATCTTACACTCACCAGGACAGATATAAAAATACCAAATTTATTCTGCATATTAGTTGGCAAGTTGGCTTTGATTGGTCAAGGAAAATAGAAAATAGATAACTTTTCCCGAGTAATTTGAGGTAGATTGTGCAATTGTTTAGGTCAGAAAGTGGCAGTTTTAGGCCCATTAATGAAAATTAAACAAAAGCTTGGGGGGGCCATAGTTATCTGGTATATTGCCTTGACCAGAGTTGATTTGTCAATCAATCAACTAAATATTTGACTAATAATCAATTGGTTATCAGTTGGGTTTGTAAGCTTGCTAGAAGTCACATATATTCATAAACAGGGATCAGCCCTCTGCAACCAAAAGGAACATGTCGAGGCATTATGCCTTTTTTTAATTAACCACAAGCATGTGGAACAATAGATCCTTGGTGTGTTCTCCAATGCAGCACCTGAACTAATCAGAGAGCACCTACCAACAAATCAGCACCTTTTTCTACTAATGTATGAATTGTTAACCCCTTTGAAATTTGGCATTCTTACGCCTGACCTGATTGGTGCAAGAGGAAAAGCTTTGACAGCGTGTCCCAATTTTTGAAGTTGACTAATGCCGCCCATTAAAATGAACTGGAGAGGAATTTGCTCTGAGCATGTTAAGCCTTTGTAGGATGATATTGTCATCAGTGATCTCCAGGCCTCAAAATGGAGAATGCTTCAAAATTGAAGGATCCGTTATTTTGCTGAATTCAAATACAGCTCATTTGCATTTAAGCCACATTTTGTTGAAGGGTAATTCTCTTCTTTAGGTTTGACTTTGTAGAAATTGAAGATCCAAGTGATGGCGCAATTATTGGACGATGGTGTGGCACCAATGTAGTTCCAGATATACAAATATCGAAGGCAAATCAAGTCCGGATACGATTCCGATCCGATGAGTATCTGCCATCAAAACCAGGCTTCTGTATTTACTACTCCCTTCTGGAACCTGTAAGTCAATGGGAAAATTGTCTTATTTAAGGAATATGTGTGCTGTTTTGAAATTCAGGAAATGGGAATCATATGATGAATTTTAGATTAGCTATATATTATGTTGCAATACCTTTGTGTAAACATTTAGCACAGACAATCATATTGGCCGCAGCATATATAGTTTCTAACATTGTGGGCCTCACAGTTTGAATTTCAAAAACGATCGTCCGGAAATGTGTGAGATTCCCACATTTATACTCTCCAGATAAAATATTGAAGCCGTGTCTAGATTTAAGGACCACACAGTCTTAGCAAAGGTGCAAGAACAGGTAATTTAGGGACTGCACACAAAACTTTCTGCTTAGAGAGCGATTCTACGGACTGCAAAACTGCTTTGTTGATGCTTGAAAATGGAGAATGAACACACATCCCCAAGGAGGAATTGTTTGGGTTGCTACGTGTTTTGAACGTATATGTCCGTACACTCGTGGCCAGAGTGGCTTTCACCCTACCCCAAAACGTACCTATTTCCTGCTAGATGTCCCACGAATAGCTTGTGTGGTGAGATGATCTGTTTGTTCCCTGTGTATCTGATTCCTGACACCTCTCCCTCCTATAAGATGTCCTGTTGATTGGGTACATTCCACGAGATTGGTATGTATTGGACAAATATTTGGACGCAACTAAAATGTAACACTGTTTGCTGCGCTAAACTACCAGAAATTAGCACAAATAAAAATTCATAACGTGTTAGTGACTTTTAACAATAAGCACAATGGCAGAAAATACAGTCTGAGGGAAATAACATCACACAAGTAAAGAGAAACATTTAGCTTGAGTGTTTGAATGAAAGAAAACCCAATTTGGTCTTCAGCCTTAGCAGCTGCAGCTACTTTTTACCCTATCGCAATTTTGTAAAATATAAAGATTGTTAATTAACAAGGGTTCAGAAAAGCCCAATCATCACCGGGACATTCTGTTGCAGGCGATAAACATCTTCGCTCCAGAATTTGACTTGAGCAAATTGAATACTATTTCCTTCTTTTGTGATCTGTAACATGTTGTTCTTCAGCAATGCAGGGGGTGTTTTAGCTATGCCAATAAGGTGTGGCAGTTCTATTATATGTGGAGGAAAGAAGGCCATTGTGTTCCTCCTATACTCATGAAAGAATATATAGTACTTACCAGTTGTGGTGAGATTATCTGTTTGTTCAGTGCTTATCTGATTCTTGACACAACCTCAGGCATTTTCTTGAATGAATTCTTTTCTACCTCTGGCATGCTAACTTTTGTGCATTATCTTTTTAGTCCCTTGATTAGCCATCATTCGCTGTCCAAGAATGTGTGGGAAACCTGCTCCTAGGCCTCTGGTCACTTCTACATTTTAGCTAATCACAAACAGATACACCAGACTCAATGTGGGGTGATTAACTCAACATTTTTTCTTTGACTGGATGTTTCGAAGTGTTTAGTATCTGCTCAGTGTCTATTTAGCAACTCGCCCTAAGACTTAGGTCCATATCCAAGGGGATAGAATGTACTTTCATTCAGTGTCACAGCAAAACTCAGCGGAGACACTGCTCCCTGTATGTTCTATGTTCCCTCCGTGTTCACCCTCAATAGCAATCTTGTGGTTACTGAAATGACATCTTTAATATAATAAAGACTGATGTCATATGTGTGAATTAAGAGAATTCTGGAGCTGGATGCTTTCCTCTGCCGGTAGTCACAACAAATTTTAATTTGTCCTGCAATGTGTGTCAACTGTGTATCAAACGATCTCAAACTAACCGTGTGGCGTTATTTGAGTATGTCATTAAATTTTTCACCTTACACGATTACCAGTGCAGTCACAATAAAGGGTATTCACAACGTACAAAATTGAAATGAAAGATCAGCTGCTGCTTTGAGCCTCGGCTGTTCAGTTATGGTACAGCCGGACATCATGACCCCTAACACAAAATATGGCGATGGCACAGTGGTTAGCACTGCTGCTTCACAGTGCCGGGTTCAATTACGGTCTTGGGTGAAAGTCTGTGTGGAGTTTGTAATTTCTCCCCGTGTCTGTGTGGGTTTACTCCGGGTGCTCCGGTTTCCTCCCACGGTCCAAAGATGTGTGGGTTAGGTGGATTGGCCATGCTAAATTGCCCCTTAATGTTCACAGATGGGCAGGTCAGCTGGGGTTACAGTGATATGGTAGGGGAGATACCAAAACACACACACAAATAGATTCATAAAATCTTCGACAAAGTTAGGGAAACAAAATGTGAGAAATTTTGCTTTGATCCGCTGGGTGACAAAAACAGTTCCGGGCATCACAGTGACCACAAGACACATTCCCTAATAATTTACTAATGTCTCACATGTAGTGATATAAACCTTCATCAGGAACTCTAACAGCATGGTAGCATAGTGGTTAGCACTATGGCTTCACAGTAACAGGGTCCCAGGTTCAATTCCCGGCTTGGGTCATTGTCTGTGTGGAGTCTGCACGTGCTTCCCATGTCTGTGTGGGTTTCCTCCGGGTGCTCCAGTTTTCTCCCACAAGTCCTGAAATTCTGCTATTAGGTAATTTGGACATTCTGAAATCTCCCTCTGTGTACCCGAACAGGCGCCAGAATGTGGCGACTAGGGGCTTTTCACAGTAAATTCATTGCAGTGTTAATGTCAGCCTACTTATGACAATAAAGGTTATTGAAATTGAAAAAAAAGCTTGCTCTTGAACACATGCAGTGTTTGAACCAGCAACTTGTTCCAAACATTTTGTCACAAAGCAACAAAATGAAAAATCTTCCATCTAACATAGTTCTATGTTCATGCAATTTATATGCATGTTCTCCATAACCCATCTATTTTAAATGGTCGATCCACATGGACATAGTATAGGCAAAGAATCATAGAAAAATACAGCATAGAAGGATGCCACTTGGCTGATCATGCCTGTGTTAGTTCTTTGAAGGAACTGTCTTACTTAATCTCACATCTCCAAATTTTAATCTGCCACCTTCCATGATCTTTGGGACAAATTTCTCGTGCTATTTTTTAACAATTCACATTTTACGGATGTAGGCTTCGCTGGCTTGGCCAGCATTTGTTGCCCATCCCTAATTGCCCTTGAGACGGTGGTGATGAGCTGCCTTCTGAACTGCTGCAGTCCATGTGGTATAGGTACACCCACTGCATTGTCAGGATGGTGAGTGACTTGGAGTGGAACCTCCAGGTGGTGGGGTTCCCAGGTATCTTCTGCCCTTGCCCTTCCAGAAGGTAGTGGTCATGTGTTTGGAAGGTGCTGTCAAAGGAACCTTGGTGAGTTCCCGCAATGCATCTTGTAGATGGCACATGGCTGCTACTGTGCATCTGTGTTGGAAGGAGTGAATGCGTGTTCAAGGGGTGCTAATCAAGTGGACTGATTTGTCCTGGATGGCGTTGAGTGTCTTGAGTGTTGTTGGAGCTGCACTCATCCACTGCAAATGGGGAGTTTTCCATCACACTTCTGATTTGTGCCTTGTACGTGGTGGACAGGCAGGTTTTGGAGAGTTAGGAGGTGAGTTACTCGCCACAGGATTCCTTTGTATAGTCTACAGACCATCAGCTAGTGGGAAAGATGCAGCAGAACATATTTTCAAGGAAATTACAGTGAGGTAGAACTATAGAGTAATTATAATGGGGGATTTTAGTTATTCAAATATAGACTGGGATAGTAGTAATGTAAAGGATAGAGAGGGGCAACTGTTACTAGAGTGTGTTTTGGAAAATTTTCTACAGCAGTATATTTCCAGTCTAATGAGAAAGGAGGCACTGCTAGACCTGGTTCTTGGGAATGAGATGGACCAAATGAACCAAGCATCAGCAGGAGATCATTTACACGACAGTAATCATTATATTAGTTTTCCATATAAGTTTCAGGCTGTCTGTGCAAAAGGATAAGGAACAGTCAAGAGTAAGAATAATTAACTGGAGGAAAGCCAAAATCAAAGGGTAAGAATGGATCTGGACCCGATAAATTGGAACCAAAGGTTGGTAGGGAAAATTGGAACTGAACAATGGGCGACCATCAAAGAGGAGATCATTCAGACACAGCCAAGGTATATTTGGATGAAGTGGAAAGGCAAGGCAAAAAAAATCCAGAGCTCTCTGGGTGACAAAAGAGATAGAGATCAAGAAGAAGAAGAAAATGTGTGCTTATGACAGATGTCAGGCAGATAAATACAACTGAGAACGAAGTAGACTATAGGAGGCTCAGAGTGGAATTGAGAAAGGCAATAAGAGAAGCGGAAAGAGAGTGTAAAAAGAGTCTGGCAGGTAACGTAAAAGGGAATCTAAAAGTCTTCAATAGGTATATTAATTGTCACGATTGATTAGGGATCAAAAAGAGTATTGACTGAGGTATTAAATGAAAACTTAACATCTGCCTTTACTAAGGAAGAAGATGCTTTGTAGTCCATGGTGAAAGAGGAGATAGTTCAGACAGTTAAAGGGTTTAAAACTGTTAATTGGATAGTCTGTCTGGACTTAGAGCTGAGATGCATCCAAAGCTGACTCATTGGGGACCATCACTTGCAAAACATCGCCCAATGTGAAAACGTTTCAGCTCTTACTTCCTATCACTGAGCCAATTTCAGATACATGCTACCACTTTCCCCTTAATTCCCTGGACTTCCATCTTTTTAATAGGGTCTTAATACAATGAAAAAATATTGCAAATACTGTAAACCTGAAATAAAAACAAAAAGTGCTGGAAATATTCAGCAGGTTTGACCACATCTCTCTGCCTGACCTGCTGAGAATTTGAAGAATTTTCCATTTTTATTTCTTAACGAGCCTCCTGTGTTGTACGTTATTGAATGTCTACTGAAGGTAAATACATGACATCTACTGCACCACCTTCATCAACATTCTCGGTCACCTCAGCAAATAATTCAATCAGGTTGGCCAGGTATGATTTGCTTTCAACAAATCTGTGCTGATGTTTCTTGATAATCTTTCATTTGGTAAAAAATGAGTTAATTTTGTCCTTGATAATACATCCAAGTAACTTCTCCATCATTTTGATGATACCGGCTGGCCTGTAATTTCCTGGTTTATCCCTCTCCCCTTTCTGGAATAGTAGTGTAATGCTAGTAGCCTGGTAGTCCATCAGCATTATTCCTGTGTGCAATGAGGATTGAACGATTGTGATCAATGCCTCTGACATTTCTACCGTTACTTTAAGCAGCTTCCATCAGGACCAGGTGACTTATCAACTTTCAGCAATGATGAACTTTTTAGTATGTCTCCTCTATTACTATTCCATTCATAAATCTCCTCTCCTCTAAGTGTAAACAACACCATCACTTTATTTTGAAGACCGATAAAATATACTTATTTAATGCTTAAACCATGTCCTCGGTTTCTACCTGAAGATTTCCCTTTGGGTTCTGAGAAAGACCAATCTTTTCTTGAGCTAAATGCTTGTACTTTATAGCTTTCTAACATTGTTATGATCTCCTTAGAGGCCGCTAACTTTTAAAGACAAATTTGAGCTCCCAGTTAACAGCTGAAGGAATAATACATTAAAGATTATGTGTTTGAAAAAACATTTATTTGTATCAAATGACTAAAACACTATTGACGATAAGCACTTTTCTTTTGTCGGCATGTTATACTTTAAAATATAAAAAATAAATGGTTCCTTTTTAGTTACAATGCATCGCACTCTGCACAGAATCTCAAACAGTTCACAGATGCTCCTAGCTTCCAATAGTTTGCCTCCTTTCCACTTTCCCAACTATATAATCTCTAATACCAGGACTACCTCTCACTGTGTGGGTTGCACTGTAGATTTTTCCTCTAGGCAATTCCTTCAGCCTCATTTAACTCCTCATGAACTTGGCACAAAGGCTTGAAAGAAGTTGAAGGGCAATGAAATTGACTGTGATAAAAGCACTTCAGGAGTTCCCACCACATTAAAGGGAAGACCTTTAGATTCATCTTCATTACAGATCTTAACAAGGTTAAGGATTTTAGCAGCCTTCTCAACCTGCCCTACCACTTTCAAAGATTTGTACCTACAACCCCAGGTGTCACGGTTTTTAACTGTTTAAAAATGTGCCATGTAATTCATATAGCCTCTTCTCATTTACCTTCCATGGCATATAGGTTTTCCACTTCGTAGCATGACATTTCATCAGCCACGTGTCTACCCATTTCACCAGCCTGTTTGTCATTTTTGTTAATTTTAAAAAAGCTCGGACTGGATTCTCCGCCCCCGAAATCACGTTCGGCAAAGTGGCGGAGAATCCGTTTTAAGGCACGACATCGGGACCGGTGCAAGTTTCGCAATTCTCCGTCCCCCGAAAATAGAGTATGCCACGCCGAGTATCCACCACCTCAGGCCATCGTCTGAGGCCCACCCCGCGATGCTGCATTGCCGACTGGACGAATTCCCGACAGAGTGGTTCTAACATGGTCCCAGCAACCGCGATCCTCACGTAGCGGCTGCGGACTCAGTCCGGGACCGCCACAGTCGGGGGAGGGCCGATCGGCGGGCGGGGGGGGGGGCCTCTTTTGGGGCTGGCGTGTGCGAGTGGTCCAGGGCAGGCGAACGGCTGATGCGGGGCACAATTTCGGCGGTCCAGGTCCGCGGGCTGAGTCTGCCATGGAGTGCGGCGCGGCCGCAGCAGGCCGCCGTTGTGCGCATGCGTGGCCTCTGACCCGAAAGTGCGGTTAGAGGTGCGAGCTCTACGACAGCTCCCTGCTAGCCCCCTGAAAAACGGGCAATCTGTGGCCTTTTGACGCCACGTTTCCGGGCGTAAAAGACCACAGTTTTCCCAACAGCGTGGGGACTTTGTCCCAAAAAACAGAGAATCCAGCCCCCCATTCTTAACGTTACAAAGCCAATGCACTGAGTGGACAAGTAAACCCTTAATCCATCTCATTGCTTGCTCCAAAGCCAATTCAAATTCAAACTGAATCTAATTCATGGTCTCCACAAGACAGACACACAAGATCCAAGCTGACATGAAAAGGCCTTGCACCTCATCTTGGGCTTGATCTGATGTAAGATCTTAGTTAAAAGGCCGAGAAAGTTTGTTTCATCTGCAAAGCTTTCAAATTGTGCCCTGTAAATCCAAATCCAAGAGATTAACAAGCAGCGAAAGCTGCAGCGGTCTGAATACCAACCCATAAGTAATACTACTACTTACGCTTTCTGTTCCTCTGTTAATTTTGTC
Organism: Scyliorhinus canicula; assembly: GCF_902713615.1. Lineage (NCBI taxonomy): Eukaryota > Metazoa > Chordata > Chondrichthyes > Carcharhiniformes > Scyliorhinidae > Scyliorhinus > Scyliorhinus canicula. The sequence goes on along the minus strand of NC_052148.1, from coordinate 223,262,251 downwards.
AACGTCCCTTCTTCCCACAGCCTGTAATTCTTAGATTTATTGTCACCTGTACTGAGGTACAGTGAAAAGTATTGTTCTGTGTACAGTCCAGGCAGAGCACTCCATACATGAAAAACATGGGACATAATATAAATACACATGTAAATAGATAAACATAGACATCGGGTGAAGCAGAGGAAGTGTAGTGCTACAACTGTGGAGAAGGTGCATGCAGAGATCAGTTCAGTCAAGAAGAGGGCCATTCAGGAGACTGGTAATAGCAGGGAAGAAGCTGTTTTTGAACCAGTTATTGCATGTTCTCAGACTTTTGTACCTCCTGCCCAGTGGAAGGAGTTGGAAGTTGATTATGCTGCCCGCTTTCCTAAGGAAGCGGGAGTTTTAGACAGATTCAATGGATTGGAGGAGGGTTCATGTGATAAACTGGGCGCAGTTCATGACTCTGTAGTTTCTTGCGGTCTTGGGCCGAGCAGTTGCTGTGATGCAGCCAGATAGGATGCTTATGATGCTTTCTATGGTTCATCTAAAATTGGTAAGAGTTGTTGTGGACATGCCGAATTTCCTTAATTCCTGAGAAAATATAGGCGCTGTTGTGCTTTCTTGGTCGTAGCGTCGACGTGGGTGGACCAGGACAGATTGTTGGTGATGGAATTTTAAGCTGTCAGCCATCTCCACCTCGCACCATTGATTCAGACACGGGCGTGGTTGACACTTCACTTCCTGAAGTCGATGACCAGCTCAGTAGTTTTGCTGACATTGAGGGAGAGATTGTTGTCATTGCTCCATGTCACTAAGTTCTCTACCCTCGTGTACACTGACTCGTCATTGTTTGAGGATTTGTGGGATATAATGTGGGATTTTACCCAACACTGTTTGAAAATCCTTCAACAGCATCATTTTCATCAGCCCCCTCATTGCATATTGCATATGAGTCTTGGAAATACATACTGCAGAGGAATACCTGAGGGAATAATGAGTTTGCCAAGTTTTTTTTCTCACTTAACCATGCTAATTGTTGTTAAATATAACTGTTGAATGACCTTTGCCAAAAAAGATCGTTTTGGAATGGAAACTGAATTCCAATGCTGTAAAAGCAGGTTTTATGGATAACTGAAAGTGTATTTTTGTCATTTGCTTGATTATAATATTCACATTGCAGAGCACCACAATAAATCATTTTTTAAAAAGGGCTGTGTCACACAGTTTAGCAATTGCATTCTAATTTGGGAAAGTCTTGGCACTTTTGGCATCATTTCTCTTTAACCTTATCAGCAAGAGATACCTCCTTCACTAAAGGTGCTGTCCCCATTATTCAGAGACAGAGGCCCTGGTATTAATGGTGAATGGAGGGTGTGGGGGAGCTGAGGGGAAAGCGAAGGAAGAATTTGGCAAGGCTGGAATATGGATGCCCAGCCAATCTTAATGGCAGGACGGCATTTAAATAAATCCCTCCTGTTCCCTGCCTGACAGTCAGCTAGTTTAACTGCTGCAGGGCCAGGGGACAGATACAGACATTTAGTGGCAAGGGGATGCATCCAGAACCATTGGGAAGGGAGGAAGACTCTGGGTTGTGACTGGTCAGTAGAGGGGAAGGCCATAAAAAATGAAATGAAAATGAAAATCGCTTATTGTCACGAGTAGGCTTCAATGAAGTTACTGTGAAAAGCCCCTAGTCGCCACATTCCAGCGCCTGTCCAAGGAGGCTGGTACGGGAATCGAACCGTGCTGCTGGCCTGCTTGGTCTGCTTTAAAAGCCAGCGATTTAGCCCAGTGAGCTAAACCAGCCCATCAATGGGAGGAATGATCTGGAACATGATAGGGTGTGTGAGGGGAAGGAATGGTATCAGGCTCCAATCTAGATGTTGGTTCTTGGGGATTGGGTATGGATCTAGCCCACATTTGGGATTAGGTGCGGAAAAGTCCCAGGTCGGGAGCGAGCAGGAGAATCTCAGCATAAATCAGGAGTGGAGGGAAATGGGGATAATGATCTAAGGCCAGGGAGAGGTGATGTGATAGGATCCAGGAACATGCTTGGGAATCAGAGCAGCAGGTAGGGATGAGAATCCAGGCCCATGATGGTATACCGGAATGGGAAAAATGTAGGCGCACCAATAGGTGCAGCCAGGCCCATGATTGGGATTGAGGGGTGGAGCTGGATTTCTAGGCTTACAATCAGGGATCATAAGGCAGGGACGGAAGGTGGAGGTTGGGGCAAGGTCAAAGGGTGAGATGGATCCATGTTCACCTTCAGGTCCAAGTTGGGAGACCCAGGCCAAGGAACTGAATTGGAATTGAGGAACGGTAGAAAGATCCAGGTCTATGAACAGAGAAGAAATGGATGTTATCGCCATTGGAATGGCGTTAGCATATCTTCGGAAGGCCTTCCCCTGATGCTCCGCCTCCGATGGGCCAAGTTCCTGACTGCGCTGGTGATGTGTCCTCGGAGCGGTCGGGAACCCGGCGTGACAGCCGCGGACTGTGTCTAGCGCCACCACAGTCGACCAGGAGCCGTGCTGCTTACCGGGGGGCCTCCCGCGAGGGCTGGAGGGGTGGCCAGGAGGGCAGTATTTGACAGATCGGGTCCACGCACAGCCGGCGCCATGTTGTACGGCGTGACCGCTGCAGGTCGTCGTCGTGCGCATGCGGATCCATGGACCTGGCCATTCTCCGGTCGTTTCTGGCGTGGGAGCCGGGTGTTTTACTGCTAGCCTCTTATGGTCCCAGGTTTGGTGAGAGTACGGCGCCAATTTTGGCATCGTAAAACGCCACAGATCCCACATCGGCTTTGGCACTTAGCAGCAAAATCGGAGAATCCAGCCCTCTATTCTCCCACCTGAGGCCAATTGTAACCAGTTGACGACCCCCCCTGGGAGCTCAAACCAGCAAGCTTTCCAGTCTTCTTTGCCATGCAAATTTTAGCATGGCGTGGTATATGCGATAATCCTGCTATCAGACTGCATTGTTCCATTCATCTTCCTTCACGGCCGAGTTACTTTGAAGCGGTCTAACCACAATCTTTATAAACTTCAAGCTTTGGTTGACGGCTCCTGGACCACTTCAAACAGAATCATAGAATCCCTACAGTGTAGATGGAGGCCATTAGACCCATCAAGTCTGCACCGGTCCTCCGAAGGAACACCTTACCTAGACTCACACCCTTGCCCTATCCCCATAACCCGCCCCCCCCTAACCTGCACATCTTTGTAGTGTGGGAGGAAACAGGAGCACCCGGAGGATACACACGCAGATAGAACATAGAACATAGAACAGTACAGCACAGAACAGGCCCTTCGGTCCTCGATGTTGTGCCGAGCCATGATCACCCTACTCAAACCCACGTATCCACCCTATACCCGTAACCCCCCCCCCCCCCTCCCTTAACCTTGCTTTTTAGGACACTACGGGCAATTTAGCATGGCCAATCCACCTAACCCGCACATCTTTGGACTGTGGGAGGAAACTGGAGCACCCGGAGGAAACCCACGCACACACGGGGAGGACATGCAGACTCCACACAGACAGTGTCCCAGCCGGGAATCGAACCTGGGACCCTGGAGCTGTGAAGCATTTATGCTAACCACCATGCTACCGTGCTGCCCTCCACACAGTGCAGACTCCACACAGACAACCATCTAAGGTCGGAACTGAACCAGGTCCCTGGCACAGTGAGGCAGCAGTGCTAACCACTGCACAACCTTGCAGAGTTAGGTACTGTCAGTTTCTAGCTGACCACTTCAAGCGTGAAGGGAGGATGGCCTCCATTGGACTTTGTGGCAACTCCCTTGAAGTGTTAGCCCCTTGGCCCACCGCATCCGGGCCACGTTTGTAAATACCTGTACCAATTCTCGCCCGCATGAATCCCAGCCCAGAGGACCAGAGAATCACATGGGCTTGGAGACTAGGCACCCACCCAGTTAATAGGATGCAAATGGGTCTTAACGATCCTCCCACTGGCGCAGAGGCGCGAACCTCAATGTTGACGGCAGTGCGGAACCAGTGCATCGGAACGGGATCGGTACCGAACCAGCTTCCCTTATTTTTCCCAACACTGGATTCTCCGCCAGATTGTGAATTGTGCTTCCAGCATCACGAAATGGAGAATACAGCCCAATGTTTCCTCTTGCGGGAGAATCCAGAACTAGGGGGTCACGGTTTAAAGATAATGGGCTGGTAGATTAGGTGAATTGTTTTCACTCATGGGGTTGTGAGTCTTTGGAACTCTCTTTTTGAAATGGCAGTGGAAGCAGAATCTTTGAATATTTTCAAGGCGGAGGTGGATAGATTCTTGGGAAGCAAAGGGATGATAGGTTACTGGAGTATAGAGGATCCAGATTTGTGGTTAAGAGCCTAAGAACAGAAGAACTGGGAACAGGAGCAACCAATTCAGCCGCTTGCGCTTGCTCCACCATTCGATGCAATCATTACTGGTCTCATCTCAGCCTCATCGCCACCTTCCTGCCTGCTCCCTATAACCCTTCATCCCGCTGCTAATTAAAAACCTATCTATCTAAAATGTGTTTACTGTTTCGGCGTCCACTGCACTCTAGGGTAGACAGATTTACAACATTTTATTGAAGTAATTTCTCCTCATTTCTGTTTCAAATCTCCTACCCTTCAGCCTAAAACTATGGCCTTTTCGTTTTACAATGTCCAACAAGGGGAAATAGCCACTCTAAACTCAAGCGAGTATCGGCCTAAACTGCTGAACCTCTCTTCATGAGGCAAGTCTTTCATCCCTGGAACCTTCTAGTAAATCTTCTCTGAACTGCCTCTAATGCATTTGCATCCTTCCTCAAGTAAGGTACCAAAACTGTGCGCAGTACTCTGGATGCAGTCACCACAATGCCCTACACAGCTGCAGTAGTGCTTCTCTACTTTTATACTCTATTCTATTAGCAACGAATGCCAAAATTCCACATGCCTTCCTTATTACGTACTGTTTACTAACTCAGATTTGTGTACGAGGACATCCAAATGCCTCTGCGCCGAAGCATTTTGATGTTTTTCCATTTAGATAATAAGTTGCCTTTTTATTCCTCTGACCAAAATGGATAATCTCACACTTATCATTGTTAAACTCCATCTGCCAAATTTTGTCCCACTCACCTAACCTATCCATATCCATTTATAAATGTCTTATTCCTTGATTGCAACCTGTTTTCCCACCTATTTTACGGTCATCTGCAAATTTGACTATAGTGCATTCTATCCCTCCATCCAAGTCACTGATATAGATTGTAAATAATTAGGGCCTGAGGACCAAACCCTGTGGCACACAAATAGTTACACCTTGTCAAGGAGAAAATTACCCATTTATTCCCACTCTTCGCTCACTGTTGTTTAGGCAATCCTCTATCCAAGCTAACTTCCTTCCTTTGTATATACCTATAGAATCTTTTGCTATCTGTTTTTATATTTTGCACTAGATTCTATTCGTAATTTAACTTTGCTCCTTTTAGTAACTGTCTGTTGGTCTTAAAAAATTTCCCAGTACTTCAGCGTGCCACTGACCTTTGCAAAATGGTATGCCTTTGTTTTTGCCTTTGTCATCTTTAACCTCCTTGCTTAACCACAGATGCATTTTCCCCCTCTTACAATCTTTCTTCTTCTCTGGAATATAATTTAGTTGGAAGGAGTTGAATATCTTCCTAAATGCCTTACCTTTCAGTCTTCTTGCCCAGTCCACTAGATCCAAATCTGTCCTCATGCCTATATATATGTTCCTTGGTTTAACACCAGAACACTATTGTGGGATTGCAAGTTTATTGCACTCAAAATGAATGTCTAAAGTTTAAAGTAATCTTTATTGTTACAAGTAGGCTTACATTAACACTGCAATGAAGTTACTGTGAAAAGCCCCTAGTCGCCACATTCCGATGCCTGTTCGGGTACACAGAGGGAGAAGTCAGTGTCCAACTTGCCTTTTAGCACGTTGTTCAGGACTTGTGGGAGGAAACACACGCAGACACAGGGAGAATGTGCAGACTCCACACAGACAGTGACCCAAGCTGGAAATCGAACCTGGGACCCTGGAGCTGTGAAGCAATGGAGCTACCCACTATGCTACCGTGCTGCTAATTCAAGCATGCAATGACCAAATCATTAATTAGTCCCATGTCATAACACAATACTAACCAAAAACATCCTACTCCCTGATTGGTTTGACAACATGTTGGGCGGGATTCTCTGATCCTGGGGCTAAGTGTTGACGCCGTCGTAAACGCCGTCCTGTTTTACGATGGCATCAACAGGGCCCCCAGGATCAGTGATCCTGCGCCCCATAGGGAGCCAGCACTGCACTGGAGCGACTCGCGCAGCTCCAGCTGCCGATACCGGCACCAAATGGGCACCACGGGTCTCTGCATGCGCGCTAGTTGCCTACTTCACGCCAGCTCCAACGCAACATGGCGCAGAGCTACAGGGACCCAGCGCGGAGTAAAAAATGCCCCCAACAGGAGAAGCCGGCCCGGCGATCGGTAGGCCCCGATCGCAGACCAGGCCACAGTGGAGGCCCCCCACCCCCGGGGTCAGACCCCCCCCCCCAACCATGCCGCCCCCCCCCCCCCCCCTGCAGGATGAACACTGAGGTCCCGCCGGGTATAACCACATGTGAACGGAGCCGGCGAGACTCAGCCTATCTCGGCGGCCTCTCGGCACATGCCGCGCAGAGAATCGCCGGGGGGGGAGGGGGGGGGCGGTCGCTGATTGGCACCGCGCCAATGGCACCGACTTTCTGGTCACCCCGCCGATCACCCGGCCCGGGATCAGAGAATCCTGCCCATTGATACAAGAAACATCTCAAATACACTCTGTACTCCCTTGAGGCTACCCTTGTCCATTTGATTAATCCATATGCACATTAAAATCATCCATTATTATTGTCGCACCTTTCTTACAGGCCTCCAATATCTCCTGGTTTATACTGTGTCCTACTGTGGAACTACTATTCGGGGATAACTCCCGCCAGGGAGTTCATACCCTTGCTATTTCTTACTTCTACCCAGACTGATTCTATGTATTGATCTCCAGTGTCATTATTATTTATCACTACAGCACTGATCCCTTCCTTTACTAACATAGCCACACAACCTCCATTTCCTTTCCTTCTATGCTTCCAAAATATGAGTACTCTTGGATATTCAGCTCCCAGACCTGTTCTCCTTGTAACCATGGGCGGAATTCTACGACCCCCCCCCCCCGCAGGGTCGGGGAATCGCCCGGGGCCGGCGTCAATCCCGCACCCGCCGTGGCCTGAATTCTCCACCACCCGGGAATCGGCGGGGGCGGGAATCGCGCCGCGCCAGTCGGTGGGCCCCCGCGGTGATTCTCCGGCCCGCGATGGCCTGAAATCCCGCCGCTGACAGGCCTTTCCCACCGGCGGGAATCAAAGCACGTCTGGTGCCGGCAGGGTCCTGGGGGGGGGGGGGGGGGGGGGGCGCATGCCGATCTGCCCCGGGGGGGTACCCCCACGGTGGCCTGGCCCGCGATCGGGGCAAACTGATCGGCGGGCGGGCCTGTGCCGTGGGGGCACCCTTTTTCTTCCACCCCGCCATGGCCTTCACCATGGCGGGGGCGGAAGAGACCCCCTCCCCTGCGCACATGCCGGTATGACGTCAGCAGCCGCTGACGCACCGGCGCATGCGCGGACTACCGCCGGCCGGCAAAGGCTTTTCGCCCCAGCTGGTGGGGCGCCAAAGGCCGTTCGCGCCGGCCGCCGGAGCGGGAACCACTCCGGCGCGGACCTAGCCCCTAAAGGTGCGGAGAATTCCGCACCTTTGGGGTGGCCCAACGCCGGAGTGGTTCATGCCACTCTGTCCCGCCGGGACCCCCGCCCCACCGGGTAGGGGAGAATCCCGGCCCATGTCTCAATAATCACTACCAAATCATACCCATTGTCTTTATTTGTGCGGTTTTTTAAAAAATAAATTTAGATTACCCAATTGTTTTTTCCAATTAAGGGGCAATTTAGTGCAGCCAATCCACCTACTCTGCACATTTTTGGGTTGTGGGGGCGAAACCCACGCAGACACGGGGAGAATGTGCAAACTCCACACGGACAGTGACCCATAGCCGGGATCGAACCTGGGACCTCAGCGCCGTGAGGCAGTTGTGCTAACCACTAGACCACCGTGCTGCCCTTTATTTGTGCAGTTAACTCATTAATTTTATTCCAGTTGCTACACCCATTCAATTACAAAGCCTTTAAGTTTGTCCGATAATTAATTTCCCCAACTATTGTCCAATTCTCAGGTATAATATGACGTTCGCAAGCTGTGCCTCTTTATTTCATTAACTGGTAATAATTAGCCTTACCTACCTTTTCCTTACACTTTATTTTTTTTAAGTTCTACTGAACCCTTCTCTCTACTATTTAGTTTAAAGCTCTATCTACAGCCTTCGCTATTCGATTTGTCAGGACACTTGTCCCAGCATAATTCAAGTGGAGTCCATCTCCATGGAACAACTCTCCCTTTCCGCACTGGTGCCAATGTCCGAAGAACTCAAACCCATTTCTCCCACACCAATCTTTGCGCCACGTATTTATCTCTTTAAACTTCTTGACCGCATGGCAATTAGCTCATGACTCAGCTAGTCATCTGCAGATTATTACCTTTGTGGTTCTGCTTTTTAATTCAGCACCTAGCTGTTGGTATTCCCTCCGCAGAACTTTTTTCCTTGTTCGACCTATATCGTCAGCACCTACATGGATCACAACAACTGGCTGTTTCCCCTCCAAGTTCCATTGCAGCCCAGTTGAGATATCCTTAACCCTGGCACCAGTTAGGCAACACAACCTCAGAACTCTCGATCCTGACAGAAAACAGTTCCCCTAACTATACTATCCCCTACTCGAACTACATTTCATTTTTTCTCCCCGCGCTTGAATGGCTCCCTTTACCATGGTGCTATGGTCAATTTTCTCATCCTCCTGCAGTGCCTGCTTTCGTCCACACTGGGGACAAGAATCTCAAACCTGTTGGGCAGGGGCTGAGGCTCCTGCAGTGTTACTTGTTGGAATCCTCTAACTGCCTCACTCATAGTCACATCCTCCTGTCCCTGATCAGTGACCGAATTCAAGGTAGTTATTCTGAGGCATATGACTGCCTCCTGAAACACAGCATGTAGGTAACTCTTCCCCTCCCTGATGTGTCGCAATGTGAAACTTAACTCTGAGTGGAAGTTCCTCGAGCAACCAACATTTGCTACAGATATGGTCAATGTACAATAGGGTCCACCATCTCCAATAGGCTGCAGCTACAACACATTGCCTGACCCTGCATCGCTATTTTATATAATTAGATTTTCAATTTTACTACTGACCCCTGTTGCTGCTAGATCTGATGGAATTGTTTTTCTCATTCATGATGCCAACAACCATACGCATCCATCGGCGCAGGCTGGGAGGGCCAAAGGGCCTGTTCCTGTGCTGTAATTTTCTTTGTTCTTATACAATTTTACATTCTCCATTAACCTTTATTGTCCATCCCTAATTCCGCTAAGATACTAGTGTTGAGCTCCCTTTTTGAACTGCAGTCCATGTGACGAAGGTTCTCCGACTGTGCTGTTCGGTAGGAATGCTCGGAATTTGACCCAGCAACAATGAAGGAACAATGATTAATGTTCAAGACAGGCTGGTGTGTCATTTAGAGGATAAGGTGGAGGTGATTGTGTCCCCACGCACCTGCTGCCCTTATCCGACAAGATGGTGGAGACTGACAGTTGGGGGAGTCATGATGCTTTCATGCATCCAGTCCCGTCCAGCTTCCATCATTGGTGAACCATAATGATGAGAAACGTATTCAATCTCATACCGGTGAAGGTCAAGGCAAGTTATGTTCTCTCTTTGCGGAAATGGCAATGCCGTACGTTTGTATGGCACAAATGTTACTTTCCACTTATCAGCTTGAATGTTATTCACAAAGCTAAACATTGCAATGACCAGCAGAAATAAATCTCAATTTCTCACCTCATGATGCAGGAGAGCTCATTATTGAAGAAACTGAAAAGTGTTGGGCCTCACACTCTCTTCAGTCCACAGTCTAGTCTCCCCACACGCTCACTCTCTCTCCCCACACACTCACTCTCTCTCCCCACATTCACTCTCTCTCCCCACACACTCACTCTCTCTCCCCCACACGCTCACTCTCTCTCCCCCACATTCACTCTCTCTCTCCGAGGACACTGTTCTGAGGGACTCCTGTAGAAATATCTTGAGCTTCAGATGCCATACTTACATTATAAAACTGAAGGAGGCCATTTGGCCAATCAAATACACACCGATTTCTGTTGAGTAATCCAATCAGTCCTTTTCCCCTGCTCCACCACCACTGTCCTGCAAGTTTATTTTCCTCAAGTGTCCATCCAATTTGTTGGCCAGCATTTTGTTGCCCATCCCTAATTGCCCTTGAGAAGGTGGCGGTGAACTGCCTTCTGGCAGTTGAACCGCAGCAGGCCAGGTGGGGCTGGTTTAGCACAGTGGCCTAAACAGCTGGCTTGTAATGCAGAGCAAGGCCAGCAGCGCGGGTTCAATTCCCGTCTGTGCCTCTCCAAACAGGCGCTGGAATGTGGCGACTAGGGGCTTTGCATAGTAACTTCATTGTAGCTTACTTGTGACAAAAAGCGATTATTATTATTATTATTATTATATATTTCAAAGTATGGATGCTTGGAGGGAATTTGTAGGTGGTGTTCCCATGTATCTGCAGCCCTTGTCTCTCTAGATGGTAGTGGTCGAGGAATTGGACGTGCTGTCAAAGGAATCTTGGTAAGTTTGTGCAGTGCATCTTATAGATGGTACACATGGCTGCCACTGTGGTGGAGGGAGTGGATGTTCAATGAGTGAGGGATTCTGTGGGCTGCTGTGTATTGGATGGTGTCAGGCTCCTTGAGTGTTTTTGGAACTGCAGTCATCCAGACAAGTGGAGAGTATTCCATCACACTCCTGACTTGTGCCTTGCAGATGGTGGACAGGCCTTGGGGAGTCAGGAGGTGAGTTACTCTCCACAGTATTCCCAACCTCTGACCTACTCTTGTTGGCACAGTATTTATATGTTTAATTCAGTTCATGCTCTGGTCAATGTTTACCCACAGGATGTTGATAGTGACTAGTACACACAGTCATATTTTGATTTAATGCGGGGTGAATCAAAGTGGTTGAAGACGGGCATCTGTGATTGAAAGCTTACATTTGGCCAGTTTTCTATGCAGTCCCCGAATTTTCCAAAATGGTGGGTAGTAAGCATGTGCGAGTTCCAATTGGAAATTAACTGCTCACCAACATGTAGGAGGATAAACATAGAACATCCTAAGGCAGCATGGTGGCACAGTGGTTAGCCCTGCCACCTCACAGCACCAAGGCCCCCGGGTTTGATTCTGACCTTGGGTGACAGTCTGTGTGGAGTTTGCACTTTCTCCCCGTGGGTTTCTTCTGGGTGCTCCGGTTTCCTCCCACAGTCCAAAGATGCGCAGGTTAGGATTGACCATGCTAAATTTCTCCTAAGTGTTCAAAGGTTAGGTGGGGTTACAGGGGAGTTGGTCCAGGTAGGGTGCTCTTTCAGAGGGTCAGTACAGACTTAATGGGCTGAATGGCCTCTTTCTGAAATGTACGGATTCTATGACCTATCATCCTGTCTCAATGACTGAAGCAAATACAAGGTACTTCACACAAATAAAGGGCTTAACATCTTCTTTTGGTTCCCGCTGCAAGATTAATGTTCCTGGGGCCCAGCAAAATTGCGGGCTGCATTCAGGAATGGCACCTCTAGAGAACAGAGTATTGTTGTACCTGATCCGATGTTATAGGATTATCGTGACCTCTACTCCTCCTAGCGCAGAAAAACCTCTGGGCTCCCCAGCCTTGACATCTGAACACCCTTGTCTCTGACCATCCATCGGCAGGTAGCTACCGCCTGCAGCTGACTATCAGCCCCTATACCCAATAGGCCACCAAACCCCTACCATCTCACCTCAGCACCATTCCACGCAGCCCCCCCCCCCCCCCCCCCCATATCTATGCACCCGCCCCCCCCCCCCAAGATCCATGAACCAACTTGAGTCCCACAATTGTCTTGGATGTTCGTGACTTCACTGCTTCCACTTATATTTAGGCTGCAGGAGAGCTAGCAGTGGTCTGGTCTTTCTCCCTTCCCTTTCGAGTGTTCCACTCACAACACCATTCCCAGTTGACCCGATATCCTTGGACCTTTCCATTCCTTTGTAGTTGAAGTGTAAATATTGGCATTCCTGGATTTCTATGTCCATACCTTTACACAAACATTGTCAACTGCAAGGTGTTCAAGAGAGGACTGGGTGACTCACCCTCTCATTCTCTTTCTTCAAACACTTGGAGCCTTCCAACAATGCTCAGCTGTGCTAAATATGTGGAATCACAGACATGTACGCTTGTTGTGCCATGTGATACATCATGTTGGATCTCCAAAGGAATGTGTTATTCTGAAATTTACTAAGTAGCTGATGGTAAGGCATGTAAGACGAGTAGGAATTATTTTAGTTTTCTCTGGTTTAAGTGGCTTGATGTCTTACGAAATGTTCTTTGTGGTTTGTGGTGCAGTAATCTGTGAATGGTTGGCTGCAATATCATTCGTCATTGTCAATTGATGTGGAGCACACGTCTGATATAACTGGAGTTTTGTGGTCTTGTGATCATATATGACTGTTGAAAGTTGAAAGTAAAATCCATTGCAAGTTTCCATAGGATTCTCTGCAGAACTACTTTGTGTAAATTCACCAGAAACTCTGCTTCCTTGCTATTGACTCTATCGCTATCCCATTTGAAGCAAACCTCCGTGCAATCTTGGTGCTGTATTAATCCCACGTTGAACTTCTAACCACATATCAGCACCACCACTAAGATTTCTCCTTTCACCTTTGCAAAATTGTGTAACTCCACCCTTATCTGAGCTCGTCTGCTGTTAAAATCTCTATCCAGGCCTATGCTATCCCGAACATGAAATATTCCAACGTGCTTCTGGTCAGCCTTCCATTTTTCACCCTTCATAACCTAAAATTCAGCTGCAACTCTGCTGTCAGATCCTAACTCCCACGAAGGTCCCTTCACCCATTAACCCCTGTCTCCGTTGACCAACATTGACTCCTGGCTAAGCAATTACTTGTGTGAAATTCTCACCCTTGTTTTGAAATCCCTCGTTGTCCACACTGCTTTCTATCTCAGCAACCTCCTCCAGACATTCAAAGTCATCTGTATTCCTCGAAATCTGACCTCTCAAGTTTCCGTTTTAATTGCTCCAACAATGAAGGCCAGGTTCTCAGACGCCTCAGCTTTGCAATTCCCTCCAAAACCTTTCTGCCTTCCGATCTTGCTTGCCTCCATTTCTGTGATGATGCTCCTGTGAGGAGTCTTGTGACATTTTATTAAGAGGTAAAAGGTGCTGAATAAGTGGAAATTGTGCATTTTAATGCTAGCTACCTAACAATGTAATTTCCAGTTGTTAAGGTCTGAGCAACATCAGAACAGACATGAAGCGGGATTCACCAAAATCGACGCGATGGCCCGACCCCGGCATCAGAAACGGCGCGAACCGACCCTGAATCGGGCTGACCGGAAGTAGTGGAATTCTCCGCACTTCCGGGGGCTAGGTGAATGCTGGAGGGGTTGGCGACGCTGAAGGGACTGCGTGAGTTAGCACATGCGCAGAACCACCGGCGTGGTTGGCACAGAACGAAGGAGTGCCCCCACGCACAGGCCCGCCCGCAGATCGGTGGACCCCGATCACAGGCCAGACCACCGTGCCCCCCCCCCCCCCCCCCCCCCCCCCAGGGTCGGATCTCCCCCCCGCATCCACCCGAGGACTGCATCAGCCGACGTACCTGCCAGGTCCTGCCGTGTGGGACCATGTCTAATCCACACCGTTGGGACTGCCCAAAAACGGGCAGCTGCTCGGCCCATCGGGGCCCGGAGAATTGCCGGGGGGGCCATTGGCAACGGCCCCCGACCGGTGTAGCGTGATCCCTGCTCCCGCCCTAAAACCGGCGCCGGAGAATATGACAGCAGGCGTCGGAGCGGCGGGGCGGGACTTGTGCCACCCACCCGGGAATTCTCCAACCCGGCAGGGGTTTGGAGAATCCTGCTAATTCTCCGATTTTCTGGCTGTGTCCGGAGGATCCGTGACGTTTTGCATGGGAATAATCGGCGAGGCCCCAGCACTGATCCTCTGACTGGTGAGGGGCTCACAGCCTTTCCGCTATAAATGCTGGATAATTGCCGTGTCCGTGGCCATGCATGTGCACGGCGACGACCTGCAGCGGTCGCGTCATACAACATGGCATTGGCCGCGTGCGAACCCGACCTGCCAGATAGTGCCCCCCCCTGGACACCCCCTCAGTCCGCAGCTACCATGCCGGGTTCCCGACTGTTGAGACCACTTGCCCCCTATGTGTTGTGGGAACTCGGCCCATTGGGAGTGGAGCGTCGGGGGAGGGCCTTCAGGTGACCTCCTGAGGCCATCCCACCAGCCTGCGGCATACTCCTCGATGATGATTTTGGAGGGGGTGGGGCATCCGTAAACAGGCGCTGCCCCAGATCGCGTTTTCGGCATCGGCAGGCAGAGAATCCCACCCTATGATCTCCCGCCGGAACTGAATCGCTTCTGTTTTGTGCTGGCACTGGAATAGGCAGCAGGGAGTGATTCAGTATTCCTGGTCATGCAAATGTACGCATGCTAGGGAATCAAAGGGATTTCATGACAAATCCCACTATCGGGCTGCCATTTTGAGCGGGCGGCACAATAGCGAAACCTGGAGGCTCACCTCCCCCCCCACCCCACAACGGGAATTGCTTGATCACTCACCCCCCTCCCTCCATAGAACGCACACATGAGGGTGATCTGACCAACCCCCCAACACCAGACACCCCCATCAGAGACCCCAATAGTAGGAAACCTTCCATCAGTCATCCCTGTAGGAAGCTAAAGAGCAGTCCAGCCAAAATAGTGAAAGAAATGACTGCTTCCTCACTGCCTCAGACAGATATAACTTAATAGAAAGCTAAGCCCACACAAAAACTTTACACTCCACCAGATACTTTTATCTGTAAGGCCTCTATTGACTTCAAAGAGAAATGGCTTTTAGTAGTCATCAATAACTTCCAGTCAGTCAGATGTCTGGATTGATTATTTTCAGTTCCCTTCACGCTTGAATGGATCTCAAATTTCCTGCTGAAAAACTAATCACGCTGTTTGTAAACATCTAGGAATTAAGTGCTTTATTTCTTCCTCTCAGCAGAAAGCACTCAACTGCTTTTGATGTGGTCATGAGTGTCAATTATAGCAGGATAGGACTAAAGCTATTCTTTTTGAATTGAATAAAAGTCTTGCAGATCAAAGGATATGAGTGGGTTTAAAATCATGTGATGTTGGTTTGGCTTTCTATTAAGATACAAATGCTACTTTCTAGAAATCTGTCTGAGGTAGCAGATATTAGGCAAAGGTGAGTGAGAAACCAGTGATTTGTTTTCACTGTTTTTGCCCGGACAGGGGGTGGGGGGAAGGGCACTGCTCTCTGCTTTGGGTGGGGGAAGGTTCTCTACTACTAGGGGAACTCGTCTGATAGGGTGGCAGGCTTTGCATTGTGGAGGTGGAGGGAGGAGAGGGGGCCCTCTGATGGACTTTAGGGGGCACCTACCTTAAATACTAAACCCCTGGCCCACTCACATTCCCAACTGGGAAATACTTGTATCAATCCACACCCACGCGAATCCTGGCCCAGAAGACCAGAAAATCTGGTGCCCAGCCCATTAATAGGATTCAAATGGGTCATTTTGACCTATTTGCGTCCTCCCACTGGTGTGGTCATTGAACCTTGATGCCGCCGTCAGCACAGGACTGGACCATCGGAAAGGGTGCTGATCCAGTTTTCATAGAATCATAGAATTCACAGTGCAGAAGGAGGCCATTTGGCCCATCGAGTCTGCACCGACCCTACTTAAGCCCACAACTCCACCCAATCCACGTGACCCCCATCTAACCTTTTGGACACTAAGGGGCAAGTTAGCATGGCCAATCCACCTAACCTGCACATCTTTGGACTGTGGGAGGAAACCGGAGCACCCCGGAGGAGAAAAGGCAAATTCTACACAGTCGCCCGAGGCCAGAATTGAACCCGGGACTCTGGAGCGGTGAGACAGCAGTGCTAACCACTGTGCCACCGTGCTGCCCATTTCTCCCTGATGCTGAATTCTACGTCACATTGGGAACTCTGCTACCGGTGGGAGGTAGTGGAGAATCCAGCCTAAAGACCGGAACTTTACGCTTCCCCACAGTGACATGAACAGTGCAGTGGGGTGGGTCCATTGGTTAATATCGGTACTTTAGCTGTTTTTCAGGAGTCCACTCAGCTGAGGAAGGTTGGATGGACTCTGGCAGTTTAAGCTGTGAGTCGGAGAAGAGAGAGAGAATGGAAAACCTTGGACTGGATTCTCTGGTCGCTGACGCCAAAATCGTGTTTGCTGACTGGCCGGAGAATCCGAATTCCTGATCAAATTAGGGGCAGCGCTGCTGTCGCGATGCATTGCCCACTCCAAAGCGGCATACTTGCGCCACGTATCGACGGCCTCAGGACGTTTCCTGAGGCCCGCCCCAGATGCTCCGCCCTTGGCCGGCTGAATTCCAGACAGCGTGAGACACATGTGGTCTCACCCGTCAGAACTCGGCACAGTTGGGGGAGGGCCGATCCGTGGGCAGGGGGGACTTTATTCGGGGCTGGGGGCACTGTGGGTGGGGTGGTCTGGGGCGTGCGAGCTGGCCGCAGTGGGGGACTATTTCGCGGGTTGGGTCTGCAAGTGGCCGGTGGCATGTAGCACAGTGTGGCCGCTGCAGGCCGCCACCGTGCGCATGGACTGCTGTGGACCCGGCAATTCTCCGGGCATAATCTGCAGCTAGAGTCCAGTGCTCTATGCTGCGTCCTGCTAGCCCCCAGCAAAATGGGAAATCGGTGGCCGTTTGGCGCCATTTGTTCAGGCGTAAAACATCACCGCTTCTACGCTGGCGTGGGGACATAGCCCCACAATCGGAGAATCCAGCCCCTTGTGTTGTGGCATTGTGACAGGAATGGTTGTTGCAGGTTCCGGGGTTTAGGTGTTTTAGTAAGCTCAGAGAAGGGGGCAAAAGAGGGGGAGGTGTGGCGCTGCTCGTCAAGGACAGTATTACGGTGGCGGAAAGGATGCTAGATGGGGACTCTTCTTCTGAGGTAGTATGGGCTGAGGTTAGAAACAGGAAAGGAGAGGTCACCCTGTTGGGAGTTTTCTATAGGCCACCTAATAGTTCTAGGGATGTAGAGGAAAGGATGGCGAAGATGATTCTGGAAAAGAGCGAAAGTAACAGGGTAGTTGTTATGGGAGACTTTAACTTTCCAAATATTGACTGGAAAAGATATAGTTCGAGTACATTAGATGGGTCATTCTTTGTACAATGTGTGCAGGAGGGTTTCCTGACACAATATGTTGACAGGCCAACAAGAGGCGAGGCCACATTGGATTTGGTTTTGGGTAATGAACCAGGCCAGGTGTTAGATCTGGAGGTAGGTGAGCACTTTGGAAACAGTGACCACAATTCGGTGACCTTTACGTTAGTGATGGAAAGGGATAAGTATACCCCGCAGTGCAAGAGTTATAGCTGGGGGAAGGGCAATTATGATGCCATTAGACATGACTTAGGATGTATTGGTTGGAGAAGTAGGCTGCAAGGGTTGGGCACACTGGATATGTGGAGCTTGTTCAAGGAACAGCTATTGCATGTTCTTGATAAGTACGTACCAGTCAGGCAGGGAGGAAGGGGTCGAGCGAGGGAACCGTGGTTTACCAAAGAAGTGGAATCTCTTGTTAAGAGGAAGAAGGAGGCCTATGTGAAGATGAGGCGTGAAGTTTCAGTTGGGGCGCTTGATAGTTACAAGGAAGCGAGGAAGGATCTAAAGAGAGAGCTGAGACGAGCAAGGAGGGGACATGAGAAGTCTTTGGCAGGTAGGATCAAGGAAAACCCAAAAGCTTTCTATAGGTATGTCAGAAATAAAAGAATGACTAGGGTAAGAGTAGGGCCAGTCAAGGACAGTGGTGGGAAGTTGTGTGTGGAGGCTGAGGAGATAAGCGAGATACTAAATGAATACTTTTCGTCAGTATTCACTCAAGAAAAAGATAATATTGTGGAGGAGAATGCTGAGACCAAGGTATTAGAATAGATGGCATTGAGGTGCGTAGGGAAGAAGTGTTGGCAATTCTGGACAAGGTGAAAATAGATAAGTCCCCGGGGCCGGATGGGATTTATCCTAGGATTCTCTGGGAAGCCAGGGAAGAGATTGCTGAGCCTTTGGCTTTGATTTTTAGGTCATCATTGGCTACAGGAATAGTGCCAGAGGACTGGAGGATAGCAAATGTGGTCCCTTTGTTCAAGAAGGGGAGTAGAGATAACCCCGGTAACTATAGGCCGGTGAGCCTAACGTCTGTGGTGGGTAAAGTCTTGGAGAGGATTATAAAAGATACGATTTATAATCACCTAGATAGGAATAATATGATTAGGGACAGTCAGCATGGTTTTGTGAAGGGTAGGTCATGCCTCACAAACCTTATCGAGTTCTTTGAGAAGGTGACTGAACAGGTAGACGAGGGTAGAGCAGTTGATGTGGTGTATATGGATTTCAGTAAAGCGTTTGATAAGGTTCCCCACGGTCGGCTATTGCAGAAAATACGGAGGCTGGGGATTGCGGGTGATTTAGAGATGTGGATCAGAAATTGGCTAGTTGAAAGAAGACAGAGAGTGGTAGTTGATGGGAAATGTTCAGAATGGAGTTCAGTTACGAGTGGCGTACCACAAGGATCTGTTCTGGGGCCGTTGCTGTTTGTCATTTTTATAAATGACCTAGAGGAGGGCGCAGAAGGATGGGTGAGTAAATTTGCAGACGACACTAAAGTCGGTGGAGTTGTAGACAGTGCGGAAGGATGTTGCAGGTTACAGAGGGACATAGATAAGCTGCAGAGCTGGGCTGAGAGGTGGCAAATGGAGTTTAATGTGGAGAAGTGTGAGGTGATTCACTTTGGAAAGAATAACAGGAATGCGGAATATTTGGCTAATGGTAATATTCTTGGTAGTGTGGATGAGCAGAGGGATCTCGGTGTCCATGTACATAGATCCCTGAAAGTTGCCACCCAGGTTGATAGGGTTGTGAAGAAGGCCTATGGTGTGTTGGCCTTTATTGGTAGAGGGATTGAGTTCCGGAGCCATGAGGTCATGTTGCAGTTGTACAAAACTCTAGTACGGCCGCATTTGGAGTATTGCGTACAGTTCTGGTCGCCTCATTATAGGAAGGACGTGGAAGCTTTGGAACGGGTGCAGAGGAGATTTACCAGGATGTTGCCTGGTATGGAGGGAAAATCTTATGAGGAAAGGCTGATGGACTTGAGGTTGTTTTCGTTAGAGAGAAGAAGGTTAAGAGGTGACTTAATAGAGGCATACAAAATGATCAGAGGGTTAGATAGGGTGGACAGCGAGAGCCTTCTCCCGCGGATGGAGGTGGCTAGCACGAGGGGACATAGCCTTAAATTGAGGGGTAATAGATATAGGACAGAGGTCAGAGGTGGGTTTTTTACGCAAAGAGTGGTGAGGCCGTGGAATGCCCTACCTGCAACAGTAGTGAACTCGCCAACATTGAGGGCATTTAAAAATTTATTGGATAAGCATATGGATGATAAGGGCATAGTGTAGGTTAGATGGCCTTTAGATTTTTTCCATGTCGGTGCAACATCGAGGGCCGAAGGGCCTGTACTGCGCTGTATCGTTCTATGTTCTATGTTCTATGTTGTGGCCCAATTTAGTGTTGCAGTAGCATCAGGGCTCCAATGTGAGCTTTCTAGTAAGTTAGAGCTGCTGCTTTCTGCACATCTCTGAGGCAGCAGGTGCAAGGACTAGAGAATTACAGAGGCATAGAGAATCTAGTGTGCAGCCCGTTAATTAGATGCAAATGGGCCAATTTGACCCATTTTCATCCTCCCATTGGCACGAGGCACAAACCCCGATGCCGTTGCCAGTGAGCGACCAGAACATCTGAATCGGATCGGTGGACATCGCTCCCATTTTCCCCCAACACTGGATTATCTGCTGCACGGGGAACTCCGCTACCAGCGGCGGGCAGCGGAGACTCCAGCCCAACATTTGTTTTAACTATATCATTTCTCTTGATTTCACTGTTCACGTTGTGACATAGAACATCACTGGACATTAGTGACATTGGAAATGGCAGAGAACAGGTTTTTATTCTGCTGAAAAGTGATGTTAACACGGCTGTAATTTATAAAGCTCTTTTGAAACCTATATGAATGCCTCATGTTTCGAATTCCATGGTCACATTAGCACTGAAAGTGGTTGGAAAAAAACAAATTATATTACCTTCTATGTTTCAGTTCTTTAGTCAAAAAAAAGTAAGAATGTAGATTAGATTGCCACAGTTTCTTTTGGCAAAGTAGGGAAGAACATGCCAACAGCAGGAATTTAGGAACACAAGAGTCTTGACAAGGCGTTGGATTGTCATCTGTGATTATGTTTCAATATCAATGCTTGTGCTCAGTGGCTATACAGATCTGTCGGATGATTAGCAGTGGGAGAACTGTAAAGATAAATTCTCTGGAAGTGGGCATTATTGGCATGGCCTGCATTTACTTACCCAACAGTTCAAAAGCAGTTCGAGATAAGCAATAAATGTTGGCCCAGCCAGCATCGCCCAGATCCAATCAATAACAAAAATCTAGACCAGTTACATCCTTGAAAAAACACCGATAAATTTGTCAAACGGGATTTTCTCTTAGCAAAAGCATCTTGTCTTGCTCAAATCTATCCTTTTCTAAGTGCAGTGTTCAGATTTTCTTAATAGTAAGTTCCAGCATCTTCCTAACAACTGATTATCAGCTAACAGGCCCATAGTTCACTGCTTTCTCTCTCCCTCATGTGTTTAAAAAGTGGTCTAACATGATGTGTTATCAGTGTTACACCTGGTGCACCTGGACCGATTCAGCGACTGTTGAGGGCTAGCATCGGCGCCACGTTAAACCCAATCGATTCCAAAGAGAAATGGTGCCGGATTCGCGATTAACACTCAGATAAACCAAAAGAATGTGACTGTCTCCTGGAACAAAGTTCCGAGGTAACTCTCCCCCTCCCTGATGCTGTACAATATTCACAACTCAGCAAATCTGAGTCAAAGTTGCCTAAACTACAGATCATTTTTGAAACGATGGCTGTCTGGGATTGAGGTGCATTCCACAGATTTGCACATGTTGCAGTCATGACAGAGCACCAGCCCTGCCATTTCTGTCCAGTTAATCGGTTACACTGATAAATTAATAGAAAGTTGCACTCCCCTAGAGAGGTTTAAAACCTCTCTGTTTATATATAGAGCTTCTGATGGCTCGCTATCTAGCTCAGCTTTCTGCTGCAGTAATTATCACCAATTGGAGGAAACTATTTTCATCTAATTGACAGATGACTGCCACTTCAGGCAGCTCTCTGTTTAACTGGGCTATTACACTAACAATGACTGAAAGCAAGAACCAACACTTAATCTGAATTAACATTTCGGAAAGGTTTCCAGAACTTACCAGCTGAACCAAATTCACAACACATCACTCAATCTACACCCCAGTCAGGCATAGGGCGTAATTCAGCCGACTCAAGTTAAAGTTCACTGAGCGACGCATTTAGCAGGGTATTTCTCCGTGACTGTAGCACTGAGAAACATCCTGCTATCCAATGGCACTTTCCCGTTTTTGTGGCCAAGGGGAGATTCTCTCTGTCTAGGCTGCACTTAGAGGGATTTCCTGCTGGTGAGCCTTTCAGGGGGCCATTTTGGAAGGCTACCCCAATCTTCCTCCCCCCCTTCAAATCCCTCATGCTCCTTTGACCCCATCCCATCCTTGGGTAGGCCCCCGGGAAACCCCCCTCATCCCCTCTACCTGGCAAGGACCCCAGACCCGACCACTGGCAGTTGGAACTTGGCACCTATCAGTACCCCTGGCACCCTGGAGGTGCCACCTGGGTACCTTGGCAGTGTCAGGGGGAGTGCCAGACTGACACCCTACTGTGTCCCCGACCACCCAGGTGTCTCCAATGACCTGGGAGATACCTCCCCCAGGTGGCATTGACTGGTCCACATTTGTGGAGATCATGCCGGGTGGAGCAAGTTGGGTGTTTTGTGTGAGCTTTCGCATGTGGCGCAGAACCCGAGGGGCTCACCAGCTGCTCACCCATTGCCCCTGGATCCGAGCTGGGCACAATGGGGTTGCTGAATCGCACCCATAGTCTCACATCTGTATGCCCCTTTCTCTCTGATTTAGGAGGCATAAACCTGTTGAAGGGCTTTGGAGAGGAATGTGACTGGAGACAAGACAAAAGTTTACCAGAGATATTGAGGATGGTTATTTTGAATAGATGGTGATGAGAGTAATTTTATGAGGGTCAGTATCTGAGGAGAAGTAGCAGTTTACAATATCAACTAGCAGGAGGGTCAGGTCGATGTTTGGGCAGTTAGCATTTTTGTGGAAATATGGTGAAGAGAGCAGCAGGTGGGTCACATGGACAAGATGAACTCAAAAGGAGACAGACAATGGAGAAGGATGCAAAGTTAGTGCTGAGGCAAGGGCATCATTGGGGAAATATTGGTTTGGTGAGCAAGGGAGGAATGTGACAGACAGCCAAATGGATGGTCTGTCCAACCCGAGCACAGAAGCCGCACGGTAGCATGGTGGTTAGCATAAATGCTTCACAGCTCCAGGGTCCCAGGTTCAATTCCCGGCTGGGTCACTGTCTGTGCGGAGTCTGCACGTCCTCCCCGTGTGTGCGTGGGTTTCCTCCGGGTGCTCCGGTTTCCTCCCACAGTCCAAAGATGTGCGGGTTAGGTGGATTGGCCATGCTAAATTGCCCATAGTGTCCTAAAAAGTAAGGTTAAGGGAGGGGGGGTTGTTGAGTTACGGGTATAGGGTGGATATGTGGGTTTGAGTAGGGTGATCATGGCTTGGCACAACATCGAGGGCCGAAGGGCAGGTTCTGTGCTGTACTGTTCTATTCTATAAGCTAAGTCAACCTGAAGCTAAGCAGGAACAGATAGAGGTTGAGCATGATAGCCAAGAAAAGGTAACCTAAAAACTTGAAGTGAGTGCAGCAGTGTAGACCAGGGGAGCAGTGCAGTTCTGATGTCAGAGGAATCCAGAATCAAATTTGAGCAGAACTCCAGACATCGCAGAGAGCCCAATAAAAACACAGCACAAGCAGGGACATGTGCTGCATAAAGGTAGCTTTCAACTTGTCATTTGAACTTGATTTTTGACTAAAATGCACCTTCTATTCGGAGCAGGAAATCTTAAACAGTGTCGAAGAGGAAATTAGGCAGAATAGGGAACGAGATGGTCACAGATAGAGTTGCAAAGGAGAGAACCTCAACAGTCAGGAAATTCCAGCCCAGAGACCATCTTGAGAGACCTAACCTTGAGAGAAGCACATCGAGAAATGGGTGCATTGGTTGAACCACCCTGCTTTTCTAGTTGAGTAAAACAACAGGCTGATATAGTAGGAAAAACAGGGCGGTATCAGAATGCAAAATACAAAAATGTAATTTGTAAAGTGACAGGAATACTGGGGGTTGGCGGGGGGGGGGGGGGGGGGGGGGTGAATTTTCTACGCTCCCGACAGCGTGCCTCCTGGCTGTGGGTTGGCATTCCCTGTTAGCCGCCGGCAAGATCTTCTGGTTCTGCTGCTTTTCGTGGGCTTTCCCGCTGAATCCATCCTGTGACAGGGGTTTACTTTAGAACATAAGAACTAGGAGCAGGAGTAGGCCATCTGGCGCCTCGAGCCTGCTCCGCCATTCAATGAGATAATGGCTGATCTTTTCTGGACTCAGCTCCACTTTCCGGCCTGAACACCATAACCCTTAATCCCTTTATTCTTCAAAAAACTATCTATCTTTACCTTAAAAACATGTAATGAAGGAGCCTCAACTGCTTCACTGGGCAAGGAATTCCATAGATTCACAACCCTTTGGGTGAAGATGTTCCTCCTAAACTCAGTCCTAAATCTACTTCCCCTGATTTTGAGGCTATGTCCCCTAGTTCTGCTTTCACCCGCCAGTGGAAACAACCTGCCCGCATCTATCCTATCTATTCCCATCATAATTTTAAATGTTTCTATAAGATCCCCCCTCATCCTTCTAAATTCCAACGAGTACAGTCCCAGTCTACTGAACCTCTCCTCATAATCTAACCCCTTCAGCTCTGGGATTAACCTAGTGAATCCCCTCTGCACACCCTCCAGTGCCAGTATGTCCTTTCTCAAGTAAGGAGACCAAAACTGAACACAATACTCCAGGTGTGGCCTCACTAACACCTTATACAATTGCAACATAACCTCCCTAGTCTTAAACTCCATCCATCTAGCAATGAAGGACAAAATTCCATTTGCCTTCTTAATCACCTGTTGCACCTGTAAACCAACTTTCTGTGACTCATGCACTAGCACACCCAGGTCTCTCTGCACAGCGGCATGCTTTAATATTTTATTGTTTAAATAATAATCCCTTTTGCTGTTATTCCTACCAAAATGGATAACCTCACATTTGTCAACATTGTATTCCATCTGCCAGACTCTAGCCCATTCACTTAACCTATCCAAATCCCTCTGCAGACTTCCAGTATCCTCTGCACTTTTCGCTTTACCACTCATCTTAGTGTCATCTTCAAACTTGGACACATTGCCCTTGGTCCCCAACTCCAAATCATCTATGTAAATTGTGAACAATTGTGGGCCCAACACGGATCCCTGGGGGACACCACTAGCTACTGATTGCCAACCAGAGAAACACCCATTAATCCCCACTCTTTGCTTTCTATTAATTAACCAATCCTCTATCCATGCTACTACTTTACCCTTAATGCCATGCATCTTTATCTTATGCAGCAACCTTTTGTGTGGCACCTTGTCAAAGGCTTTCTGGAAATCCAGATATACCACATCCATTGGCTCCCCGTTATCTACTGCACTGGTAATGTCTTCAGAAAATTCCACTTAATTAGTTAGGCACGACCTGCCCTTTATGAACCCATGCTGCGTCTGCCCAATGGGACAATTTCTATCCAGATGCCGCGCTATTTCTTCCTTGATGATAGATTCCAGCATCTTCCCTACTACCGAAGTTAAGCTCACTGGCCTATAATTTCCCGCTCTCTGCCTACCTCCTTTTTTAAACAGTGGTGTCACGTTTGCTAATTTCCAATCCACCGGGACCACCCCAGAGTCTAATGAATTTTGGTAAATCATCTTTAGTGCATCTGCAATTTCCCTAGCCATTTCTTTTAGCACTCTGGGATGCATTCCATCAGGGCCAGGAGATTGTCTATCTTTAGCCCCATTAGCTTGCCCATCACTACCTCCTTAGTGATAACAATTCTCTCAAGGTCCTTACCTGCCATAGCCTCATTTCTATCAGTCGCTGGCATGTTATTTGTGTCTTCCACTGTGAAGACCGACCCAAAAAACCTGTTCAGTTCCTCAGCCATTTCCTCATCTCCCATTATTAAAACTCCCTTCTCATCCTCTAAAGGACCAATATTTACCTTAGCCACTCTTTTTTGTTTTATATATTTGTAAAAACTTTTGCTGTCTGTTTTTATATTCTGAGCAAGTTTACTCTCATACTCTATCTAACTCTTCTTTATAGCTTTTTTAGTAGCTTTCTGTTGCCCCCTAAAGATTTCTCAGTCCTCTAGTCTCCCACCAATCTTTGCCACTTTATATGCTTTTTCCTTCAATTTGATACTCTCCCTTATTTCCTTAGATATCCACGGTCGATTTTCCCTCTTTCTACCGTCCTTCCTTTTTGTTGGTATAAACCTTTGCTGAGCACTGTGAAAAATCGCTTGGAAGGTTCTCCACTGTTCCTCAACTGTTTCACCATAAAGTCTTTGCTCCCAGTCTACCTTAGCTAGTTCTTCTCTCATCCCATTGTAATCTCCTTTGTTTAAACACAAAACACTAGTATTTGATTTTACTTTCTCACCCTCCATCTGTATTTTAAATTCCACCATATTGTGATCGCTCCTTCCGAGAGGATCCCTAACTATGAGATCATGAATCAATCCTGTCTCATTACACAGGACAAGATCTAGGACCGCTTGTTCCCTCGTAGGTTCCATTACATACTTTAACCATGTTTCAGTAATGGCCACTAAATCATAGTCATTCACGATGATTTGTGCCATCAACTCATTTACCATTGCCATTGGTTGGAAGAGAAGATCCCACTGGCGAAAACGGACAGAAACTCCCCTCCCCCAGTACTGTCTCTGTGATATTTTACAGAGTGCACCAGAGGAATGCAAGTAAAAGTGGACCAGATCGAAAGACAGTGTCTTGGATTTCGTTGTGCATTCCATTTCTGCAAAGACTCCGAACACAAGCTGCCGGTTTCTTTGCTCCCAGTGGTAAAGCAACCGGTGCAGCAGTTTGGTCTCCTGGAATAATAATGATCACAAAACAGGAGGAATTTTCCCCTTGGGTCGTTCCTTAGCGGGAAAATACTACGAGTGCTTTACATTCAGCACATTGCAAGCACCCCTCAGACGGCAACGTCTAAGCATTTATTGCATGACATTTACACATAAATTAAAGCAAGGTTTCAATGCACGGACGCTTCATAGTGCAGCAAACTGTTTTGGTAGTTCAGGAAAAGTTTATTAAAGGTACTGCACACAATCCAGTTTAATAAGTCGATTTCCACGGGTTTGCCTCGACATCAATTAAAGATGTGTCTGCTGAAGTACAGGTACTAATAATTACAACTAAACTGTAATTTTGTAGAGGCTTTAACATATTAAAAGATTCCAAAGTGCTTCACAAGAACGTTTTCAAACTAAATTTGGCACTGAGCCATTTAAGGGCAAATGATCAAAAGTTTGGTAAATGGGTTTCGCCTTCACAACCCAAAGATGTGCAAGGTAGGTGGATTGAACACACTAAATTGCCCCTTAATTGGAAAAAATTAATTGGGTACTCTAAATTTTTTAAAACAAAGTTTGGTAAAAGAGGTAGGGTGGGATTCTCCGTCCCTGGATGGCCGGACCATGTGACCCGATGGGATGGCGAATCAGCCATCGGGAGAAGATCGGGATCGGCTCCCAGACGCGATGCTCTGACCCGCCATGTCCACTGGTGGCGTGAATGAGGTCCGTGATGCGTGGCGGCAGGGGGATGTAAATAAATGCAAATGGATCTTAATGACCTATTTGCATTTATTTCGAGGGCCCAGAGCCCTATGCTCCGGCCTCCCATGGTTCTCCAGTCTCCGCAGCCGGGAATCACATGGGCACGGATTACTTGTGGTCTCTACCAGCCTGGCCCTGGTGTAGTGTTTTAGAAAGTAGGTCAATGGAGATCACGTGATATGAGCGTGGGAGAGGATGTGTTTTTGCGAGCCCCAGCCTCTGCTCGTAGTGTCATCTTTTTTTCAAATTTAGAGAACCCAATTCATTTTTTCCAATTAAGGGCAATTTAGCGTGGCCAATCCACCTAGCCTGCACATCTCTCGGTTCTGGGGGTGAAACCCACGCAAACACGGGGAGAATGTGCAAACTCCACATGGACAATGACCCAGAGCCGGGATCGAACCTGGGACCTCGGCACCGTGAGGCATCAGTGCTAACCACAATGCCACTGCGCTGCCCCTTTATCCTGAAATTTACTCTGTGGTCCTTCAATAATCCTGATTGTTACTCCCTCTTTATCTTGTTGTTGGCACTTTATTGCTGTCTTTTTTCCTGTCGGGGTGTGCAAAATGCCAGCTTGATTGCCTGTGCTGTTGATTATCCTCACCCTGTGTTAGGATAATTTTGCATCAATTATAGGAAGTGTGAGTTGTGTACAGTTTTACTCCTGGTCATTGTCTCTAATAACCCTTATGGTTGGGGGAAGGGAGTGACTTTCGCCTTGTTTATGATGACGACGAGTGGAGATGGGTTCGGTGAAAGGTGGGTGGATATGGTGGGTCGGGTTAGTTCAATCAATATGGAAATTGAGGATAGCCCCCAACCCACCCGTTAGAGATAATCCATTTCACATTTTTCTTTTGGATTTGCATATTTTTTGATTTAAGAATCCGTGTCTTCATCCTTCTTTGGCCTGGGCAGAGTCTGTATCATGGAGAGGACTAGGTTCCTTCTGTCTCTTCCTTGAGGTTGAATATTTTGTTCCGTACATTTGGATCTCTCTTTGTGTTTCTCCCCATGGCTTTTGTGGTGGTCGGGTTGTTGAGGAGGGAGGTTCCTCTGGATGTTCTTTCTGCGACAGAGGTCTCTTTGAGCTAGGCTGGGTGTCCCCCTCTCTCGGGGTTCTCTTCTTTTTATTCAGGTGAGTATTGTGGTGGCTTTTATCCTGGTTTGGCGCGGTAGTTTGATGGGTGAGGGTTTCAGTATTTGTGCCAGGGAGGAGGGAGTCAGCCTCCCCTCTCCCCCCCCCCCCCTCCCCTCCCCAGGACATCTAATAAATAATAATAATCTTTTATTGTCACAAGTAGGCTTACATTAACACTGCAATGAAGTTACTGTGAAAAGCCCCTAGTCACCACATTCCGGCATCTGTTCGAGTACACAGAGGGAGAGTTCAGAATTCTCAGCTGGCACGGGAATTGAACCCACGCTGCTGGCCTTGTTCTGCACCACAAACCAGCTGTATAGCCCACTGAGCTAAACCAGCCCTTTGGGTGGCCTGATGATTCCTCCTCTTCTCGGTTGGGAGCCCCCCTCTCGGCTGGGGCTGGAATAATTATCCTTTTGTGGTGTGTTGTTCTGGATGGGGTTGAAAAGGTGCAGGGTTTTCTGGGGTGTGCCGGAGGCCGGGGGGAGAGGGGGGGGGGGGCGGTGGGACAGGCCAGCCCCGGTGCTGTGGCTGTTATCCTGTTGCCCCTCGGGACTCAGGTTCTCCCCCTTCAAGGGTGCGCGGAAGGGCTTCCTGGGAGGCTGGGTTTTGTTTCCTTGTGGTGCACAGGGACCTGGGGATGAGTCAGGTTCTGTGCCTTGGTGGATATCCTGTGGTTCCCCCTTTAGTGTTGGGACACCCTTTGGTTTATTGAGTGGCCTGTTCTCCTCCTCACTGGTGAGTGTTGTCATCTGGTGGGATAGCCTGGGTGGGTCTGTTTTTTTCGCTCTTCCTTCCTTTCTTTTCTACTTTGGGAGGCCCTGCGGGCTTGACCATAGTCTGAACATCTTGCCACTGTTGCCGGTTCTCTCTTCCTTTTCTTTCTTTATAATTGTGGTTCTGCCTTGGGCCTTGCTTTGGGGGTTTTGTTGCATTTTGTCGTGTGTATGTAACTCCTCATGCATCTGGGGCCGACCCAACCTCTCCCCATATGACAATCCTGCCATTCCAGGGATCAGTCTGGTGAAAATTTGCTGCAGTCCCTCTATGACAAAAACTGCACACAATTCTCCAGGTGTGGTCTCACCAAGGTCCTGTACAGATGTAGTAAGACATCCTATTTCATTAAAAGACAACAGCCCACTTGCCTTCCTAACTGCGTTTTGAACCTGTCCGCTTGTTTTCAATGACTGCTGTACAAAGATACCAAGATTCCTCAGTATGTCAACATTACCCAATCTATCACTATTTTAATAATGTTCTGCCATTCTGTTTCTCCTACTGAAGTGGATAAAATCATACCTGTCCACATTATACTGCACCCGCCATGTATTTGCCCACTCACTCAACTTTTCCAAATCACCTTGAAGCTTCTCAACATCCTCCTCGCCACTTATATTTTCACCAAGTTTCATGTCATCAGCAAACTTGGAAATATTACATTTGGTTCCTTCGTCCAAATTATTGATGTATATTGTGAATAACTGGGGCCAAGCACTGATCCATATGATATCCCAACCATCACTGCCTGCCCCTCTGAAAAAGAGCCGTTTATTCCTATTATCCGTTTCTTGTCCGCTAAACAATTCTTAATACATGCCTAATAATAATAAGAATCTTTATTAGTGTTACAAGTAGGCTTACATTAACACTGCAATGAAGTTACTGTGAAAATCCCCCAGTCGCCTGTTCAGGGACACAGAGGGAGAATTCAGAATGTCCAAATTACCTAACAGCACATCTTTTGGGACTTGTGGGAGGAAACTGGAGCACCCGGAGGAAACCCAGGCAGACACAGGGAGAACGTGCAGATTCCGCACAGACAGTGACTCAAGCGGGAATCGAACCTGGGGCCCTGGCACTGTGAAGCAACACTGCTAACCACTGTGCTACTGTGCTGCCCTACATATCACCCCAATCCCGTGTGCTTTTATTTTGCACAGGAGCCGGGCGGGATTCTCCCATTCGGCGGCTGAGTGTCCACGCCGTCGGAAACGCTGTCGCGCTTCACGACGGCGTGAACGGGCTGCTGGGAATACCGATTCTTCCCCTACGGGGGCCAGCATGGCGCTGGAGCGGTTCACGCTGCTCCAGCCTCCCATCTCGGCATGAACTGTGCGCTGCGGGATCCGCGCATGCGCAGTAGCGTCAGCGCCAACCCGCGCATGCGTGGTGGCCACCCCTCAAAGTGCCGGCACCGACGCAACATGGCATGGGAGTTCAGGGGCCGGCGCAGAAGAAAATAGGCCTAGGGAGCAAGAGGCCGGCCCGCTGATTGGTGCGCCCCGATCGTGGGCCAGGCCCCATCGGAGGCCCCCCCCCCTCTCCCCCCACCAGGTCGGAGCTCCCCTCCACCACCCACAGGCTGCCCCTTGACCTTGCGCGCAGAGTTCCCGCCGGCTGCGACCAGGTGTGGACGGCGCCGGTGGCACTCTGCCTTTTTAGAGCGGCCGCTCGGCCCATCCAGGCTGGTGAATCGGCGGCCGAGCCGCGTAGAGCGGCCCGCAACTGCCGCCGCGCCAAACACGCCAGAGCCAATGGCGCCGATTCGCCGCTCTGCGGAGAATTACGACGCCCCGGCGTCGGGGCGGCGTGGCCCAGTTTCACGGATTCCCTGGCCCAGCCCTGAAAACGCAAATACACTGCATTCATGCGTTCTCTCTCACCTATTCCACTAGTTACAGTCACAAAAAACTCCAATAGGTTTACATGATTTCCCTTTCATAAATCCATGTTGACTGGTCTGTAATTCCGTTTTCTCACCCGCCCGTTACTTTTTTAAATTGTGGAGTTACATTTGCCAGCCTCCAATCTGCCAGGACTGTTCCAAAGTCTACAAAGTTTGAAGCTTGACAACCAACGCAGCCACTATTTTCATTGTCACCTCATTTATCACCCTGGGCTGTAGATTATTAGGCCTTGGGATTTATCAGCATTCAGTCCCATTAACTGGTTCAGCACTTTTAAAAAGAAATAATACTAATTTCCTTCAATTCCTCCTTTTCACTAGACCCTTGGTTCCCTAGAAATTGGGTAAGTTATTTTTGTCTTCCTCTCCTATTTCTGACTATAAAGGACCGACATTTGTCTTCACTAATCTTTTTCCTTTTACATGATTATCAAAGTCTTTACAGTCCGCTTCTATGTTCCTTGCAAGTTTACTCTAATACTCTATTTTTACCCTCTTAATCTATCTCTTGGCCCTCGTTTGCTGAATTCTGAACTGCTCTCAATCTTCAGGTTTGCTACTTTTTCTAGCAATTTTGTATGACTCCAGTTTGGACCGAATATTATCCTTTTTTTTAAGCCATAGTTGGGCTTCTTTTCACGTCATATCTCTGTGCCAGAAAGGAACGTATAACAGTAGCAATGTATGCGTTCAATCGCTAAATATTAGCGAAGCCACCATCATGTTTTTAATGAAGGATGCGAAAAATGGAAAAAAGAGTGCCATTTTGGGCAGATGAAGCATCGGGAATGACCACACTATCGAAGCTCCCCCCTCCCTCTTCCCCGATGCCTCACTTAGTATCATATCGTGCACTGAGGAGCTCTGCTCACCTGCTGGGGGGTCCTCAAACTGCTGCAACCCACCTTATATGGGCAAGGCACCCACAGGTCCAATCCCCAGTTCTGGAAAAATGCCACCTGGGCACCTTGGCACTGCCAGCCTGGCACCTTGACTATCAGGGTGGCACCCAGGTAGCACTGCCAGGGTCTCAGCTGGCAGTGCCAAGGTACCTGGGTGGCATCAGGAGTGCCAGGCTGCCAACCTGCCCACAGGCCAATCCACCCAGGGACCTCCAATCGCACAGGAAACCACCCCAATAGGATATGAAACTAAATACGGTGTCGGGGAGCAGTTCCCACCAAGGCCTGAAAAAAATAACAGAGTTCTGTTCAATAGTGGGGT
Organism: Scyliorhinus canicula; assembly: GCF_902713615.1. Taxonomy (NCBI): domain Eukaryota; kingdom Metazoa; phylum Chordata; class Chondrichthyes; order Carcharhiniformes; family Scyliorhinidae; genus Scyliorhinus; species Scyliorhinus canicula. Next base: position 223,229,932 of record NC_052148.1, on the reverse strand, counting down.
TGATCCCGGCGCTTCACCTGCATCCAATCGCATGGGAGATCTCTCCCCTCCCCTAAGTGCCATTTCACCTGGTCCCCATTTGTAGAGACCAGTACGAAACGGCGCCTGGCTGGGGTCTTCCCGGTGAGGCTGATAGATATCTGGGGCTGGTTAGTTCTGATGTGCAGGGCAGGGTTCAAATCGCAACATCTCGCGAAATCTCATGGGGCGTAATGAGCGATGGGAATCCCAGAAGGGGCCTCTTGTAGGATTTACCGGCTGCGTCCCATCCCGATTCTGACGGGACACAGCCTATAAATCGTGTCCAAAGTTCCCCAATCTATCTTACCCATTCCACACCTCTTACTTTTGTAGTTTCCTTTGCTTCGATTTAGGACCCTAGTTTCAGGTCGGACTAGGTCACCTTCCATCTAGTGAAAAGTTTGATCATGTTATGGTCACTCTTCCTTAAATTACTCCACACAATAAACTTATTAATTAACTCCTTCTCATTGTATAATACCAAATCTAAGGTGGCATGTTCCCTAGTTAGTTTACCAACATACTGGTCTAAAGTACCATCTCGCATACACTCCAGGAATTCACCCATCACAGTATTATTGCTAATTTGGTTTGTCTGGTCTATATTTAGATTAAAGTCATCCATGATTGCTGTAGCCCCCTTGCTAAATTCCATTTATTGTCACCCCTTACCTTGCCACTAGTGTTGAGAGACCTATAATCCACTCCCACTAATATTTTCCACCCCTTGTAGCTTTTTAGCTTCACCCTTGTAGATGGTACCTCTTGTAAATGGTGCACACTGCTGCTGCTGTGCGTCAATGGCGGACAGAATGAATGTTTCAATCAAGTGGGTTGCTTTGTCTTGGATGGTGTCAAGCTTCTTGAGTGTCATTGGAGCTGCACTCATCCAGGCAAGTGAAGAGTATTCCATCCTAGTAGATAGTGGGCAGGCTTTGGGAAGTCAGGAAGTGAGTTACTCACCGCAGGATTCCTAATCGCAGACCTGCTCTTGTAACTACAGTATTTAAATGGTTAGCCTAGTTCAGTTTCTGGCTGTGGTAACTCCCAGGATGTTGACAGTGGGGGATTCAGCAATGGCAATGCCTTTGGCTGTCGAGGAGCAATTGATGGATTCTCTCTTGTTGGAGATGGTCATTGCCTGACACTTGTGTGGTGCAAATATTACTTGCCTCTTGTAAGCCCAAGATGAAACAAAATAAGGGGTATATTATACATACCAAGCAAAACCAAGACCAAGTGTAATAACTTGAGAGAGGAAGCGGAGAGGAAAATAAAGACTGGCAAATAGAGAATATGAGATAAGAATGGCAGTTAACATAAAAAGGAACCTGAAAACGTTCTACTGGCATGCAAATAGTAAGTATGGGATGGGTGTATCCTATTAGGGATAAGGAGGGAATAATATATGCTAAAGGTGCAGGGCAAGGTGAGAATAGTGAATGAGTATTTTCTACCGGTGTTTACTAAAGAAGAAGATGCTGACAAAATACCAATAGAAATAGAGATTGTAGCAGCAATGGATCATGTTAAAATTGATTGAATGTACTGAAGACGGTACCTCTGCTGAGGGTGGATATGTTACCTGGTCTGGATGGCAGGAAGTTCTATGGAGATAGAAGAAAGAGTTGTAATAATCTTTCAATCTTTCCTAAATATGTCAGATGATCGGGGACTGGCAACTGCAATACCCTTATTCAAGAAAGGGTGAGCATATTTCCAGTCACCACAGGCCAGGCAGTTTAGCGTTGCTGGTGGGTAAGGTTTTAGAAGTAATAATTAAGGGAAAAAATCAACAGGCATTTGGAGAGCTTTGTGTGAAATGAAGCGAGCTAACACCATTTTTTAAAGGCAGAATGTGCTTGACTAATTTAATTGCAATAATTGATGTAACAGAGAAGGTTGATGAAGGCAATGTAATGGATATTTTTCTATAGGGATTTTAAATAAGTGCTTGACAAAATACTACATAAAAGGCTGGATCATAAAATTGAGGCTCATGGAGTAGGAGAGTCAGTCAGCTTGGTTGAAAAATTTGGCTGAAGAACAGAAAACAGGGAGCCATGATAAATCATTATTTTTCAGACTGGGGGATGGTAGACAGTAGTGTTCCACAGGGCTCGGTGCTACAAAACTGTTCTTTGATATATATAAATGACTTTGATATTGTTATACAAAGTAAAAATTCAAAACTTGGCCATGATATTAAACCTGGAAGTGTGGAGGTATTAAAACCAATCAACTGCATCAGCACATAGATAGGTTAGCAGAATGACAAGTGGAGCTTAATAAATAGAGGGAAGTGAGAAGTTGATGCATTTTGACAGAAAGGACAGGGAGAGGCATTATGGACTTAACAGATGCGTAGAGACAGAGGGACGGGTTTGATTATCCTAGATCTTTGAAGGCGGCAGCACATGTTGAGAGAGTAATCCGCAAAGGATATGGAATCTGGGGCTTCACAAGTTGAGGTATTGAGTAGTGAAGCAAGGAAAGTATGCTGAACCTTTAGAAAATGGTTGTGTCCAGTTTTTGGGAAGGCCGTGAGGGTTTTGAAGATTCAGACAAGATTTAATTAACATAATACAATAAGACGTAGGAGCAGAAGCAGGCCATTTGGCCCATCAAATCTGATCTGTCAATCAATTAGATCATGACTGATATGGTAATCCTCAACTTCACTTTCCCGCCTTATATCCATAACCCTTGATTCCCTTATTGATTAAAATTATGTCTTTCTCAGAATGGTTCGAGGGATGAGGACCTATATAGCACCTTTAACATAATGAGATGTCCCAAGCTGATTTACAGGAGCATTGTACAGGAGTTTGACTGAGTCAAGTGAGGATATATTAGGCCAGATGATCAAAGGCTTGGCCAAAAAAGGGGTTTTAATGAGTGACTTAAAGGAAGAAATTTGTTTGAGAGGCAGAGAGGTATAGGAAGGGAAGTCCAGAGCTTAGGTCCCAGATAACTGAAGACAAGAGCAGCAATGGAGAAGCATTGGGGATGCTGGGACAGAAATAGATGAACTGAGGTATCGCAGAGGGTTGGGAAGCTGGAGAAGGTCAAAGAGATCAGGAGGGTCATGGCCATGGAGAGATTTAAAAACAGGGATAAGAATTCTAACTCAAGACATTACTTGGCAAGGATCAGGAGCCAGTGTAGGTCAGTCATGATAAGGGAATAGAACTCATTGCGAGTTAAGACAGAGTTTTCGATAATGTGCTTATAGAAGATAGAATGTAGGAGGCCAGCAAGGAGTGTGCTGGTACAGTATGGAGAGAATGTAGACATGAATGACGGTTTCAGCAACTGATGAAGGAACAATATTGCAAAGGCAGAAATAGGAGATCTCAGTAATAGCATGAATATGAGTTTGGAAGTTCAATTTTGCGATTAAATGTCCGACTAAGCTTGTGAACAGAATGGCTTAATCTCAGACTGCCAGGGAAAGCCAGTGGCTATGGAACAGAGCAGGAACCGAAAGCAATGTCTAAGTCTACCCAATATTTGAGCAATGAAGAAACCTGTTGCATCATGGAAACAAGTGTCATCTTGACATATCCAAGAGAAAAGGTTTTTTAAAGTTCTTTTTCATTTTCAGGATTTGGGTGTCACTGGTTAGGTCAGCATTTATTGTCCATCCCTAGTTACCATTCAGAAGGTGGTGGTGAGTTGTCTTCTTGAACCGCTGCAGTCCATGTAGTGTAGGTATACCCACTGTGCTAATAGCGAGGGACTCCAGGATTTTGACCCAGCGACAGTGAAGGAACGGCAATATATTTCCAAGCTGGGGTGGTGAATGACTTGGAGGGGAACCTCCAATTGGTGGGGTTCCCAGGTATCTGCTGCTCTTGTCTCTTAGATGGTACTGATCATAGGTTTGGAAGGTGCTTTCTAAGGAACCTTGGAACCTACAGTGTATCTTGTAGATGGTACACACGGCTGCCACTGTTCGTCAGTGATGGAGGGATTGAATATTTGTGGAAGGAGCAGAAAGCAAGCGGGCTGCTTTGTCCTGGATGGTGTCGAGCGTCTTGAATTTTGTTGGAGCTGCACTGATCCAGGCAAGTGGAGATTATTTAATTACACTCCTGACTTGTGCCTTGTAGATGGTGGACAGGCTTTGTGGGGGGGCCCGGGGGGGGGGGGGGGGGGGGGGGGGGGGGGTCGGGGTCCAGGATTAAGTTACTCGCCGTAGGATTCCTAGTCTTTATTCTGCCCTGGTAGCCACAATATTAAAGTGGCTAGTCCAGTTCAGCTTCTGATCAATGGTAACCCCCCAGGATGTTGATCGTGGGGGATTCAGCGATGGTAATGCCATTGAGTGTCAAGGGTAAGTGGCTAGAACCCTCCCTTGCCGGAGCTGATCATTGCCTAGCACTTGTGCGGCACAAATGTAACATGCCACTCAGCCCAAACCTGGATATTGTCCAGGTCTTGCTGCATTTGAACAAGAACTGCTTCATTATCTGAGGAGTCGCGAAAGATGCTGAACATTGTGCAGTCATCAGCAAACATCTTCACTTCTGACCTTACAATGGAAGGGAAGTCATTGATGAAGCAGTTGAAGATGGCATAGGACACTACCCTGAGGAACGCCTGCAATGATGTCACGGAGCTGAGATGATTGACCTCCAATCGCCACAACCATCTTCTTTGTTGCAAAGTATGACTCCAACTAGTGGAGAGTTTGCCCTCTGATTCCCATTAACTCCAGTTTTGCTGGGGTTCCATAATGCCATACATGATCAAATGTTGCCTTGATGTCAACGACAGTCACTCTCACCTCACCGTTGGCATTCAGCTCTTTTGTCCATGTTTGAACCAAGGCTGCAATGAGGTCAGGAGCTGAGTGACCCTGGCAGAACCCAAACTGAGCGTTCATGAGCAGGTTATTGCTGAGTCAGTGCCGCTTGATAGCACTGCTGATGACTCCCTCCATCGCTTTGTTGATGATGGAGAGTAGACTGATAGGGCAGTAATTGGCTTGGTTGGATTTGTCCTGTTTCTTGTGTACAAGACACACCAAGGCAATTTTCCACATTGCTGGGTTGATGCCAGTGTTGCACATGGACTGGAATCTTGACCAAGGGTGCGGCAAGTTCTGGAGCACACGTCTTCAGTACTATTGCTGGAAAATTGTCAGGACCCATCACCTTTGCACAGTTGTTTCTTGATATCACATGGAGTGAATCATATTAGCTGTAAACTTGCATGTGATGCTGGGGACCTCCAGAGGATTACTGAATCCCCCCACCATTAACATTTTGGGGGTTACCATGGACCAGAAATCTAATTGGATTAGCCATATAAATACTGTGACTGCAAGACTAGGTCATCGGGTAGGGATGCTGTCGTGAGTAACTCATCTCCTGACTGTACAAAGCCTACCCATCATTTACAAGGCACAGGTCAGGAGTATGATGGAATGCACTCCAGTTGCCTGGTTAAGTGCAGTTCCAATAATACCCACGACGTTCAACACCATCCAAGATAGAATAACCTGACTGAATGGCACCCCATTCACAATAAGAAATATTCACTCCTTCCACTGCCAAAGCACAGTGACAGCAGTCTGGACCATCTACAAGATGCACTACAAGATACAACAGCAACTCACAAACACTCTTTCGACAACACCCTCAAAACTTGCAACCTTTCCCATGTGGAAGAAAAGGGACAAGGACGGAATGCAAGGAAACATCACCTGCAAGTTCCCCTCCAGGTAAATCACCATCCTGACTTGGAAATATATCGCCGCTCCTTCGCTGATCAAGATCCTGGAACTCACTCTTCACGCCACTGTGGGTGTATTTAAACAACATGTCTGCAACTGTTCACCACCACCTTCAGAAGGGCAATTAGGGATGGGCAAAAAATGAAACACCCACATTCCATGAAATAATAATAAAAAAGGATTACCAATTTGCGTTAGCACCCAAGTCAAATTAAACCCTCACTTTGTCATGTGCTGGGATGGATTCTCCGCACCCCGACGCTGAAATCGCGTTCAGCTACGGGGCAGAGAATCTTTTTTCCCGCACGAAATCGGGACCGGTGTCGGTTCCGCAATACTCCACCTCCCGAAAAGTAACGTACTCGGGAAGTACGCCGCGCCAAGTATCTACCGCCTCAGGCCATTGCCTGAGACCCGCTCTTCTATTCTCCGTCCCCGACCGGCCGAATTCACGACGGCATATTTCTAATGTGGTCCTGCCATTCTGGAAACTCGCGAGTCCACGGCCGCTACTGTCAGGGGCGGGCCGATCGGAGGGCACTGGGGGCTATGTGTGCAGGTGGTCCGGTCGGGCGAGCGGCTGATCAGGGGCACTATTGCAGCGGTCCAGGTCTGAGTCCGTCATGGAGCACAGCACGGCCGCTGGAGACACTGCTGTGCACTTGTGCGGCCTCTGACCTGGAAGTGCAGGGTCTGTATCGGCAGTTGGAGCTGCAAGCTCCACAACAGCTGCCTGCTAGCCCCTTGCAAGGCTGTGAATCTGTGGCCTTTTGATCCCAGTTTTCCTGGCGTAAAAGACCACAGTTCTCATGACAGCGTGGGGACATAGTCCCGAAAACGGAGAATCCAGCCCCATATTTCTTATTTATTTTACTAATTACAAATCACAATTGAAACAGGATTCATAAAGTCCTTCCTCTCCCAGAGAAGAATTTATAAGCATTCACATTAGTGGGACCACATGTTAGATACAAACCTCTTTGTTCTACTGTGAAACTCTGCTGCTAGTTGCATTTGCTACAAAATAATTTTCTTTTCTACTGCTTCAATGTGAAAGCATCGACAACTTAAGTTATGTTAATGAATCGTTATTCATGGAGTAGTTATCGGTGTGAGATTGTGGGCAGAAGTATTCACTCCAGAGGCTAAGTATGGTGGCGGGTGGGAAAGATAGTGTGGAACCTGCTGCCCGTCATGGTGCATTTCTCCACCAAGTTGTCTGCTTTTTAGCTCCGTATATATGCAGAAACATGAAACACGTTGTTTCTCTTGGCGGGGTGCACTGGCATTCGTCCACCCTGCTGTTACCACGTCGGATCATATTTCCGGACACTATACTTGAACCGCACCCAAGCACTCATCACTCTCTACAGCTCAGGACTGGTCTTGGCAAGCAACGGAACGGCCCTGGAAGACACAAGCCGAAGTTCAGAGACCAGGCAAGGAGAACACTTCTCGATGGAGTGGAGGAATAGCAGGACATACATTTCCCTCATGATAGGAGAAGGAGGTCCACCAACCTCACCACGCCGGTTTGGGAGCAGGTCGCCGGGCGGTCAGCACCAACGCTCCTCAGAAGAAGGCCGCCATCCAGTGCAGGGAGAGAATGGATGATCTCATCTGCTGCATCAGGGCAAATTCACCTTCTGCTCTCAACTTACTCTCACAAGCCCATCACGCAGTTGCTGGGTTACAATTTACAGGGATCTCACATGAACAGGTGAACTTCTCCTGCATAACATCATCCACAGCAACAGGGAGACATTCCAGAATGGAGGAGGGATTCCTGAGCTCAGGCCACTCAGAATATGTGAAGAGCGGGCGTCAGAGCTGGCCAGAGAGGACCAGGAACGTGCAGGCGCCAAAGGTGAGACCAGCATCTTCCAAGCCAGCTAGGATCCATTAACATCTCATCAGGCACCTGCCAAAACTGTGATTGCTTTGTAATGTTGGTGGCGATACAACCAATCGCCAACTCTCTTTAACAGGCATCAGGAAGAGGCCCATTGGCAGTCAACCCTTCAACTCCAGCCCCCACACCAGTTGAGAATCCTGAGGACCTAAAGATATGGGTCACAGGCCTCACTCACACCCTCCACCAGCGCAGAGACACACACATCTCAATAGGACCAAGTTCCAGAGCAGGTTCGGTATCACCATCTGGTGACCACAGTACAGACATGGGTCCCTCCTAGACAGAGGCAGTGACACCAAGCTCACCAGCACTCAGGGGAATATTGGAGGCCAGGCTCATGTTCAGTCCGAGTCGGATGATGAGCATGCGCACTCAGCCCTTTTAGAGATGTTGGAGCTGCAAAGATAGACACAGGAACATCAGGCAGCATTGTCAATGGCGTCAACAGATTGCAACAGACGATGGAAAAGTTTGCCGCTTTTGGTCTGATGTCATTGTGCCGATATGCCAGCGTTCAGAATTTTGTACCTGATCCGTGCCAGGACTTGCACTCCATTACTTTAGCCTTGGTGGGATCCGCCAGTTTCTAGGCAAAGAGGGGCAAGGCATCTTACCCTCAGACCACAGGCAGGAGGGTGTAGCAGTCAGCAGGCTCCCTCCACCCCTGCTCTGGATAATGGAATGCACCAAAATGCAGAAGCAGAGTAAGAAAAATTAAGAAATACTAAGCACTCAAAGGTGGCACGGTTATTCACAATCTGTACATAATTTCACAGAAGTAAATAAAGTTTGTTTTGGTAAGCTTCTCATCTGTTCTATGCTCTTCTATCTGAAGATGCACTCCATGGTCAGTTCAGTGAAGAGATGCCCCTCGTCCTGGCAGATGTCCCATTATGTGCCTCAGTATGTGGTGTCTCGTTACAGCGCTTGACTGGCCTCTGCACAGCATCAACGTGATTGAAGCCTCCGGCTCTAAGAACATGGTGGTTGGACAAGGCATTTCTTAGGGCTGCTTCAGAGGATGATGGAATGTTGCTTCGTGAGTTTAGAAGCTGCAGACTGCTTTAGCCGCCTGATGCTTCTGCACTCAAGAGTACTCAATGTTGATCTTGGAGGTTTGAATTTTGACATGCTCTTATGCGCTCCTGGTGGCCTGCAGCGATATCCGTGTGTCCATCTAAACATTGCTTCCAATAATAGTCCCCACCTTCCCATCTGCATGATGCAGAGCTATGGATCTCGCTGACACACGCTGAGCCTCGCTTTTCCTGCTAGAGGGCTGAAACTATGTGAGATTGGAGGTGTTTGTAAAGGCCACAGATGCAGCAGTTTGGCATGGGAGGATCCTGTGCTGGGCCAGAAGGTGTGACTAGTAAACATTAACCATGTGCCAACTCTCAGATAATCAATCAACATGGTTCTTTGCTCATTATGTGATGTGTCTCGTTTCCTTGTGAATATGTGGTGCCACATACGGATATTCCAGTGAATGAAAATGTAGAGGCCGCAAGTGGGATCATGATAAAGCTCCAGTACATCTGATTTGATTTGATTTAATTATTGTCACATGTACTGAAGTACAGTGAAAAGTATTTTTCTGCGGCCAAGGAAACGTGCACAGTAGGTACATAGTGGACAAAACAAAAATGATGTGTTCTGTTTGTCATCAAACCTTGTATTTAATGTCTATAAGGAGTGTCAGTATGTTCAGACCCACAGATGCCAAGGCTAGGCTGTACGGTAACTTGAGAAACTCCACACGGAGTCATGGCCATGAGTGCTTGACAGCGGTTCGACTATGCTTCTGCTGAAGTTTCAAATCTACTGTCAGGTGACCTAAAGTACAGGTTTTCACCCATTGCTGAGAGTGGCGTCCTTTTTAAAAAATATATTTTTATTCTACATTTTCACATTTTCTTCCGAATTTACACCCCACCAACAAACAGTAAACGGTAAGGAATACAATGTCAATCCCCTTAACACAACAATCCCATCCTCCCAAATAATGGCCCACCTGACAATACAAGCATCAAATAAAATAAACCCTCCCAAGGTGGGAAAAGAGAAAGGGAAAAAGAAAAAGGAATCCGGAATCGCCTATGGTCACCATTGACCTATACAGTTCACCCCCCAACCCACCCCCCTAATACTCAATGCTATCCAATCTCCGAAAGAGTACCGTGAATGATACCCATGAATTGTAGACACCCCCCATTCACCCTCCCAGACTCCTCCCATTCCCACTCCCAGACTCCTCCCCTCCACTTCCTCTTGCAAGCTTCTCCCCCCGACCTCGGTTCCTTCCCCCAACTTTTCACCCCGACTAGACTCACCAAAACCTGTTCTACCAGGTTCTGATGGTTGAATCCCCTTCCCCCACCTCATTCCCCTTCACTGGCCGGCTTAAACCGGCCAGTGTGGAGGCCCCCGCCCGGGTCTCCTTCCCCCTTGCCCGGTCCCAGAAAAACCAAAAAATTCCCTTTAGCACACAACCCCAGCATACAGACCCAAGCCCCAAAGAACCATCATTGCAAATGAAAGTCCCATCTCTTCCCTTGTCCAAATATATACAGCGTCGACTCATTAATACATACACCAACACACAGTGAAAAAATAAAGTTACATGAGGCTACATCAGTACACGACCATTTCTCAATTCTGCCACAGTCCTTCTGCCTTTGTAAACTCCTCTGCTGCTTCCGCTGTCCCAAAATAAAAGTCCTTGGATTTGTAGGTCACCCTCAATTTAGCTGGATATACTATGCCGCACTGCACCTTGCTGATGTACAGTGCCTACTTGGGGCTGTTTAGCACAAGGCTAAATCGCTGGCTTTGAAAGCAGACCAAGGCAGGCCAGCAGCATGGTTCGATTCCCGTACCAGCCTCCCCGAACAGGCGCCGGAATGTGGCGACTAGGGGCTTTTCACAGTAACTTCATTTGAAGCCTACTTGTGACAATAAGCGATTTTCATTTTTCATTTCATTACTTCACCCGGCTGAAGGCAGCCCGCCTCCTCGCCAGCTCCACCGTAAAGTACTGTTATATACATATACCAGCTCCAGCCCACTGCACCACCCGCTTCTGCTTTGCCCAGCACAGGATTTTCTCCTTCATGCTATACCTACAGAAACACAGAGTTACTACTCACGGCAGCTCACTCACCGTTGGTATAGGCCTCCACGTCCTATGAGTCAGATCCAGTTCATATCGGGAGGAATCGTCCCCCTCCCCCAATGGCTTCGCCAATATCATGGCAAAATACTCCGTCGGCCTCGGGCCTTCCACCCCTTCGGGCAGACCCACGATCCTCAGATTCTGTCGCCTGGATCTGTTTTCCAGGTCTTCCATTTTGGCTCGCAGACCCTTGTTGGTCTCTGTCACCTTCAGCAACTCGTTCCTCATCGAGGTGAGTTGATCACTGTGCTGTGATGATACGTCTTCCATTTCCTTCAGTGTCTCACCTTGCTCCCGCACCTCCGCCGCTGCGCTTGATACCGCCGCCCTCATCGGGGCAATCGCCTCCTCCACCAGCGCTTTCAATATCGCCCCCGTCTCCTTCCTCATCGCTTCCATGTGCTTTGTGAACTGTTTTTCGGGTTCCACAGCCATCACCGTGGTCATTTCTTCTACTGTGAGCGATGCGGCCTCCCCTGGTGCCCCAGCCTCCGCTTTCCTTACAGTTCATGCGCTGACTTTTCCACTCACCGGCGGACTTTTGTTAACCCCTTTTTTCACGCCCGTTTTTCTCCCAAACTTGGACATTTCTCCTCCCTGTGCCATCTTACAGCCTTTTCAGCCTCCGTTGCCCCCAGGACCGGAGGTTAAAACTCCGAAATTCCTCTTCCCGAGCGGGAGCCCTTCAGTGTGCGGCTGCCTCCCGCCCGCCGTCACAAGGAAGTCTGGAGAGTGGAGGCCTTAAGATAGATTTCATGCTGGGACTAAATATGAGAGTGAGGCCTGACCACATGTCTTTCATTAATGATTTCCTGTGCGGCGATAACATTGTGCGAATTCAGATTGGATTGCAGACACCAAGGCGAGAATATAAATGCAATGTTGGCTGCTTCATCCAGGATGCACTTGTGCTTATCTCTGCAGAAACAATGAACAGAAGCATGCCACGTTTACCATCCAGGCACAAACTAAGGAGTCATTGTGAAACCCAGGGGTTGCTTTCATCATAGACATTTCAACCGCACATCATCCCTTGGAGCGCCGGTACTGCCTTAAGGATCACTGGTCGGGCTCCACCCCAGCACCACAAATGCCACAGGCATGACAGGACTTTCACACAGGGACTTGGATCTGAGTGAGTGCTGGCAGATGATTGAAGCCTCAGTCAAAGGACTGTAAAACTAAACCTTTTGGATTACACGGCAGCCCCAACTTGCATTGATGTAGTGACTGTATTTGGGGGACTTTCGAAGCCTGCACCTGCCAGCTGCAAGGTTCAGAGGTCTTTAGACTGTTAGGCACTGATACACGTTGCTCCTTTTCAGGTGGATCCTTCTGACACTTGGGATTTTCTATGAGAGGGAGAAAGAGTCTTTGGAAGCCAATCCAAAAAATAGCCCCATTTGGGTGTGGGCTCTCGCAAGGATGCACAACATGAGTTCATTTTTTTTTTTTTTTTAATTTAGTGTATCCAATTCATTTTTTCCAATTAAGGGGCAATTTAGTGTGGCCAATCTACCTAGCCTGCAAATCTTTGGGTTGTGGGGGCGAAACCCACGCAAACACGGGGAGAATGTGCAAACTCCACACAGACAGTGACCCAGAGCCGGGATCGAACCTGGGACCTCGGCGCCGTGAGGCTGCAGGGCTAACCCACTGCGCCACCGTGCTGCCCACAACATGAGTTCATGACATAAATTGGGCATTTGATGTTCCGAACATTTCTCAGGTGTGCCTTTCTCTTCATGTGGTAAAATAGAATTAGTAGCGTGCCCCTTCAATCGGCCCACAAGTGCAGTAGTCAACTCCACCCACAAGCCCCAGTGCCCTCCCCAGGCAATTTGTGAACAGTTTTGGCCCCCTTATCTAAGGAAAGATATGCCGCTAATGAAGGCAGTCCAGAGAAATTTTATTAGGTTGATCCCCGTATGGAGTGATTTCCTTATAAGCACAGGTTGAGTAGGTTGGGCCTGTACTCATTGGAATTTAGAAGTGAGAGGTGACCTTATTGAGACATAAAGGATCCTCTGGGGGCTTGACAGGCTAGATGGTGAGAGCTTGTTCCCCTTATGGGAGAGTCTAGGACCAGAGGTCATAATCTCAGAGTAAAGAGTAAGGGGTTGCCTATTTAAGACAGAGATGAGGAGGAATTTCTTCTCTCAGAGGGCAGTGAATCTGTGCAATTGTTTGCCACAGAGGGCTGTAGAAGCTGTCCTTCGGTATGCTCAAGGCTGAGACAGACCGATTTTTAATCAGTAAGGGAATCAAGGATTATGGGGATAAGGCAGGAAAGTGGAGTTGAGGATTATCATATCAGGTCAGTCATGGTCGCAATAAATGGTGGAGCACACTCGACTGGCCGAATAGCTTAATTGTGTTCCTTCGCCTTTCTGGTCGCCATTGCTTCTTTTCAACTGCATCCTTTGATTAGCTTGAAAATGGCGGGGCTGAGGTTTTTAGTCCCTCACGACAATCCCCACCCCCCTCCCCCCTCCAGTCATGTGTATTTATGCTCTCCTAATCAGTCATTCCCCAACCTCCCAGTCTTATATCTGCAGCCAATCTTTCACCCAGGCTCCATAGCCACAATTCTTCACTCCACCTCCTGTCAAGCTTTCATCTTCCAGCCCATTTCTTGCTTCTGTCTTATCTCACCACTCCACATCCACTTAAATCCCTGCCCTCCAACAACTCTCTCCCCCCTCACCCCCACAAGCAGCCTTGGCATGGAGTTGGAGCAATTGCAACTGCAGCTCAGTGAAAGGTAGGCGAGTGCTACATACACAAATCTCAAGGTCGGTCAAATTTTCCCATTCTGCCCACCGTGACCCTTACCGCTGTGGAATTGGTAAATCCTACCCTGTTTTTTAAAAAGTTTTAAAACCCAGGGCAGCACGATGGAACAGTGGTTAGCATTGCTGCCTCACGGCGCCGAGGTCCCAGGTTCGATCCCGGCTCTGGGTCACTGTCCGTGTGGAGTTTGCACATTCTCCCTGTGTTTGCAAGGGGTTTTGCACCCACAACCCAAAAGATGTGCAGGGTAGGTGGATTGGCCACGCTAAATTGCCCCTTAACTTGAAAAAATGAATTGGGTACACTAAATTTATTTTTTAAAAAAGGTTTAGAAACCCTAATTACCAAATTTCACTTGTTTTGCATTAAAACATTGAAACATGGTTTATGTTCACCAGCAAGTGACATTTGCAATGCTGGTTTAACTTTAGTGACAAATCTTTAACCCTGCTGGATTAAAAAATTACAACTGGGTTGATCGTTGCTCAGCTAATAACTTGGTGTAAGACAGACAAAGATGAACATATGGCATGCGATAAAGGATACAATATTTTTGACAAGAGATTTGACTTTTCTGTGCATTCCTGGGAGTTGTATTATTCTTACGCACCACTAGGTTTTAGCTAGGTAAGATGATATTCTGCAGCTCCTTTCGTTTTCCTGAAGTGAGTTGTCACAGCTGTCGGTAAAAAAAGAGATAAAATTTCCCTTCATCCACATTGAGAATAACTTGTATTTGCACCGCCATTAGTTTGAATACTGGGTTAATCTGCAGTTATTTATCCCTCTTTTCTGCAGTCATTACTGCAGAATTTGTGTTTAGATTTGCTACGCTGACTGGGTGGTGGGATCCGGCACCGCCGAAAGGGACGGTGTGGGTGAGCAACTTAGCGGAGTTTTTGCACCTGGAAAGGATAACATTTGCTTTTCGTGGTGCAGATAAGGGGTTCTTCCCGAGGTGGAGGTTGTTCATTGCCTTCTTTAAAGATTGGTAACACGTCAGTGGACGGGGGTGATGTATGGGGGGCAGTTCTTCTGCGGGGGGGATTCTTTTCTTTTGCGACTACATTTAGAAAACTGGGCAGAGGGAGTGGGCTGGGACAAAGGACTTTCGGTATTTGGAGAGTGATTTGTGAAGGATGTCAATTGGTGGTGTTTTTTTCTTTTGTTGCACATAATTGAAAATGCCGCGAATAAAAATATTTTAAAAAATGATTTGCTGCACTGATAATTCTGTTGAAAATAAGAGTCCAATGTGTGTCAAACAGGCAATTTGCTCTTTTGGTTTGATAACTAAAAACTACAAAGTCAAATCAGACAAGAACATTTAAATTTACACCTCATTTGTATGCAATGTTGTCTTTTGTTTTCGAAAATTTTTGTCAATCGATTTCCATGCCTGTAAACACAGAATTTTAGGAAACCAGAATGATGTCTTCAAAGAAGAATGGAAGGGACTGTGAGCATGTTGGATAGAGTGGATTTTCCTCCACTTGAGATGATCAAACATTTTTGAGAATTGCTCTTAATCACAGGGTTATCTAAATTAATACATTTAAACAGAACAAATTAGTACAGGGAAATGATTGCAAACATATGTACACACAGTGAAAGCTCAAGTGGTAGTATCTAATGCACTCTCTGGCAAAGCCAGATCCTTCGGTTCTGTTGCTCAAGCAATTCTTTACACTGTTTAATATACGAAGCAATGCTTTATCGTTGTTGGACCTTTATTTCAAAATCTCATAGCACTGATCCTTTACAAGAAGAAAAGGCAGAAAAAAAGGAGATCAGAAAAGGTTGTGGAATATGGGCTGGAATATTCCAATACCCGCGAGAGTCTACTCAAGATTATTGAAAAGCCGGCCAAGTTATAGACCCACAGAGAATAAAGATTGATATCTACAATCTTGAATTACATCAGAGCTGGATGGAGATGATTCATCCCTGGTGCTTCATCATAGACCGATTAAATAAGGTCAAAGAATGTGCAGTCAAGGGACAAGTGGCAGAATACATTGCTGGGTGGCTTTGAGACGAAGCAGCGAGTGGAAATAAAGGGTCATTAGAGTGACAGAAGGTGCAAAGTTGTGTTGCGCAAGGATCAGTGCTGGAGCCACTGCTGTTCACAATTTGCATTAACCACTTGGACATTTGAATCAAAAGTACTGTGTCTGAATTTACAGAT
The DNA here is from genome assembly GCF_902713615.1 of Scyliorhinus canicula. Lineage (NCBI taxonomy): Eukaryota > Metazoa > Chordata > Chondrichthyes > Carcharhiniformes > Scyliorhinidae > Scyliorhinus > Scyliorhinus canicula. The sequence goes on along the minus strand of NC_052148.1, from coordinate 223,214,097 downwards.
GGCACTAAATTGGATGGAGCAATCAATACTGAGGAGGCCTGCAATTAATTACAGCAGGCCATTAGGGGCAGCAGGGTAGCATGGTGGTTAGCATAAATGCTTCACAGCTCCAGGGTCCCAGGTTCGATTCCCGGCTGGGTCACTGTCTGTGTGGAGTCTGCACATCCTCCCCCTGTGTGCGTGGGTTTCCTCCGGGTGCTCCGGTTTCCTCCCACAGTCCAAAGATGTGCGGGTTAGGTGGATTGGCCACGCTAAATTGTCCGTAGTGTCCTAATAAAAGTAAGGTTAAGGGGGTGGGTTGTTGGGTTATGGGTATAGGGTGGATACGTGGGTTTGAGTAGGGTGATCATGGCTCGGCACAACGTTGAGGGCCGAAGGGCCTGTTCTGTGCTGTACTGTTCTATGTTCTATGTTCTATTAGTTAACCAGCAGAATGGGCAAATACATGGCAAATGAAGTTCAACACATAAATGTGGGGTAGAACTTTTTACGAGGAAGAATAGGAAGGTTACTTTACTTGGAAGGTGAAAGTCTGGAGCCACGACACCCTGGGCTACTGCATGGTCAATTTCAGCCCCACTTGACCTGGAGTCGCAACACAGGTGAAATTAGATTTGATTTAAAATTCCCGAGGTTCTTGGTTGAGCCTAGTTATCTACAGTCACCAGGTTTGTAACTTTAAAACACATCGGGCCCGATTCTCCGCCCCCCACGACGGGTCGGAGAATAGCGGGAGGGTCTTCCCGACATTTTTCCCGCCCTCCCGCTATTCTCCCCCCCCCCCGCCCAACTCCCGACACGAATCGCTGCTGCCGTTTTTTTACGGCCGGCAGCGATTCACAGCTGTTCGATGGGCCGAAGTCCCAGCCCTTTACGCTGTTTTTACGAACGGCAAACAGACCTGGTCTGGCCGTTCGTAAAAACGGCGGGAACAACTCGCTTTCTATAACCATGGCACCGATTGGCACGGCAGTACCACGGCCGTGCCAAGGGTTCCATGGGCCCGCGATCGGTGGGCACCGATCGCGGGCAGCGGGCCTGATGCCCGCGCACTATTTGTCCTTCCGCCGCCCCGCAGTATCCATTCGCGGGGCGGCTGAGGGGCATCCCGGCCCGCGCATGCGCGGGTTTCGCGCAAATACGCGATGACGTCATCCGCGCATGCGCGGGTTGGAGTCTTCCAATCCGAGCATGCGCGGCTGACGTCATATGACGCGTCAGCCGGCGCTAACTCCGGCAAGCGGGCTTAATGAAATTCGTTAAGCCCGTGATGCCGGAGCTTGCAGCGTCGGGCTGCTAGCCCCGACCGGGGACCAGAATCGGTTCCCGGTCGGGAAGGGGCGCGCTGGCGTCAAACCCGGGCGGGTTTGACGCCAGCCTTACGATTTCTCCCGTTTTGGGAGAATCGCGCCCATCATCTTTTATTATGTACAGTATTATAATTAAACTGACAGAAAATGTAACTGACTATCTACGACCTCTTTCCCAACTCCCTCTTCCTAACACTCCCCATTCTCTACACACACATACACACACAGGAAAGGGTGGTGTAAAGGGAAAGAACATATTCATAAATATATAAGGATAAGGATCTCTGTTGCACTGGAATGACTTTCAGTTCATGGCTGGGATTCTCTGAAATCCCGGCCAAGTGTTGACGGCAGTGTCAAAACCGGCGCGTGCAACGCCGGCGTCAACAGGCCTCTAGGCCCAGTCATTCTCCCCGTCCCCGGGGGGGGGGGGGGGGGGGCAAGAACAGAGCCGGAGTGCTGTGCGCTGCTCCGGTGCCGAAAGCCGGCCTGTCACGGCCGGCGCGGGCCCGCACATGCGTGCCACGCTCGTCTCCATGGGCAACATGGAGCTCTATAGGGGCCGGCGCAGAGGAACATAGACCCTCCCCCCGGAATTAGCACGCCGGCCGATCAGTTGCCCCCGATCGCGGGCCTGGCCAACGTGGAGGCCCCACCCCCCCCCCCCCCCCCCCCCCCCCCGGTGTTGGCTCCACCTGCCCCCCTTGCCCCCAGGACAGCCCCGCAGCCAGAACATCAAGGTCCCTACGGATAGGACCATATGCAAACGATGCCGGCGGGACTCGGCGGGCACTTGGCCCGTCGAGCATGCAGAATCGCCGTGGGGGCCAACGCGATTGCAAAGATATGCCAAGCACTCACTGCTTTCAGAACATTAGAGCAATTTGTTCACTTCAGCAAGCAGAAGAGAGAGAGTTGCTTTCACTTCCAAGGTCTAAACACTTCAGCTAAGTTCAATCAGAAAGCATCATGCAGGAACCAATCTCTGACCATTTTCAGGCAGAACACTGTTCCTGGCCAACACGCCAGTTGTCAGTTAACCAATCAAACCGACTCCCTCAAAACCTAGTTCCGAAAATCCTCTCAGTGCCGAAGAGTCTGGCTTCTCTTTTCCAAAATACAAAGCCTGGGAACACAATGTCCTGGTAAGCAAGTTGTTTCATCTTTGAATGTTCTTCTTAAAGTCACAACCTGATTATGTGTCCATGGACCAATACAGTCAAATACAATGAAAGAAATGGGACAAAGGAAATAAACAGTGAGACCTCTTACACAAGGTGGGATAAAGGAATGAAGGGATCTTGGAGTACAAATACACCAATCACAAAAATTGCAACACGGATCAGCAAGGTCATAAAATAAAGCCAAACCAAGAACGAGATTCATTTCTGGAGGGATAGAAATCAGCATTGAGTCTTGGTTAGACCACATTATAAAAAGGATAAAGAGGCACTGGAGAAGAGGCAGAAATGATTTACAAAAGTACATGGGTATACATATGAGCAAATTATTGACAGAGTGTCTTCTTTCTTGAAGCTGAGGGGTGACAGTAAAGGACTTGAAAATTATAAAATGTTTTGATAGAGTGGATGCAGGAAGAATATTCAACATGTTTCTACATAATTAGAAGTGATCAATATAAGATGTCACCAAGAAATCCAATAGGTAATTCAGAAGAAACCTCTTTACCCAAAGAGTGGTGAGACCGTAGAATTCCTGACCACAGAGAATGGGTTAAAGTGAACAGTATAGACGTATTTAATAGGAAGCTAGATAAGCATTTGCGGGAGAAGGAACACATTGGGTGGGATACTCTGACCCCCCACCGGGTCGGAGAATCTCGGGGGCGGGGGGGGGGGGGGGGGGGGGGGGCGGCGTGAATCCGCCCCGTCGCTCCGACACTGGCTGTCGTATTCTCCGGTGCCGGTTTTCGGGCGTAGTTTATGCCACGCCGGTCGAGGGCCGTTGGCAGCGACCCCCCCCCCCCCCCCCCCCCCCCCCCCGGGCAATTCTCCGGGCCCCAATGAGCCAAGCGACCGTCAGTTCCTGGTCAGTTCCTGGTCAGTTCCTGGTCGGTCCGCTGGCGTGAAATGGACATGGTCCCACACGGCGGGACCTGGCTGGTAGGCCGTCTAATGGAGACCTCGGGGGGGGGCGGGGGGGGGGATCTGGCGCTTGGGGTGACCTGGCCCGCGATCGTGGCCCACCGATCTGCGGGCATGCCAGTACTGTGGGGGCACTCCTTCCTTCCTCGCCGGCCTCTGTAGAGCTCTGCCATGGCCGGTCCGGAGAAGAACCCCCCTGTGCATGTGCAGGAACATGCCGGTCGGTCTGTGCATGTGCGGAACCACGCCGACGGTTCTGCGCATGTGCCAACTTTTGGTGGCCCTTCGGCGCCGGTTGGCGCAGCGCCAACCCATCCGGCGCCAGCCTAGCCACCGGATGTGCGGAGGATTCCGCAACTTCCGGTTGACCCGACGCCGGAGTGGCTTGCGTCGTTCTTGGTGCCGGCATCGTGCCAGCCTGCCAATTGTGGGAGAATCCTGCCCATGGTTATGATGGTAGCTTTATATGAAGAGAGCTAAGAGGCCTGACTGGAACATAAATGCCAATATTGCCTGGTTCAGCCAAATGGCATGATTTGGTTCTGTGTATCCTATGTAACTAAACTTTTGACTTAAACTTAACCAGAAAAACAAAGGAGGCCAGTATGTGACAAGGAGTAGGAACAGAGCATGTGACAACTCTTTGAAACTCTTAACTGTTCCCTTGAATTGATCAAACTGATAGTTGAAAATTATGGTTTACGATGTTCCACTGGAGCCCCTGTACCTCTGGGTGGAGCACCCTGAGGAACATTGTTTGGAGAATATTTAACACACTAGCATTCAGGTACAAATTTGGATGACATTCTTTTAAGGTTGGCTTAAGCTATTTTGGAGGAAAATTTCCTTCGATTATAGTAACACGATAAATAGGATGATTTCTTCTTGTAGTTATTTCTCAAAAAATAGTAAATATTTTATAACTTGCCTGGAAATATAAATGTTCCCACTGTTTGTACAAAGATAATATGCAACAGCAAGAAACATTTTTTTTCTTTATAACAACAATGTCATGTTTTGTAGTTTTCTTCATTCACTTCAAAAATACACTCATTGGCTGTGCAGCTTTCTGAGATATTCCTTTGTGAAAATACGATAAATATGTGAGTTATTTGTTTGTTCTTTCTGTCTATTTGTCATACTTTAGCTAAAAGTCCTTGATGCTGACAGAATAGCTATGAAATAGTCTGTGATCCCAGAACAGAAACCAGAGAATTGATCTGATTGACGACAAAATTGGGAGCGCTGCAAGTCGGATGCATTCATCTCGCCATCTAACTCTCTGTACCTGTTGGAAAAGGCTCTGTGCCAAAAGGGAAGTCGGCCATTTGCAGAAGTGGAAGGCTATTCCGTTTCATTGGAACTCGCTTCTCTTCCAAACAAAACACAACCATTCAAATAGTTGTAATTTTATGTTAATACATGCTACATGCAGCTTTGCCTTCCAGAAGAACAGAAACTTGATGGGTTAAAAGTTTTTCAGAATCTCACACAATATGAAAAGCTGGAAATTCCTGAAGTCGGCTCGAAGACTAAATTTCCTGATTCCCGCATTTCAGCTGAGCTAAAAGCAAATTACTGCGGATGCTGGAATCTGAACCCCCCCCCAGAAAATACTGGACAATCTTAGCAGGTCTGGCAGCATCTGTGGAGAGAGAACGGAGCTAACGTTTCTAGTCTTGTCAAAGCCACCATGCCTATGGGCTTTGACAACGAGTCATCCAGACGCGAAATGTTAGCTCCCTTTTCTCTCCACAGATGCTGTCAGACCTGCTGAGATTTTCCAGTATTTTCTGTTTTTGTTTCAGCTAAGCTTCTTGCTTGATAGAATCAAGAAGAAAAACATTTGATCCACGGTGCTGGTTCTGGCATTTTGAAGGAATTGCCCAATTAGTTTCCCTTTCCAGCTCTTTCCACATTGTCTTCAATATGCTCCCCTTATCGTATTTATCCAATTACCTTTTGACAGTTACCAGTGAACCTGCTTCCACCATCCCTTCAGGGATTCCCAATCATACTGATTCACTTGCCTAACACTTGGAAATCAAGGTAACATGGCCACTTGAAGGCATAGGCTAAATGTGGGATAAATATATATTTTTTTAATAAACATTTTATTGAGGTATTTTCGGTATAATAGCAACAGCAAAATAAACAATATACATGAAACATAAACATAGTGCAAAAGCCATTTACCGCACATACAAGTCCCACCCTTATTGACCCCCTCCTCTAATCTAAACTACTCCCCACCCCTTCCCCCTATCTGCTGACGATTAATTTTCTGCAAAGAAGTCGACAAACAGCTGCCACCTCCGAGTGAACCCTAACAGTGACCATCTCAAGGCGAACTTGATTTTCTCCAAACAAAGAAAGCTAGCCATGTCCGATAGCCAGGTCTCCGACTTTGGGGGCTTTGAGTCCCTCCAAGCTAATAGTAGCTGTCTCCAGGCTACCAGGGAAGCAAAGGCCAGAACGTCTGCCTCTTTCTCCTGGATTCACGGGTCTTCTGACATCCCGAAAATCGCCACCTCTAGACTCGGCGCCACCCTTGTCTTTAACACAGTGGACATGACGTCTGCAAACGACTGCCAAAATTTCCTAAGCTTTGGACATGTCCAAAACATGTGGACTGGTTCGCCAGTCCTCCCACACATTTTGCGCACCCGTCCACAACCCCAAAGAATCTGCTCATCTGGGCCACTGTCATGTGAGCCCGGTGAACAACCTTGAATTGTATCAGGCTGAGCCTGGTGCATGTTGTGGATGCTTTGACTCTACTCAACACGTCCGCCCACAGACCATGCTCTATCTCACCTCCCAGCTCCTCCTCCCACTTGCGCTTCAGCTCCTCGGTCTGCATCTCCTCCGACCCCATAAGCTCCTTATAAATGTCCGAGACGCTCCCTGCTCCTACCCACAGTCTGGAAACTACCCTGTCCTGAATCCCCCTTAGCAGTAGGAGTGGGAAGGTTGACACCTGTTTACGTAGGAAGTCCCGCACCTGCAGATACCTGAATTTGTTTCCCCTCGCCAACCCAAACTTCTCCTTCAGCGCCCTCAAACTCGGAAAGCTCCCCTCTATAAACATATGCCCCATCCTCTCAATCCCTGCTCTCCGCCATAACCGGAACCCTCCATCCATACTCCCCAGGGCAAATCGGTGATTATCACAGATTGGGGCCCAAACCGATGCTCCCACTGCTCCCACATGCCTCCTCCACTGGCCCCAAACTCTCAGGGCTGCTACCACCACAGGACTGGTGGAGTACCATGCAGGAGGGAACGGCAGAGGTGCAGTTACCAATGCCCCCAAACTGGCGCCCTTACATGAAGCCGCCTCCATGCGCACCCATGCCAACCCCTCCCCCACAACTCACTCCCTGATCATGGCTATATTAAGGGATAAATATTTTTGATTCCCTCAGTAAAGGCTGTATTTGTAAAAGAAGCAGCTGGCAAAATATAAGTTGATGGGAAACTAAATGCAGAATTGCGGAAGACTAGAACAAAGGCACAAAAGTTTAAGAACAAGAAATCTCCCCTTTCAAATGGAAACAAGGAGAACTATTTTCTCGGAAGGTTATTAGTGTGTGGAATTTTTTACTTCAGAAAACGGTGGAAGCTGGGCCATTGAATTTATTCAAGGTTGACTTCAATTTTGATGGACAAGGGAGTCATGGGTTATGGTCAGACAGGAAAGTAAGTTGACACCACAATCAGATCAGTCATGATCTTATCGAATGGCAGAACAGGCTTTGAAGGGCCAAATAGCCTATTCCTGCTTCTAGGTCTGATGTTCTGATGCCCTAATCTGTTCCGTGAAAGAACAGTGCAGCCCTTGAACCTACTATTTGATATCTGGTGAAGCAAAGTTGTTGTTGCAAGAGGTGGGTGTGAGATACGTTGCCATGGTTGACAATCTACAGCACCCTTAGTTTGCAAGCAACAATGCAGCAAGCCCGGTCGACCATGTTCCAAGGTTAACTTTATGTATTCAAACTGTCGGGCCTGAGAACGCATGGAGAAGATGAGCCTGGATATTCTGGATATTCCACCTCAAGCTCTGTAATGGGAGTTGGGAAAATTCTTGTTTGGTCCACCCACATTGGAGAAAGAGCCACAAAGGCAGGATTTTCATTGTGGGGACATGAGTGCAGAGTTGGGTCTGACTAACTGACCCAGGATAAAAGTTGGAGGTAGTCAATTGGATTGGCGGGTGCCAAGGTGGGCTTTTTAAAAGGCCTGCTAAGTGCTGTTAAAATAGAAGCAGAAAGGCCCTCTATCCCTCAATCCACACACTCCCCATGCCCAAACCATACCACCTCATGCCCCCACCTGCTCCTATGGATCCTCATGCCCCCCATGCTAAGTTAAGAAATGTTTTCTCTGGGACCCATGTGTTTTAGTACTTTAATGGATGCCTGGGCTCTCGGTCAAGAATAGACAATGAGGCTCATCACATAAAGGTTAATGCAGAAAGTAAAAACTCCTGTTATAGGTAGTAACATATTAGCATCGTTGGAAGCAAAAACAGAAAATGCTGGAAAAACTCAACAGGTCTGGTAGCATCTGTGCAGAGAGAAACATACTGAAGAGTCCATATGACTCTGCTTCAGTGCTGAAGAAGGGTAGAAATTGATGGGAATTCATTGTTTTTATTTCAGAATTCCAGCATCCATGGTATTTTGCTTTTATTTTAGCATGTATTTTCACAGTAACTTCGTTGCCATGTTAATGTGGGACGCTAATAAAGATTATTATTATGATAAAACATTTTGGCTGGCTGGCAGAAAACAGAGGATACATAAATGTATCTTTGTCTGATTGACAAATATGTTATCACGGGAAAACCAGTGGAGCCGGGGAGATAAAGAAGCATGAGAAAGAATGCGACTGTGAGCGGAGCCAGGAAATAAAAGAGTGCAAGAAAAAGTGAGACTGAGAGCGGGGCTGGGAGGATAAAAGAGTGTGGGAAAGAACGAGACTGTGAGCGGAACTGGGAGATAACAAAGAGCGAGACTGAGAGCAGAGCTGTGAGGATAACAGAGTGTGAGAAAGAGCGAGACTGAGAGAGGAGTAGGGAAATAAAAGAGTGCAAGAAAGCGTGAAACTGAGAACTGAGCTGGGAGTGTGAGACAGGGAGAGACCGAGAGCGGAGCCAGGAGACCAAATAGTATGAGAAAGAGCGAGACTAAGAGTGGAGCTGGGAGGATTAAAGAGCACGAGAAAGATCAAGACTGACATCAGAGTCAGGAGGAAAAAAGAGCTTGAGAAAGAGCAAGACTGATGTGGAGCCGGGAGGATAAATGAGCGCAGGAAAGATAAAGACTGAGAGCGGGGCTGGGAGGAAAAAAGAGTATGAGAAAGATCAAGACAGAGAGCGGAGTCCTCGCTTGGAGTTTGGAGCTCCTGAGGTGACATTGCGATTCAAAAGTGATGTGGGGCAAGTAGCTGATTGGGTGAGGACAGTCGGATAGGTATTTACTCCTTTTATCGCTTGTTGTTTGTAAAATCAATATTTTGTGGTCTCTAGCGTGTAAGGGCTGCATTCTGCAGTAACAATGGTCAGGGAAGAGGTGCCCTGTAGTAATTGATAATATTTGATTTTAAGTATCTTTTAAAAGTTTTAATTTAAAGAGGTAAGTCATGGCAGAAGAACTCAAAGCAGTGATGTGCTCCTTCAACTCTTTGTGGGAAGCGGGAACATTTCCAGTGCTGAGGGCCAGCATGTGTGTAGGAGGTGTGTCCAGCTGCAGCTCCTGGAACCCAGAGCTGGAGAGGCGGCGGCGATTGGGGACACTGTGGAGGATCCTTGAGGTGGAGAGAACCCTGGATAGCACATATAGAGAGGTGGTCACGTCACAGGCTAAGACTCTGCAGACAGGAAGGGAATGAGTGGCAACCAAGCAGGGCAAGAAGGAGACTAGGCAGGCAGTGCAGAAATCTCCGGTGGCCATTCCCCTACAAACCAGATATACCGCTTTGGATACAGTTTGGTGAATTGGCCTCCCAGGGGAAAGCAGCAACCCTGAAATGTAGTGATCCCAGGATTACTACCAGTGCCATCTGCTAGTCAGAGCAGAAATAGCAAGAAATATCATATGAATGTGAGACTGAAGAGATGGTGCGAGGGGGAGAGTTTCAGGGAGCGGTTCTGGGGGAGGTGGGATCAGTACAAACTGGATGAATTCTACCTGGGAAGGGCAAGTTTGGGACTGATGTATTTGCTATAGTGGTTGGGAAGGGTTTAAACTAAAATGGCAGGTGGTTGGGAATCTATGCAAGGAGTCAGAGGAATGGGAAACATGGACAACAGCAAAAGACTGTAGGCAGAGAAATCAAGGGCCAGAATCAAACAGGGTCACAGTGAGAAATAATGGGAATGGGTCAAGAAATGTTTGTACCTTAATGTGCGGAGCATTCGCAATAAAGTGGGTGAATTAATTACGTAAATAGATGTAAACAGGCATGACATAGTTGGAATTACGGAGACGTGGCTGCACGGTGACCACGGATGGGAACTGAACATCCATGGGCATTCAGTATTTTGAAAGGAGAGACAAAATGGAATAGGCGGTGGTGTTGCACTGCTGGTTAAAGAGGAAATTAATGCAATAGTGAGGAAGGATATTAGCTCCAACAATGTGGAGTCCGTATGGGTAGAGATGAGAAACACCAAGGGGCAAAAAACATTAGGTGGGGCTGTATATAGACCCCCACATGGTGTATTGATTTTGGGAATGACATGAAACAAGAAATTAGAGATGCATATAAGAAGAGAACATCGATAATTATGGGTGACTTTAATCTGCATATAGATTCGCAAATCAAATCAGTAACAACACCTTAAGAGGAGGAATTCCTGCATTCATGATGGTTTTCTGGACCAATATCCAACTGGAGGAGAAGCCATCCTAAAGTGGGTATTGTGTAATGAGGGCAGAATAATGAGCAATCTTGTTGTGCAAGGCCTCTTGTGGTTGAGCGACCGTAATATGATGGGATTCTTCATCAAGATGGAGAGGGATGTAGTTGATTCCGAGATGGAATCTAAATAAAGGAATCTATGATGGTATGAGGTGCATATTGGCTGTGATGGATTGGGGAACACCATTTAAAGGGATGGCGGTGGATAGGCAATGGCAAACATTCAAGAACTGCAGCAATTGTTCATTCCTGTCTGACGCAAAAGGAAAGGTGGCCAAACCTTGGTTTCAAGGGAAATTAAACATAGCATTAGACTCATAGAAGAGGCATACAAACTGGTCAGAAAAAAATCAGCAGACCTGAGGATTGGGAACAGTTTAAAATTCAGCAAAGGAGGACAAAGGGATTGATGAAGAAACCAAGACTAGAGTACAAGAGTAAACTTGTGGGGAATATAAAAAAACTGCCTGCAGAAGCTTCAATATGTATATGAAGAGAAAAAGATTGGTGAAAATATGTGTCTTCCCCTTACAGTCAGAAAGAGGGGAATTTCTAATGGGGAAAAAATAAATTGTTGACCAACTAAATACATACTTTTGGTTCTGTCTTCACAAAGGAGGACATAAATAAGGTACCAGAAATTTTGGGTAATACAAGGTTTAGTGAGAGGGAGGAACTGAAGAAAATCAGTATTAGTAGGGAATTAGTATTGGGAAATTAATGGGATTGAAGGCCAATAATCTACACCCCAGAGTATTTAAGGAAGTGGCCCTAGAAATAATGGATGCATTGGTGGTCATCTTCCAAGATTCTACAGACTCTGGAACAGTTCCTACAGATTGAAGGGCATCTAATGTAACCCCACTATTTAAAAATAGAGGAGGAGAAAAAACAGAATTATAGACCAGTCAGTCTGATGCCGATATTGGGGAAATGCTACAGTCCATTTTAAAATATTTAATACCAGAGCACTTGGAAAACAGTGGCAGAATTGGGCAGAGTCAGCATGGATTTATGAAGGGAAATCACGCTTGAAAAATCTTCTGTAATTCTTTGATGATGTAACTAGTAGAGTTGACAAGGGGGAGCCAGTGGATGTGGTTTATTTGGACTTTCAGAAGGCTTTCGACTACGTCCCAAATAAGAGATTAGCATGCAAACTTAAAGCACATAGGATTGTGGGTAGCATATTGAGATGGTTAAAAAATTTGTTGGCACTCAGGAAACAAAGAGTAGGAATGAATGGGTCTTTTTCCAAATGGCAGGCAGTGACTAGTGGGGCACCGCAGGGAACAGTGCTGGGACCCCAGCTATTCACAATATATATTAATGATTTAGATGAGGGAACTAAATGTAATGGCCAGAATTCTCTGGCCATTAGGATTCCCTCTTCCCACCAGCTGTGCACCTCTGCCCATGGATTTCCAGGCGGCATGGGCTGGCTTCAATGGGAAATCACATTGACAAGTGATACCTGCCGCCTGCGAATGGCGCCCCACTGAGAAATAGGCGGCTGGAGAACTGGAGAATCCAGCCTGTAATGTCTCCAAATTTGCAGATGACATAAAGTTGGGTGGACGGCTGAGCTGTGAGGAAGATGTAGAGATGCTTCAGTGTGATTCGGACAAGTTGAGTGAGTGGGCAAATGCATGGCAGATGCAGTATAATGCGCATGAATGTGAGGTTATCCACTTTGGTAGCAAACAAAGGAAGGCAGATTATTATCAGAATGGCTATAGATTGAGAGAAGGGAATGTGCAACGAGATAGGGGTGTCCTTGTACACCAGTTGCTGAAAGCAAGCATGCAGGTGCAGCAGGTGGTAAAAGAAACATGTTGGCCTTCATAGTGAGAGGATTCAAGTACAGGAGCAGGGACGTCTTGCTGCAATTATACAGGGCCTTAGTGAGCCCACACCTGGAATATTGTGTGCAGTTTTCACCTCCTTTTCTGAGGAAGGATGTTCTTGCTATTGAGGGAGCGCAGCAAAGGGTTACTAGACTGATTCTTGGGATGGCGGGACTGAAGTACGAGGAGAGATTGAGTTGGTTGGTATTATATTCACTGGAGTTTAGAAGAATGAGAAAGAAATCTTATAGCAACCTATGGAATTCTAACAGGGCGAGTTGGAGTTGATGTAGAAAGGATGTTCCCATTGCTGGCGGAGCCCAGAACCCGGGGTCAGAATCTAAGGATATGGGATAAACCATTTAGCACTGAGATGAGGAGAAATTCTTTGACCCAGAGAGAGTGGTGAGCCAGTGGAATTCGATAACACAGAAATCAGTTAAGGCCAAAACATAGGGTGGACAGGGATGGTCTGCATCCCTGGTCTGCATTAGGAGAGGGGCCATGTTTTTGAGGATGAGAGTGTGATACAGGCGGGTAGGCTGGAGGAGGTAGATGTTCTGAGGAAGGATGTATTAGCAATTTTGAAAAACCTTAGGGTCGACAAGTCCACTGGGCCAAATGGGATATATCCAAGGATTCTTTGGGAGGCAAGGGATGAGATTGCAGAGCCTTTGGCTTTGATCTTTATGTCCTCACTGTCCACGGGGATAGTGCCAGAGCACTGGAGAGTGGCGAATGTTGTTCCTCTGTTCAAGAAAGAGAATAGGAATAGGACCCTGGTAATTATAGGCCGGTTAGTCTTACTTCGGTGGTTGGTAAGTTAATGGAAAAGGTCCTGAAGGATAGGATTTATGACCATTTGGAAAGATGCAGCTTAATCTGGGATAGTCAACACGGATTCGTGAAGGGACGTCTTGCCTCACAAATTTGATTGAATCCTTTGAGGAGGTAACTAAATGTGTAGATGAAGGTAGAGCAGTTGATGTTGTATACATGGATTTTTAGTAAGGCATTTTATAAGGTTCCCCATGGTCGGCTCATGAAGAAAGTAAGGAGGTGTGGGATAGAGGGAAATTTGGCCAATTGGATAAGTAACTGGCTATCACATAGAAGACAGAGGGTAGTGGTGGATGGAAGATTTTCAGACTGGAGACCAGTTACCAGCGTTGTACCACAGAGATCAGTGCTGGGTCCTCTGCTATTTGTGATTGTTATCAATGACTTGGAGGAGGGGGCTGAAGGGTGGGTCAGTAAATTTGCTGATGACACCAAGATTGGTGGAGTAGTGGATGAGGTAGAGGGCTGTTGTTGGCTGCAAAGAGACATTGATAGGATGCAGAGCTGGGCCGAAAAATGGCAGATGGAGTTTAACCCTGATAAGTGCGAGATGATTCATTTTGGCAGAAAAAATTTGAATGCGGATTACAGGGTCAACGGCAGGGTTCTGAGGAATGTGGAGGAACAGAGAGATCTTGGGGTTCATGTCCACAGATCTCTGAAGGTTGCCACTCAAGTGGATAGAGCCGTGAAGAAGGCCTACAGTGTGTTAGCATTTATTAACAGGGGGCCTGAGTTTAAGAGCCGTGGGGTTATGCTGCAACTGTCCATGACCCTGGTGAGACCATATTTGGAATATTGTGTGCAGTTCTGGTCACCTCATTATAGGAAGGATGTGGAAGCATTGGAAAGGGTGCAAAGGAGATTTACCAGGATGCTCCTGGTTTGCAGGATAGGTCTTGTGAGGAAAGGTTGAGGGAGCTAGGGCTTTTCTCTTTGGAGCGGGGGAGGATGAGAGGCGACTTAATAGAGGTTTCTCGGATGATGAGTGGGATAGATAGAGTGGACGTTCAGAGACTATTTCCTCGGGTGGATGTAGCTGTTACAAGAGGGCATAACTATAAGATTCAGGGTGGGAGATATAGGAGGGATATCCGAGGTAGGTTCTTTACTCAGAGAGTGGTTAGGGTGTGGAATGGACTGCCTGCTGTGATAGTGGAGTCGGACACTTTAGGAACTTTCAAGCAGTTATTGGATAGGCACATGGAGCACACCAGCATGACAGGGAGTGGGATAGCTTGATCTTGGTTTCGGACAATACTCGGCACAACATCGAGGGCCGAAGGGCCTGTTCTGTGCTGTACTGTTCTATGTTCTATAGTGAGCGTGATTTAATTTTTAAGAATTAAAGCCCCTTCTCGCCGGGATTAGTTAATAATAATCTTTATTGTCACAAATAGGTTTGCATTAACACTGCAATGAAGTTACTGTGAAAAACCCCTACTGCCTGTTCGGGTGCACAGAGGGAGAATTCAGAATGTCCAATTCACCTAACAGCACATCTTTCGGGACTGTGGGAGGAAACCGGAGCACCCGGAGGAAAACCCACGCAGATACGGGGAGAACGTGCTAACTCCGCACAGACAATGACCCAAGCCGGGAATCGAACCTGGGACCCTGACGCTATGAAGCAACAGTGCTAACTACTGTGCTACTATGTGTGTTGTTCACACCGCTTGTAGCGCCGGGAACGACCCAGCTACCTAATGGCATGTTGTTGCTATTTCAACCCACGGAGTGGAAACAAGCACACCCCCCCCACCCCCCCCCCCCCCCCTCCCCCGTGACTGCACTTGGTGCCATTTCCTGCACGGAGGAGTTCCGCCAAGCAGAGTTCATCAGTGCAAATGGCCCCCTGACCTCTCCCCCCCCCCCCGCGTCACTCACCCCCCCCCCCCCCCCAACAGCCCAACTCACCTATAAAGGGGGTGCTAGTGCCTGCCGCACCCTATCTCACACGGCAGGGCACCTCCAGGCCTGATACCTGATGTGGGCAAAATACCAGCCTGGCACCTTGGCACTGTCAGCCTGGCACTTTGCAATGCCCCTGGCAGCGTGGCATTTCCATCTGGGCACCATGGTAGTGCCAGGCTGGCACCCAGGTTGCACTGCAGGAGTGCCCAGGTGACTGTGCCAGGGTACCAGTCTGACCATGCCAAGGTGGCACCAGTAGTGCCAGGGTGTCAGACTGCTGAGAGGCCGACCACCCAGGGGTATCTGATCAACTGGGAGACCCCCCCCTCCCCCCCAAATGCCGTCTGCCTGGTGTCCGTTTGTGGTCCTAAACGGTGCCCACCTAGAGCCTCCTCGGTGAGGCTGGTTGATGCTGGGCCATCGTTCGATCCGGCCGAGATATAGTTTTTAACAAAAATAAATTTAGAGTCGCCAATTCTTTTTTTTCAATTAAGGAGCAATTTAGCGTGACCAATTCACCTATCCTGCACATCTTTGGATTGTGAAGAATCACGCAGTCTCAGGGTAAATGTGCAAACTCCATACGGCAATGACCCAAGACCGGGATCAAACCCGGGGCGTCGGCGCCTTGCGGCAGCAGTGCTAACCACCGCACCAACCTGCCGCCCTGGCCGAGGCATAGTTAAGTTGGATTTTAAGCTCACTTAACTATGTGAGTCTGGACACCGCCCATTGTCAGCGGGATACAGATCGCGACGTCTCACGAGATCTGGTTAGATCCCGTGAGGCGTAACAACCGTCGGGAATTCCGGGGCAGCCTCTCCTGGGATCTATCAGCTATATCCCATCCTGATTCTGGCGGGACGCTCAGTATGTTTTCAATAAGCAGTTAGATATAGCTCTTGGAGCCAGAGGGATCAAAGGATTGTGGGAAAGCTGGAACAGGTTACTGAGTTAGATAATCAGCCGTGATCATAATGAATGGAGGAGCAGGCTCGAAGGGCTGAATGGCCTATTTCTGCTCCTATTTTCTATGTTTCTATGTGACGGCTGGATTCTTATTGGGCCTGTGCTGGGTTCTCAACTTTTTGCAATTTATATCAATGACTTAAATGAGGGGAGCGAGGACATCTTTGCAAATGTTGCAGACAACACAAAGATAAATAGGAAAGTATGTTGTGAAGAAAACATTAGGGGCAGAATTTTGCCTTTTTTTTCAAAGTGCCATCTGAGGTGGGAAAGGCAAAGTGTAGTTTTCCCACTCTGCTATTAAACATTTTGCCAAAAAAAGCGTAAGGGGCAGGTTCCACAATGCCATGCTCCCCGCACTGTATTTCTAAAGGGTGCCCCGATGTAAATTAATAAAATTAAAATACCTACCCCCTCATTCAACCCCCCCCCCCCCAGCGTACCACAGAACAGCCTCCCCCCCTCCACCCCCCCCTCCCCCCGACCTGCCTGCTGCATGGAACTCAAATCGCACCATCCTCCAATGGAACGTGCCAGAGACGAATCAGGACTAATCTCCACTGGCTCTAGAGGCAGCAGCCTGGTGCGGGTCTCATTCCTTGAATAAGCAAATTTATGAAAATCAGAGGGGGGGTTCCATCCCCCCTGCCCCCATAATGCAAATCCTGACTCCCACCACTGGCAAAGAGGGACATCTTCCCCCTTGCCACGTCAGTAATGGGTCACCCCCTCCACACCACGCCCACATGAGTGTAACCCAACTCCCTCCACCTGACTCCCACAGCTCCTCCATAAATCCCCCCTCAGCCACTCCTTCTGTCCCACCCCCTGACATTCCCGATGGTATACTGGCACCACGGCACCTACACTTCCTCTTTTCTCTCAGCAGAAAGGATGTGAAGGTCATGGATTTACTCAAATAGTTCCAGGGTTGAGGGACTTCAATTACATGATGACATTTTTCAGCACCCCGGCCGCAGTTTTCCCCATGGTGGGGCTGGCGAGCCATTGAAATCTCTGTTCACATTATTGGGGCCGGGAGGTCCCACCGCCATGAAGTGCTGGAAAATTCTGACCATACAGTAGAGAATCTGACATTTTTCTCTCAAGACAGAGGAGGTTGAGGGGAGATTGGGGTACTCCAAACCATGAAGAGTCTAGATAGAGTCAATATGCATCAATTGTTACCACTCGAAGAAGGATCTAGAACCAGAGGACACAAAGATAAATGGCAAAAGAACCAAAGGCAGCATGAGGAAATACATTTTTACACATCGGGTGGTTAGTCTCTGAAATGCATTGCCTGAGAGTGTGGTTGAGGCTTTTGAAAATGGAATTTGATAAGTGGTAGTGGTGTGTTGCGGATCTCTTAGAATCCGCGTTGCTCTGGCAACGTGCACTCATGTATGCATGCCGTAATCTGGAGCAATGGACAGTGATGGTCGAAGTTCCAACTTTCTTTCCATCACATGGCCGACCAGGAATCCCTCCCACTTTTACTGCTCGCCATTGGTGGATGCTGGAAGGATTTACAGGTTGTTTGGCCACGCTACGAATGCACCTTCTTCGGCCTTCGGTGGGACCCGAACCCAGTCAGAAGTAGGGACACTATCCACCCTAATCGGCCTCCCTGTTTGAAAAGCACTTGGAGGGAAAAACATTGAAGGGCGATGGGGAAAGGGAAGGAGTGTGGGATTAGCTGGCATGCTCTTGCTGAATTACCTTGTTCTGTGTTGAAACCATTCCATGATACCTCTGGTTAACAAAAATCTATCAACCTCAGATTTAAAATTACCAATTGATCCAGCATCAATCACTATTTGCAGAAGGCAGTTCCAAATATCCCTGTGTGGAAGTGTTTCCTAGTTTCACTCCCAAAAGGAATGACCTAATTATTGAACAAAAGTCTTCCCAAGCAGCACAGATAGTTTCACTCTATCTGCCCTGTCAGTTTCCTTTGAAATCTGGAAAACTCCAATCAAATCACTTATTAACCTTCTAGATTCCAGAGAATACAACACAAGTTCACCAATGCTTCAGTTTATCCCTCTGCTAACCTGAAACTAGTTGAAAGCTTAGCAGTTGAGTATGGAGTAGACGATTTAACATTAATCGTAGAATCTTTGCAGCACAAAAGGAGGCCATTTGGCCCATCAAGTCTGCACCAGACCTCCGAAAGAAGACCCTACCCTGACCTACTCCCCTGCCCTAACCCCACAACCTAACCTGCACATCTTTGGATTGTGGGAGGAAATCGGAGCACCCGGAGGAAACCCATGGAGACATGGAGAGAACGTGCAAACTCCACACATTCACCCAAGGCCGGAATCAAACCTGGGTCCCTGGCGCTGTGAGGCAGCAGTGCTAACCACTGTGGCATTGTTGCCATACTTGGATTGCTTTTAAAGAGTCTATTTCACATGACTTCTTG
This sequence comes from Scyliorhinus canicula, assembly GCF_902713615.1. Taxonomy (NCBI): domain Eukaryota; kingdom Metazoa; phylum Chordata; class Chondrichthyes; order Carcharhiniformes; family Scyliorhinidae; genus Scyliorhinus; species Scyliorhinus canicula. Next base: position 223,195,751 of record NC_052148.1, on the reverse strand, counting down.
AGTTGGAGCTAGGTGCCTTTGTCATTTCCTTAGCTGCACTGAAATTCTTTATTCTAAGAGGTCTTATTTCACCACTTTTCTGTTTCAGTTTTGAATCCTTCAATTCTTAGCTGCCAGTTATTGTTCAGATATTAGTTGTTTTCATTTCTACATAATAATTCCTTATTTTTAAATGCTAAATTGAAGAAATTGTTTTAAAACCCTCGCAATATAAAGCTACTGAAAATAGCTGATGACAAAAATGAAGCCAATTAACCTCTGTCCTTTTTAAGAACACTGTCTGACCTAGAGCTTCACTTTTCACTAGCCCGGGCGGCAAGCGGAATGTGTAGTGCGAGTCCACTGGCGGGTGACAGCAGAACTAGGGGGCATAGCCTCAAAATAAGGGGAAGTAGATTTAGAACTGAGTTTAGGAGGAACTTCTTCACCCAAAGGGTTGTGAATCTATGGAATTCCTTGCCCAGTGAAGCAGTTGAGGCTCCTTCATTACATGTTTTTAAGGTAAAGATAGATAGTTTTTTGAAGAATAAAGGGATTAAGGGTTATGGTGTTCGGGCCGGAAAGTGGAGCTGAGTCCACAAAAGATCAGCCATGATCTCATTGAATGGCGGAGCAGGCTCGAGGGGCCAGATGGCCTACTCCTGCTCCTAGTTCTTATGTTCTTATGTTCTTATGAGTCTCTCCTAGATGGTAAATGGTACTGCGGCCTATTAGTATCGCTTCCCGTACGTTATCAAATTTAAATGAAGTTGCTCACATCTTGTGCAATAGGATTTGAAATCAGTTGAACAGGCCACTTGGAAAATCACATTCTGTGCTAATGGAGCAAGAACTCACGGAGAGAAACTGCCCACATACATTCTGTGCCAGCAGGAGATTCCCTTTGGGAAAATATTCCCATCATTATATAAAGGGAGTTGAACCATGTTACTTGATGGGAATAGCTCCAAGAAAATGTCTTTACTTCAAAAACATACAGACTTCAACATAACTTGGGAAAGGGCATAATTTCATTGGAGCAGAAGTGAGCCAAATTAACAAGAACATAATTCTGGTCCGTTATTTTTAAAAATAAAACATGAGCGTTAGGTTCCTCGGGGAATCCCTCATTTTTCCACATAACTTTGACAAAGGCTTGGTGGAGCAGGAGAAGCCATGAGGAAAGTCATCCTAAATGTTCTGTAAGGATTTGGACTTTGGAGGGATAATAACATTTATGATACTACACAACTGAGAAATCAAAATGAAGATGTAGAAACCAGTTTTGACCTGAGAAGAGCGAAAATGTGAGAAACGGGAAGCGGAGGCTATGAATAGCAATCTAGCTTGGATTTTTAGGGTGAATATTAATGGAGGAACGAAACAGTGAGAAAAGAGTTTCACATTTTTTAGCCTAGATTTTCTGATAAAAGTGTTATTTATTTTAAATGGCTAACGACCAATATTATAAAGAAAAATGACGTTTCAGCTGTTGAGCTTTGAGGTCCTGGGAAAGAATGATGCGATGGCATTGTGGTATCAATGGGGATCACTGGGATCTGGACTTTTCCCAAGGAAAAATACTGTGTGAAACATGGCTTACAATGTTCCTCTGGGGAATAAGCCTGCATTTTACTGGCGCATTCCATTCGAAGCATTCATTTGGGCCAGTCGGAGGAACTGACCAGGGGGTGGAACATTAATCTGGTGGCGTCTATGTCAGCCATGGCCTTCAACATTTTGCTTCAAACAGGAAAGAAATTTGAATGAATTTGGATATGGAAGTGCTGCTGCGAAGTCTGGATAAGGGAGAATTAGTACTAAATAGGGCTTCGAAGAGCTCCCTTAATGCCTCAGTTTGCAAAGGCACGCTGTGATCCTCTGCTCTGTGGAGTTCTGACTCTTACCTGCGTTCATAATTCAAGCAGATCTTTCCAGAATGTAACTCTTTTGGGTATATTTGGTCGATTCCTGGTGACATTCTAACCTCTGCATTTGATTACGTTGGCTAATGTGCTCTTCAACTGTTTAAAAAACCCTACTATTTAAGGCCTATGTGAAGATGAGGCGTGAAGTTTCAGTTGGGGCGCTTGATAGTTACAAGGAAGCGAGGAAGGATCTAAAGAGAGAGCTGAGACGAGCAAGGAGGGGACATGAGAAGTCTTTGGCAGGTAGGATCAAGGAAAACCCAAAAGCTTTCTATAGGTATGTCAGAAATAAAAGAATGACTAGGGTAAGAGTAGGGCCAGTCAAGGACAGTGGTGGGAAGTTGTGTGTGGAGGCTGAGGAGATAAGCGAGATACTAAATGAATACTTTTCGTCAGTATTCACTCAAGAAAAAGATAATATTGTGGAGGAGAATGCTGAGACCCAGGATATTAGAATAAATGGCATTGAGGTGCGTAGGGAAGAAGTGTTGGCAATTCTGGACAAGGTGAAAATAGATAAGTCCCCGGGGCCTGATGGGATTTATCCTAGGATTCTCTGGGAAGCCAGGGAAGAGATTGCTGAGCCTTTGGCTTTGATTTTTAGGTCATCATTGGCTACAGGAATAGTGCCAGAGGACTGGAGGATAGCAAATGTGGTCCCTTTGTTCAAGAAGAGAATTAGAGATAACCCCGGTAACTATAGGCCGGTGAGCCTAACGTCTGTGGTGGGTAAAGTCTTGGAGAGGATTATAAAAGATACAATTTATAATCATCTAGATAGGAATAATATGATTAGGGATAGTCAGCATGGTTTTGTGAAGGGTAGGTCATGCCTCACAAACCTTATCGAGTTCTTTGAGAAGGTGACTGAACAGGTAGACGAGGGTAGAGCAGTTGATGTGGTGTATATGGATTTCAGTAAAGCGTTTGATAAGGTTCCCCACGGTCGGCTATTGCAGAAAATACGGAGGCTGGGGATTGAGGGTGATTTAGAGATGTGGATCAGAAATTGGCTAGTTGAAAGAAGACAGAGAGTGGTAGTTGATGGGAAATGTTCAGAATGGAGTTCAGTTACGAGTGGCGTACCACAAGGATCTGTTCTGGGGCCGTTGCTGTTTGTCATTTTTATAAATGACCTAGAGGAGGGCGCAGAAGGATGGGTGAGTAAATTTGCAGACGACACTAAAGTCGGTGGAGTTGTAGACAGTGCGGAAGGATGTTGCAGGTTACAGAGGGACATAGATAAGCTGCAGAGCTGGGCTGAGAGGTGGCAAATGGAGTTTAATGTGGAGAAGTGTGAGGTGATTCACTTTGGAAAGAATAACAGGAATGCGGAATATTTGGCTAATGGTAAAATTCTTGGTAGTGTGGATGAGCAGAGGGATCTCGGTGTCCATGTACATAGATCCCTGAAAGTTGCCACCCAGGTTGATAGGGTTGTGAAGAAGGCCTATGGTGTGTTGGCCTTTATTGGTAGAGGGATTGAGTTCCGGAGCCATGAGGTCATGTTGCAGTTGTACAAAACTCTAGTACGGCCACATTTGGAGTATTGCGTACAGTTCTGGTCGCCTCATTATAGGAAGGACGTGGAAGCTTTGGAACGGGTGCAGAGGAGATTTACCAGGATGTTGCCTGGTATGGCGGGAAAATCTTATGAGGAAAGGCTGATGGACTTGAGGTTGTTTTCGTTAGAGAGAAGAAGGTTAAGAGGTGACTTAATAGAGGCATACAAAATGATCAGAGGGTTAGATAGGGTGGACAGTGAGAGCCTTCTCCCGCGGATGGAGGTGGCTAGCACGAGGGGACATAGCCTTAAATTGAGGGGTAATAGATATAGGACAGAGGTCAGAGGTGGGTTTTTTACGCAAAGAGTGGTGAGGCCCTGGAATGCCCTACCTGCAGCAGTAGTGAACTCGCCAACATTGAGGGCATTTAAAAGTTTATTGGATAAGCATATGGATGATAAGGGCATAGTGTAGGTTAGATGGCCTTTAGTTTTTTTCCATGTCGGTGCAACATCGAGGGCCGAAGGGCCTGTACTGCGCTGTATCGTTCTATGTTCTATGTTCTATTGTTGCAACTCTTGATGCCATGGGGTGGGTGGGAGTGTGCGAATGATGGAAAACATGTGGGATGTCATATCACTGTAATTTGTGGATCTTTAGAATATTTTCACCAATATTGGAGAAGGTGCATTATTAGTTGCTTGGCACTCCCAGTTGGAAATGGAATCTGGGTACATCCATCTGAGGGAGACCCGAGCTTCCAGTATCTGTTGGACAAAGTATCTGCAAGGGAAAACTTGGAAATGTGTCTTCACAATAGTAAATGGAAGCTAGTGTAATCTAGGAAGCATGCTTTCTTAGCAGTTTGAAGAACCCTAGAACTGGACCAATTATCACCACAGGCTTTCCTTAGGTGGTATCAGTCAGTCTCCTTTTCAGCAACAGAAGCAGAAAATAGACTTATCCCCGCAGGATTCACAAAATTACAAGAGTTGTTGACCACGAGTTATTTTACTTTGTTTTTCCAATAATACCACAAATGGATTTACTGGTAATGGTGATGTACATGTGCCCGTTCTCTCATTTCAGCTGCTTGTGTTAGGAAGGCGACATTCCAGCAGAATAAGTAAGAAGGTTTAATTAGTAGAGCTAACTCTTTTGGATATATTTATTGGATTCCTGGTGACATTCTAACCTCTGCATTTGATGATTACATAAAAAACCCTATTATTGTCGCAGTGCAAAAAAACAAATATCAAGTTCCAGGTTAAACATTTTGCACACATTTGTGGATTTACAGAACAAGGTGCCAAAAGAAGCAGCAGATGCTATAAAGATAGTTTTCCTACAGGATTTGTGGAAGCACCAAGAGAATTCTCAAAGATCCTTGTTTTGTTAAAGCTAAAAGGGCAGGATTTTTTCACACTAGTAGTTCTATTTTTAAAATTTTGAATAAGCAATACTGCTATGCCAAGTCTGAGGTGGCGGCAGCATTCCAAGCACTTCTGGGAGGACACTGGTAACATGGCAATGTCATTGCTAACCAATGCATTGAGGAACAGGAAAAAAAATGAGGGATTATCAAGTGTGAGCAGGATTGATCGTGAGCGTCCTCATTTAATTCCAAATGGCGTGGAGCGGGTGTAAGGTCAGGAAAAGGGGGATTTCTACTTAGATGCAGGTGAACAAGAGTTCAGGAAAGGCTGAAAGCTCAGAAGAAGCTGAGGTGGATGACTTCAGCTGTCACCTCAGGAACCTTTGGTTGTTTACAATTGCCTAACTCTAAATAAGACGTGTTGCAAAGGAAAAGCTGAGCAGTGGGGCTGTATTGAACAAGGCCTTCATGACAAATTGAACAAGACGAACAGCACTCGACAACAATTACAGAACTACCAAAGCCATTTTTATTCAGAAAAGCCAAAAGTGAAGGCCTTTCTTGATCAGCCTGCCCCAAAACTCAAGATGCTTTGGTCTTAGTGGCCGTCTTCTTTGTTAGAATGGGAAATCTGCAATTTCTGATATTTATCTGTATTACTGTGCTATCTTCAGACAAATGTAGATACATGTTTTTCTCATTGAATGACAATTGCAGAAGCTGCACTCCCACTGATGACTCCAGCTTTAACTCACATTCAAGCTACTTATTTCCCAGTCAACACTACCATTTCCTTAGCATCTTGCTCTTCTCCATTTCAGCAAGAGACATGTTCAGTCACAATTGTCTCCTGCAGGAGAAGTGTGCACAAGACCCTGAGAAAAACAACTGGGGGTCGGAACACTCAGCATTATCTTCAACCAGACAGTGCAGTTGAGTTTGAAATAACTGACTCAGCAAGAGCTTGCTGTGATGGAGATGCCAAGAGTGGCCTCCTATGAGCAGGGTGACTGCTCATTTATTATCTGAAACACAAGCAATTGCACCTTCAGCCAAGTTCATAATCCGTGTGGGTAAGCCCTGCAATCATGCAAATATTCAGCCTCTGTTATCCAATACTCTCCCACTCTTTTCCCCTTCTTCCTTTCTCTCGATCCTTCGCAGCAGTAAAAACTTCATCAGTAACCTCCTGTAGAAGGACCATAGGATGACGATGTACCTCCTGAGGAGCCATCATCATGATATAACCCTCCCGAGGGATGTTATAGATCATGGGGCCTGCTCATACTGTGATACACAGCACATGAACAGGAGTGACTAGTGGTGGCAGGCACAGCTCAGGAGATGAATTTCTGAAGGTCAAGATCCTCTCGCCATTCTGCTGAACAGGGCAGAGATGCCGGGACCTCTGGTCATGAAAGGAAAAGTGCTGGAGGCACAGCAGAGATTGCATGAGGTAACAGAAGATCTCCCAAAGACTTTAAATAAAGTTTTGGTGCTACCATTTTGGTGCTACCAGTCCTGATCCATCAGGTTTATAATTCTGTCACACTCAACCTTGGAACATGGAGCCAGCTTCAAGGACATTGCAGCCTTGTCCACACAGCAGGAGTTTATATCACCAGCTTTGCAGCTTTGACAGAAACGCAGCTAGATGCCATCCACACTCTGGGCATGAGAGTATGCTCCAGCTTGGAGAGACTGTTGCAACAGGTGGATAAGCTGGCGAATGATATGGATAGAGATTTTGAAGGTGTGACTCATCCTTTCTGCAGTTCAGTGGAAGCGTTCCCATTAAATTGGTGGCGGCACTGCCAGAGGAGCACGTTAGTCTGCCACAGTCTGTCAGCTCCTTCATCCCTTTCTACTACCTTCACCTCCCGCACCCCCACACACACCCCCACATACACATACCATCCTCCACACATTCCCCCTAAGGCAATAACAAGCATGGTGTCAGAAAGCCAGCTGGGTCAATCCTCCCGAGGAACAGCTGAGAAGCTAAAATCTTCAACCATGCACTCATGACCTCAAGCTCTGGTCAGGAGCATCTCCTGGGTCTCAATATGATTGACAGAAGCCTATAAACAGCATTACTGATGCTACTGGGAGAGCACCAGATGGAAGGTATAGGTTGAGCACACTTTATTCAAAATAAAAGAACTATAGATTGACACTTGGGTGATTAGTGATTTCCTGCACAGTATAATTATTGGCATTTTCGCATTTTGGTCTGCTGTGGTTTTTCTTTCATTAATTCATGGTATGTGGCCATCGCTGGCTAGGCCAGCATTTATTGCCCAGCCCTGGCTGCCCTTGAGAAGGTGGTGGTGAACTATCTGCAAGAACAGCTGCAGTCCCTGTACACCACAATGCTGTTAAGGAGATTGTCTAAATGACGCTTGCCCAAGGTCTCTGAGACAATCAAGTGTGCACCTGTGTCCCGGATTTTGATCGAGCGACAGTGAAGGAATGGCGATATATTTCCATGCCAGGATGGTAAGTGACTTGGAGGGGAACTTCCAGGTTGTGATGTTCCTATGTGTCTGCTGCCCTTGTCCTTAGTGTAAGTCGCGGTCATAGGTTTGGAAGTTGTTACCTAAGGAGTCTTGGTGAGTTCTTCCAGTGTTACATGTAGATGGTACACACTGCTACTCCTTTCATTGGTGGTGGAGGGTTTGAATCTTTCTGGAAGGGGACCAATCAAGTGGGCACCTGTGTCCTGGATGGTGCAAAGCTTCTTGAGTGTTGGGGCAGCACTCATCCAGGTAAGTGGAGAGTATTCCATCACCCCTCTGACTTGTGCCTTATAGATGGTGGGCAGGCCATGAGGACTCAGGAGGTGTGTTAACCATCGCAGGATTCCAGTTCAGTTCCCGGTCAACGGTAACCCCCAGGATGTTGCCCATATTAGTATTTCAGATGTTCCTCTGAAGTTTCCCTCTGTTGTTTGGTTATTTAACTTAAAGCAGCCCAACAATAGAGAAACACAGAATTTCACATCAACACATTAAGGACACGATTTTCTCAAAAGGGTGCAAAGTCCCCTAGCGAGCGCGTTTAGCTGCAAGTTGCCCGGCACTCGCAGTGGCGAGAAACACGTAATTATTCAACACGGCTCGCATTGAATAAGGGGCTGAGGCCGCACATAACCCCATTTTCTACAGTGGAGAGCTCCGCTCGCCCGATCTCCCCATTGCAGCGAGAGATCAAGATGCCATTTTTAAATGGCATCCCGATCTCTGAGGCCCCCGAAACAATCCCCCCAGCCCGAACACAATATGGGAGGGTCCCCAGCCCCTTCCGACACCCACGCCAGGCAACTCCAACCCCATCTGCGCACGAGCAAAAAATGCCACCTGTATCCCGGCATTGCCTATGCTAGCTGGCAGTGCCATGTGGGCACCTTGGCAGTGTCAGGCTGGCACCTGGGTGGCACTGCCAAGGTGCCAGGCTGGCACTGTCAGGGTACCGAGGTGGCACCAGTAGTGCCAGGGCACCACCCTGCTAAAAAGGCATGCAGCTGGGGGCCTCAGATACCTGGGAGAACTCCATGAATGCTGTTGTGTCTGGTCCCCATTCGTGAGGACCAGTGCTAAACGACACTTGCCCAAGGTCTGTGAGACAAAGAGATTGGATCCCAAAGCCTCAGGTTCCTTGGGATCTGCACATTAGAGTAAGACTAACTGTCTCACGCTATTATGCAGATTTGCTTAAAAAGTGATCCTGCCCATTGTTGGCGGGATTCACATTACAAAGTCGCACGAGATTGCGTTGAATCTCAGGAGGCGTCGTGAGCTGGGTAGCTTTCGGGTGCGGGGTCTTCTGGTTTTCAACGGGCACGCTACTTTACTGGTACAGTGTGACTGTTGGATTGCACCTTTAATGTCTGCGCACTGGTACCTCACATTCTAATTTTAAGATATTAAGGAGTAATCCCATAATCTGGAGGTCTCATCAAGGAGCAAGATGAAACGGAACCACAGCTTGAGAAATATTCAGTGTAGAGCTTATGGTTTTTCCATCCATTAAAATTTAAAAGCACAGGTGATCATGGCTTGTGTAACTTCCAGTTTGCCACATGTGTTCCCTGCAATCCTGCCATCTGCTGGAAGTGCTTGAATTATGACTTTCTTTTATTCATTTACAGGATGAGGGTATCACTGGAAAGGTCAGAGTTCATTGTCCATCCCTAATCACCCTTGAATGTGGTGGTGAGCTCCCTTCTTGACAACTGAGAGACCTTCCGAGGCCACTTAGAGGCAGTTACAAATCAGCCACAAGGATTTTTTACAACAATCCAGTAGTTACATCGCAACCATTACAAATACTAGCTTTCTCATTTGGATTTATTTAATTAACTCAATATAAATTCCCCAGCTGCTGTGGTGCGTTCTGAACTGGTTACTCCAGATCATTGTACCAGGCCTCTGAATTAATAGTGAAGCAACATAACTACTGTGCTCCCATTCCTAATGAATAATTACTTCTTAAATGTGTTGTGTTATGCTGCTTCAGATAACACAGGCTGCTACTTGATGCAGTCTTAACTAAAGGATGCTCCAGACTCTGAAGTGAGTTCAACGTATTTATTGAACTATTAACACAGTTCTCAAATGAGTTCGACTCTCTGCTAATCTAACTGTAGTAACTCAGTCTAACTGTACCAGCTTGCTCTAAGCCACGTGCTGGGGTGTGATGCTGCTGATCAACCCTGTCTAACTTTCTAGATGTCTGTCTGTGGAAAGAGGCAGGGTGTGAGTGCCTCAACCCTTTTATAGTGTTTATGTCATGCCCCCTTGTGGTGATGCCACCTCTGAGTGTCCTGACTGCCCATTGGTTGTGTCCTATTCTTGTGTTCATTGGTTGTATGTTTGCATATCATGACAAAATTCTTTGTTGACTTTAAAAAGAGATGTTACACTGAAAAGAACTACAATTCAGAGTGTATTTTTGGAAAGAAGACTCAAAAGATAGCACTGTTACAGGACCCTATCCTGGCATATTCCTTTAGTGAGATTGGATGTGCAATATCTTAAAATTGGCGGACAGCAGGCATAGAAGGTTCCAGAAGTGGAGACCAGGTGCATCATGAAGAGTAGAATGTAGCCAAGCTGCTGCTGAAGGCCCCAGGAAGGGATGGAAAGCGTTGAGATTAGCTTGGTTTGCCATCTAATAATTAGGTTTCTAGCAAGCATCAAATCTCCACAATAGCATTGTTTTCACAGTGTTATTTTTACCTGTTGGTATGTAAATGCAGATTATTATATGCATATTTAACATCTTCTTTGAACTCCAGCACTGTAATTAGATGCTTTACTTTGCTGCATACATTGAACTTGGCCGCTGACCAATGTCTTATGCTTTGTGATCTTGGCAGAATCAACTGCAAAGTATGTAGAGCATTTGATCTATCATTCCAGCATCAGGTCACATTTCAAAATACTGTTCTTTGAATGGAAAATTGCTTTAGGAACTGGTTTTCAGCACACCAGAGACAGACTTTATGATTCCCCGCTCTAAAGCAGATTGTTGGGAAGCAGAGAAAAGTGTTAATTTCACTACTGTACACGAATAATATAAAAGATAAAATATATATGGTAAATAAGAAATAACTGGAAGTAACTAAAAAGAATACAGAAGTTAAATAATAAACCAGGATATACGTAGTAATCTTAATTATGGGCAGCACCGTGGCGCAGTGGGTGGCACGTTTGCCTCACAGCGACAGGCACCCCGGTTCGATTCCGGCCTTGGCTGACTGTCCGTGTGGAGTTTGCACATTCTGCGTAGGTTTCCTCTGGGTGCTCCGATTTCCTCCCACAGTCCAAAGACGCTTAGGTTCGGCAGATTGGCCATGTTAAGTTTCCCCTATAGTATCCAAAGATGTGCAGGTTCGGTGGGGTTATGGCTGCTCTTTCAGAGGGCCAGTGCAGACTCGATGGTCCAAATGGCCTCCTTCTGCACTGTAGGGATTCCATGGCTAATTTTATCACTGCTAAAAAATTATATTTTATATTGTAAATGTTTAATTACCAGAGAAATTTTCATCGACAATTTACATTAACCCAATAATATGTTCCAGGTACTAAAACTACCCAAGGTGCTTCACACAGCAGAAAAGAAACAATAAAGAATTTGCATTTAATTAGCACATTTCACAACCTAAGTGCATTATAGCCAGTGATGAGCTTTTGACTTGTAACCACTGTTACAATATAAGAAATGTGACAGTTAATTTACACACAAGGTCCGGCGATTCTAAATGTCTTTTGGTGGAAATTAGAACAAGATAACTTTGATCTTGCTGATGTTGAGAAAATCCTTCCAGAGTGCTGATGCTACTCCATTACATTGTTTCTCTGCAACACAAAGTCCCATGGGCCATGAGCTAAAATATATTTAAAATGGCTAATCCAAAATTATATAGGATTCCCCGAAATTCTCAATATTTTGAGAGTTCGATATAAACGAAATAGAATGTGAAAACTTAGACTTTATCCTTTCTAGCCCAATTCCCAATCATTCTAATTTCACCATTCTCTGTTTGGGGAGTAGAACAAATATATTTTGTGTAAAATTAGCCCATAATGACATTCATTCTTCGCCAAATCACAATAACTTCTCCTTGAGTACTGAGAATGTTCAATACCATGGATAGTGGCATGTGAGATTACCTCATTTTCTTGGTGCCTTTGGCATATAAATCAACTCTCCTTTTCAGCTGTGAGATGCAATACTCGCATTTGTAATTGGCCTCAATTTTTCATCCCTGAAATCCATGTTTTACCGACCGTATACTGTAAATCAATGCATTGGGTCAAGCAGGCAATTGGGGGCTGTGTTGCAAAGAGGATGTGCATGAGTTGAAAGGAAACTGAAATGGATCCTCCAGCAAAACCAATGAAGTATGAAGCTGCTTCCAAGTTAAAAGTTGTAACATTTGCCACCTTATCAAATCATTGTGCTGCAGCGAGGGAATTCATTGCTAGTGAAAAACTGATGTGAGAATGAAGGAAGAAGGATGAAGAAGACGCCGAAGACCAAATCCACCATCAGTAGAAGGACTATTGCTGGCCTGATCTTCAGAAACATACATCAGAATGGGCCCGCGAACGTTGTTAGGCTCGCCATCAGAAATGCAATGTGTATATTTGGGGCCTCACGGTAGCATGGTGGTTAGCATCAATGCTTCACAGCTCCAGGGTCCCAGGTTCGATTACCGGCTGGGTCACTTTCTGTGTGGAGTCTGCACGTCCTCCCTGTGTGTGCGTGGGTTTCCTCCGGGTGCTCCGGTTTCCTCCCACAGTCCAAAGATGTGCGGGTTAGGTGGATTGGCCATGCTAAATTGCCCGTAGTGTAAGGTTAATGGGGGGATTGTTGGGTTACGGGTATACGGGTTACGTGGGTTTAAGTAGGGTGATCATTGCTCGGCACAACATCGAGGGCTGAAGAGCCTGTTCTGTGCTGTACTGTTCTATATTCTACTGTTCTATGTTCTATGTATATACGCACTTAAGTGGACCAAATTGAACCCTGAGTTCAGTAAATATTTCAAACTAACACCTAGTTGGTATCACCATTTTATGGAACAAAGCAGTCTTGTTATGGGGCAGAAGACAAAAATTGCTCAGGGACTACGAAAAGACCTCAGCACCAAAGCGACCAGTTTCCAGCAATTCATCATCAAACAGCAGCAAAAACACAAGTAGCCTTTAGGTCATACCGGCATCATGGATGAAACTCCCATGAATTTCAATATGTCCAGTAACCAAGCTGCGGAGTGGAAAGGTTCAAAAATAGTTAGTGAAAATGACATGACACGAGAAGGCAATTTCACGATGATACCAGTTTGCATGGCCGACGGAACAAAATAAAAATCTTTACCAATTTTTGAAAAACCAGGCTGACTATGAAGTTCCCAGAAGGAGTGGTTTGGGTACGATTCTCCCAAAAGGGAAAAAAGTCCCCTAGCGAACCTCTTTAGTTGTGTGTTTCCTGCCACTCGCAGTGCTGAGAAACACCTGGCCATACAATGCGACTCACGTTGAACAGGGAACACGTGGTCAAGGCTGCACATTGTACAGTGGGGAGCTCCGCTCACCAGAACTCCCCAGTGTAGCGAGAGATCTCTGAGGCCCCCTAAATAATGGCGGACCTGAACGCAATATCCGAGTGTCCCCGCCGGTAGGGTCCCCGCCGGGTCTCTGCCCCAGCCCCACCCACACCAGGCAATGTCAGGCTGATGGCGCATGTGCAAAAAATGTAAGCTTGGCACCTTGGCAGTGACCACCTGGGCAGTGCCAGGCTGACACCCAGGTAGCACTGGCAGGGTGCTAGGCTGGCACTGCCAGGGTACCCAGGTGGCACCAACAGTGCCAGGGCACCATTCTGCCCAAACAACATGCAGCTGGGGGCCTCCGCTTCCCTGGGAGACCCCCAAGAGTGCCATTCTGTCTGGTCGACCCCTGTTTTTGGCTGCATCAGAGGTCGACTTATATGCCATGATCCATAGCAGTTTAGAAGAAATTGTACAATTCTTCTAAATATGCTTAATTGTTAAAGGAAATCACACTCATCAATGATATGAAACTCATGGAAGAGTAATACCTAAAATAACTCCTTTAACACAAAGATAGTCTCTCCCTTCATCCTTTGTAGGATGCTAATGCCTCTCGTGAGCTCAGTATAATTCCTCATGGTCAACTTCTTAACAATGATATTCATCTTGTTTACCTGTCTGTCATAATCTATGAAGACCATTAAGACCCAAAATAAACTGAACGCCAAATATGCTACTCGCAGTGCCGAGAAACACCTGGCCATACAATGCGACTCACGTTGAACAGGGAACACGTGGCCAAGGCCACACATTGTACAGTGGGGAGCTCTGCTCACCAGAACTCCCCAGTGTAGCGAGAGATCTCCGAGGCCCCTTAAATAATGGCGGACCTGAACGCAATACACGAGTGTCCCCACGGGGAGGGGACACTCTCCCCCACTGCGTGGGGAGGAGACACCTCCACTCTGCTATTTAGTTGCAGAATAATGCACTTCCATTTCTGCTTGGTCATCATGTACTTAGCTGGTGGGCGCTTTCCATACCAGACTCCCCGAACAGGCACTGGAATGTGGCGACTAGGGGCTTTTCACAGTAACTTCATTTGAAGCCTACTTGTGACAACAAGCGATTTTCATTTTTTTTTTCAACGTCACTCTATTTTGTGTTCTGCAATACGGCTCCTCCATATCTACATTGTTCAGAAGCAATTGGTGAATCGACCTTCGTGCCAAAATCATATTGGAAATTCTCTGTGATTTTTTTGGATTGGTCTTTCGCTCCTGAGGCAGGTGTGTAGAATCAGCAAATCTCTTGGCTTTCCCCACTTACCCCGGAAAAAAGTGCCACCAACAGTCGGATCTTTGTTCCAGGCAGATGGGTGAGCGATAGAGTCAGTTCTCTGGGGCTGTTAAAAATTGGGCCCTCTAGCCCTCACCACTAACATTCCTAATCCACCCCACCCACTTTCCATATCCCATCTGTGTCAACCCACGCCCAATGACCCTGTATCTTCCATGCCAAATTATGACTCCCACTCATCCACATGACAATTATAATTTGGCAACGTGGTGCCAAATTATGCCAACCCATGACCCAACCAACAACCTTGCCCTTAACACCCTCGATCAGTGGTGGACTGGGTCTAAAAATATTGGTTGCCAGGAGACAAAGGGGGCCCAACCACAATTACAATGCTATCATTTAATTTTCAGAATGAATAAATAAAATTTTCAAAAAATACATATGGAAAAAAAGGGTACAATTAAAATTTTTGTGGAAAAAATTTGTATTTCTTAGTAATTACAGTGTACACGTACTGTACATATTACTGGCAGTAGATACCAAATGTAAATACAGAATGTTATAATTTAATTTTTAATTTTTTAAAAATTTTAAGTAATTGGTTGATATTTTTAAATAGTTTGCTGCACAATTTACACATTAACAGATAGTTCAAAAGCACAATAGAGCATTGCATGCAGTCCACTATATTAAGAGCAATCGTTTGTGTTTGCTAGATGATTGCGCGAATCTGCCAATAATTGCTTCTGCATCCAATTCATCTAACAATTCCTTTTCAATGGATAGCAACATGTATGATTCCAAATTCTCCTCAGACAGCGAATTTCTTAACCTTGTCTTTATGATCTTTAGCTTTGAAAATGTCCTCTCACATTGGACTTGAGTAACTGATAGTGTGCAGATGACTTTATAAAGTTCATAAAGGTTATCATATGCCTTGTCATGAAGTCTGTTGGATGCCAGAATTTTTAGTACACACGATGGGCAAGTGCTGCAAATTTTACAATTGTTGCAACTGGAATCCATATTCTCACCATCATTAAGCAATAACTTTAATACATCAAAGTTTGAAGCAAAAGAAAACAATTCCAATATTACTTGATCTTTGCTGATTTGTGGAAACAGCTTAATAATACCTTCCAATGCTTCATCTTCAAGCCCCTTCTCTGCAATAGTTTTAAACTTTGCTGGGTCCAAGCAGGACAAATCTTTATACAGCTGTTTGTGTTGTACAAAGCGTGATTCTAGTGACTGGACAATGCGATCCATTATTAGGTTAAACACATTTACTCGAAAATCAGCTGGAGAATCTGAGGAATGTCTTTCATCATCAATAAGCTCATCTGCCATTCTTTTCTTCTTCCTCTGCCTCTTAACTGGCAATGCTGTTTCCAACGCATCAATTTCTAATGTTTGATTTTCATCCATATTGATCTGTGAAATCCTGTCATTACATTTATTTACAAATTCCAAAGCCTTGCTGTGAACGTTATCAAATGTTCTTGTCTGTTCCTTCAACTTTGTTGTAGCTGAATCTACCAAACTCCATGCAGTAAACATATCTAAACCACTTGTCTGTAGATAACTTGATAACGGGGTTGTAGTTTCAAATATATACAAGTAAGTAAATGCTGTCAATATGGTTTCAAACTTTAGAAGACTTTGAAGTAAAACATTTGCTTCATGTTTTGTTTTTGCATCAAACTTTTCTGAATCTTGTATCATTGATAAGCATGTCAATAGATTTACGAAAATACTGGCAGCAGCATCATCAAAACATCCAAATATAGTTGTTGCTGCATTGGATTTTCCTGACCATCTGGTCTCACCAATTAGCTTTAATCGTTTCATTTTTTCTTGTCCTAGATGTTTTCCAACAACTTCTATCCATAGAGCCATTCTCTTGTATGATGCTTTCACAAAAGTTGCTATATTCTGGAGCAAATTGGAAAAAGAAACTGCAGGCACACAACATTTTGTTGTTTCAGTTATCACCAAATTCAAGACATGGGCATAGCACCATATATGAACATATTGATCAGCCACATCAGCAGTTTTACTTTGTAAACCATTATACTGGCCATGGGAGCTTGCAGCGCCATCTGTGCTATCAGATAAACATTTTTGGGGGTCAATTTTAAGATGCTGTAATGTTTCAATCAATAGATGCTGTAATGTTTCAATCAATTAGTCAATACTACTGTGGCCTATGCAGCTTCAGAAGAGACAATCCACTGTCCAGTGTCACACCAGCAAGCAACTGAGACAACTGTTGAAACTTAGAAGTTTGGTCCGACTATAGTAAGACATTAAGAATGGTCCCACGACCAAAGTTAACATGTCCAGTTTGATACCAGTGTAGTGTTACAAGTCGCAACCCTTTGAGTTTACCGATTATGGCTTATCACTTCAATATCTTTGACCTCATGATTCACGGTCAAAGGTACCGCTTCTCCTTTTTGGTGACCTCACGACCCTATGTACTGCTTGATCTCCTTTCAAGTTGCCGACCATCTCAAATCATGAACTGTAACTTTATCTTTAAATTCACACACTCTTGCTGAAAACGTGGATTTCCAACTATGTCTGACCCGGGTGAACCAGTCCCCCCCCACTCCTTTTCACATCCGTTTAACACTGCTTCGTTCCTTCATACACTGAGTGATTATTTGTTTGTTTCTTTATTGCATTTTTATTTGGTATTGCTCTTTTTAAAAACAATGATATTTTATTAAGTTAGAATACAAATCTCAGGAAAGAAGTTGGAGATTTATTTATTTAATTAATTATAATTTTGAAGGGGCCTTCAGAGATTCACGGGCCCCTTCTTGGCTCTCCGGCCCCGGACCGATGTACCGGCTGAACCAAGACTACTGCTTGATGTCCTTTGAAGTTGCCGATCATCTCAAATCACGAATTATAACTTTATCTTTAAATTCACACACTCTTGCTGAAAACATGGAATTTCCTTAATTATGCCCGACCCGGGCCCCCCTATTCCACATTACCTTCCACTACCTCCCCTGCTTCGTTCCTTTTCATGCACTGCTTATTTGTATCCTGTTCTCTTTTTTTTCTTATTCCTTTTTATTACTAAAACAGTTGTCTGTGTTTGTTTCTTTATTGCATTTTTATTTGATATAGGGGGCCCACTTCATCAGGGGCCCACTTGCCATCGGGCAAGCTGACACCCTGGCCAGTCCGCCACTGCCCTCTATGTTGACTCACCCAGTATCCACCATGGGCAGTCTTCCAAAGGCATGCTGAAATGAAACAAAATAAAGTATCTGTTCCAGACTTCACAATAGAATAGAATAGAACAGTACAGCACAGAACAGGCCCTTCGGCCCTCGATGTTGTGCCGAGCAATGATCACCCTACTCAAACCCACGTATCCACCCTATACCGTAACCCAACAACTCCCCCCCTTAACCTTACTATTAGGACACTACGGGCAATTTAGCATGGCCAATCCACCTAACCCACACATCTTTGGACTGTGGGAGAAAACCGGAGCACCCGGAGGAAACCCACGCACACACGGGGAGGACGTGCAGACTCCACACAGACAGTGACCCAGCCGGGAATCGAACCTGGGACCCTGGAGCTGTGAAGCATTTATGCTAACCACCATGCTACCGTGCTGCCCCTATGTAAAAAAAAAGCACTGATTCATAAAAGTCCATTCAACACATTTAAATCCCCTCAAGAATTATACCCTTATGAAAACAAACATTTGTATTCTTGGTGCTGTCAATTAAACTGTGAACTGACAGTGCTCCCACTGTGATAATGTGGAAGCAGTCAAGCAGTAATAATGATAGCATTTTTCAAACATATGTTGAAGCTGCAAGCGCATTTTCTTTATCTTACAGACAAGGGAAGGTTCTTTTATTCAAAACTTAAAGGGCGGAGAATTTAAATATCTTGACAGCTTGACAGTTCCACATTTCAACAAACATTATCTGCCCTTTCATTTATTTATGTCTACTCTAAATATTCATAACCTACGCACTGTGGGATAAGGCCCTTATACGAGTGAATATGGGATCCGTTTGAACTTGCCAATGAGCTCAAAAGTCCGGCTGATTTCAAGTTTCCCCATGTAAGAGTCATGTCCTAGTTCCGTTTCCCCACAAGCAAATTCTGTTGAAAAGAAGTAGAGGGGAACTTGCAGGTCCAGGTTTCCATTGTCATTTTGGATATGTCATGGAGTACAAGACTGCCCAAAAATCTAGGCCTTTCTCTCTGCTAAATACATGGGCTCTCTTTGAAACACCCAAGATGATTAAATGTTCCTGATTACTTTGACATTTCCTTGCCTGCACATTATGTTGAAGAGTGGACAGGAGATTCTCATGTAAATTTTCTTATCATCTCGAATTCAACAGACCATCAACCAGAATTCGCAGGCGGAGGCGGTGGCATAGTGGTATTGTCGCTAGACGAGTAATCCAGCGACCCAGGGCAATGGTCTGCAGACCTAGGTTCAAATCCCACTGCCCACCAAATAAAAAAATAATAACCTGAAATTAAAAGTCTAATGATGGGGATTTCTGGTGGTGACTGGTAGGAGAAGGTTGCACGAAAGACAGCTCTCGCCATGGTCTTTGTTACGGGCAGCACGGTAGCATAGTGGTTAGCACAATTGCTTCACAGCTCCAGGGTCCCAGGTTCGATTCCCAGCTTGGGTCACTGTCTGTACGGAGTCTGCACGTTCTCCCCGTGTGTGTGTGAGTTTTCTCCGGGTGCTCCGGTTTCCTCTCACAATCCAAAGACATGCAGGTTAGGAGGATTGGCCATGCTAAATTGCCCTTAGTGTCCAAAATTGCCCTAAGTGTTGGGTGGGGTTACTGGGTAATGGGGATAGGGTGGAGGTGTGGGCTTGGGTAGGGTGCTCTTTCCAAGAGCCAGTGCAGACTTGATGGGCTGAATGGCCTCCTTCTGCACTGTAAATTCTATGAAAATTCGACAGGTCA